>NC_138305.1:58637500-58650000 GCF_965601325.2 Salmo salar
TAAACATTTGCTTAACAATAAGTTTGTTGCATAGACTCACTCTGTGTGCAATAATAGTGCTTAACATGTTTTTTGAATGGCTACCTCATCTCTGTACCCCACACATACAATTATCAGTAAGGTCCCTCAGTCACGCAATTCCTCGCAAAGAAGGGCACCTATTGGTAGATGGGTAAAAATAAAAAAGCAGACATTGAATATCCCTTTGAGTATGGTGAAGTTATTAATTACACTTTGGATGATCTATCAATACACAATACAGGTGTCCTTCCTAACTTAGTTGCCAGAGAGGAAGGAACCGCTCAGGGATTTCACCATGAGGCCAATGGTGACTTTAAAAGAATTACAGAGTTTAATGGCTGTGATAAGAGAAAACTGAGGAAGGATCAACAACATTGTAGTTACTCCACAATACTAACCTAAATGGCAGAGTGAAAAGAAGGAAGCCTGTACAGAATACAAATATTCCAAAACATGCATCCTGTTTGTAATAAGGCACCAAAGTAAAACTGCAAAAAATGTGGCAAAGAAATGTACTTTATGTCCTGAATACAAAGTGTTATGTTTGGAGCAAATCCAACACAACACATCACTGAGTACCACTCTTCATATTTTCAAGCATGGTGGTGGCTGCATCATGTTATGGGTATGCTTGTCATTGGCAAGGACTAGGGAGTTTTTTTATTATAAAAATAAATGAAATAGAGCTAAGCACAGGCAAAATCCTAGAACAAACCTGGTTCAGTCTGCTTTCAAACAGACACCGGGAGACAAATTCACCTTTCAGCAGGACAATAACCTAAAACACAAGGCCAAATATACACTGGAGTTGCTTACCAAGACGACATTGGATGTCCCTGAGTGGCCTAGTTACAGTTTTGACTTAAATCGGCTTGAAATCTATGGCAAGACTTGAAAATGGCTGTCTAGCAATGATCAACAACCAACTAGACAGAGCTTGAAAAATAAAAATAAAATAATTATGTGGAAATATTGTACAATCAAGGTGTGCAAAGCTCTTAGAGAATTACCCAGAAAGACTCACAGCTGTAATCGCTGCCAAAGGTGATTCTAACATATTATGACTAAAGGGTCTGAATACTTATGTAAATTAGATATTTCTATATTTCATTTTCAATAAATTAGCAAAAATGTCTAAAAACATGTTTTCACTTTGTCATTATGTGGCATTGTGTGTAGATGGGTGGGGGAAACAATTATTTCATCCCTTTTGAATTGAGGCTGTAACACAATAAAATCTGGAATAAGTCGAGGGGTATCATTTCAAATAACTTATGTCCTGGGAGGGAACTTCCTGTGTGGTGACGAATGGTACATACAAGAAACAAATAACAGTGAACACAAAAACATGTAGGCTACAATATAAAGGATTAGAAGCAGTCTATGCAATCACAGGGTAAATAGACATATACACGAATACAAATAGGAACTTCAAGAGTTAATGAGTTTGACGAATGTTGTCTAGAAGTTGCTCTCGTAGATTTGAATGGGAGAGCTCTATACCTGCACCCGGAGGGTAGGGCGCTATACTGCTCAATCAGTGTGTACAGTATGTTATGTCAAATGCTATTTGTTTCCCTTTCTTCCTCACTCGATTTTTCTAAATGTCACTGAGGGGTTCCTGGCTTTCTCCGATGACCTTCCTACTGATTCTTATTACCCTGTTCAATGGCTTCTGACTTGTGTTCCCTAGCACACCAACCCCCCCACAATACTAAAGGCTAAGATGGATTGCATAAAGCGTTTTTAAAATGCTTGGAGGATTTATTATTGTACATTGAACTCAATTGACATTTTGAGGAATGTGTTCAGTTTTTCTTTTGAATGAGAGCTTGTTGTCAATAATGCTTCCAAGCTATTTGCAGTCCTCCACTCGCAATATGATCTGTCTGTTCATCTCCAGCATTGGGATGGTTACAGTAGGTTGGTCTATTCTGAAATCAATGACCAGGTCTTTGGTTTTGATTGCATTGATCCCAGGTAGTTCTGGCTACAGCACATTGAAAATCGGTCAATTTCAGCCTAGAGGCGCCCCTCTGAGTTGCCTGCTGTTGCCCAGAGAATCCGATGCGGAATTACATTAATGTTCTGGAGTTTATGACCCATTAAGTGAGGCTGGACTGTATTAAAGGCACCAGAGACATCCAGAAATACCATCCGGACCTATGTCCTGGGCTTCTCCAGGTGGGTGTGGGCACAGTGCAGTAGAGACAGGAGTGCATCATCAACACCCCAAATTGGAGTGGCTCTGTGTAAGAGCATACCTCCTTTTGTAGCTGGGGGAGAATCAGCCTTTCAAAGCCCTTCATCACTAAAGATGTTAAAGCTAAAAGGTAGGCAGTCATTGTTGCAGGAGGGGCTGCTCTTTTAGGTACTGGGCATATGATGGATGAGGTCCATATTGCTGGGATGGAGTGTTTTGCCAGAGAGCAGTTAAAAAGGTCACAGAAAACACCTGTCAGTTGCTTATGGGAAACCTTTAGTAGGCGACCACTAATGTTGTCTGGCCCAGGTGCTTTCTTTTGATTGGTCCTTTTAAATGCGGCTTCCACATCTTTTGCTTGCAGCTCAACATTTGCTACAGTGTGCGACATGTTAGACAGGTCAGAGATCACCTCCTCTCTTTCAATTGTTCAATTCTACCTCCGAACATTTTTTATTTGGAGCAGGGTGTTGTTAAGCCCTGCCAGTGTTTTCACACCCCTCCAAGCATCTCTGGGTTTAGCCTCCTGAAAGAGCCTTCTCCTTGTACATTCTCTTAGCCTTTTTCATATACTTATTTCATTTGGATTTAATTAGTTTACCCTCAACCTTGTTGCTAACGATAAATGCTGCTTTCAGATCCTTTGTACAATGAGTGTACAAAACACCAGGTGAATCCAGCTGAAAGCTATGATCCTTTATTGATGTCCCCTGTTAAATCCACTTTAATCAGTGTAGATGAAGGGGAGGTGACAGGTTAAAGAAGGGTTTTTTAAACCTTGAGACAATTGAGTTATGGACTGTGTATATGTGCCATTCAGAAGGTGAATGGGCAAGATAAAATATTGAAGTGCCTTTGAACGGGGTGTGGTAGTAGATGCAAGTGCCTTGTAGAGGCCATGTCCCAACGAATTGAGGCTGTTCTGAGGGCAAACGGGGGTGCAACTCAATATTAGGAAGGTGTTCCTAATGTTTTGTACACTCAGTGTATCTTTAAAGTTTTGGAAGGATCAATTATCTCCGCACAGAATTGAATATAGTCTGTGTTGGCTTCAGTGGCCTCCTCAAGAAACGCTCCCTATGTGAACAGACCACACTGTACAGTCAAAGCAGCCCTGTAAGATCTCACTGGCATAATTGTCCCATTTTGTAGTTTGGTGCGATGGGCTGCGATTAGATGTACTGTATGATCTGAGAAAAAGTATATATCTTTTTTTATACGATTGTATTGATCTTTTATCAACAGTACAAAACATAGACATACAAACGACGACATCATACAAACATCAACTACATCACTGTCACGCTCTGACCTAGGAGAGCTGTGTTTTCTCTGTTTAGTTAGGTCAGGGTGTGATAGGTGGGTGGGCATTCTATGTTTTTGTTTTCTATGTTTTGGCCGGGTATGGTTTCCAATCAGAGGCAGCTGTCTATCGTTGTCTCTGATTGGAAGCCATACTTAGGCAGCCTGTTTTTCCTGTGTTGGTGTGGGTAGTTGTTTTCCGTTTTGTTAGTGTACCTGATGGAACTGTTGGCTGTCGTTTAGTTGTTTTTTTTTGGTTAAGTGTTTCATTAAAGTAAAGTATGAGCACTCTACACGCTGCGCCTTTGTCCCCTTTATACGACCCACGTTACAATCACACCTGTCCAGACCTATGACTCCCCTCACCCCTATCTCCAGCGCCCGTATCACTTTCCGCCACATGTCCTCAAACTGCACCATTTTGTTTCTCTCCGTCGCCCACGCACTTTCAATTTTTAGATTGTCAAGCATGTGAACTTTCCGTTGCATGAAAGAAGGAGGATTGGTTAATTTCACGTTTTGAAGTATCCGTTTTTTGAAGATGATTGATGAGAAAAGTATTGTCCAACCCATCAGATGGATTGAAAGTACATTTACATTGTAATACTTCTGACAGACATCTTTCCAAATCTGCCCATAACTTTGGGACTTTATAGCATTCCCAGAAGGCATGAATTATTGAGTCGTTAGTAGTTTTACACTTCAGACATGACTCTGCCGTTGTGCTGTAGAATTTGCATTAATTTATACTTTATACTTTATTTATGTTCCAACATTCCCTCTTTCTTATGCCAATATCAATACTTTTTTTATTATCTTGGTTCCAATATGATATTTTTGTTTCTAAAAGATAGTCAGTTAGATAGGCTCTCTACAAGGTAGATAGATAGCTTACCTATCATATGAACCTCATTATCTGACTCAAATTGTCACACCCTGATCTGTTTTCACCTGTCCTTGTACT
Source organism: Salmo salar (assembly GCF_965601325.2). Taxonomy (NCBI): domain Eukaryota; kingdom Metazoa; phylum Chordata; class Actinopteri; order Salmoniformes; family Salmonidae; genus Salmo; species Salmo salar. The sequence continues at coordinate 58,641,991 of NC_138305.1, forward strand.
TGTCTCCACCCCCCTCCAGGTGTCGCCCATCTTCTCCATTATCCCCTGGGTACTTATACCTGTGTTCTCTGTTTGTCTGTTGCCAGTTCGTCTTGTTTGTCAAGTCAACCAGCATTTTTTGTCTCAGCTCCTGCTTTTCCCCTGTCTCTCTTTTTCTCGATGAGGTGAACACACTCCGTTATCACATCTGCTGTGCGATTGACGTTGCCAGAGGGTGGAATATAGACAATTACTACAGTCAGCTGGCCAAACTCGCGGGGGGAGATATTTAGGTCTGAATGAGACACATATTAACTCTAGATCAGATGTACAACAGGATTCTCCTAGTTTAGCAGTTTTACTCCAAGCCTTGTTAATGTACTCACATAACCCACCCCCGTAGCACTTCCCACTGCTGTCCTGATCCAGTCTGGTGTCCCAAAGCCCTCTAAACTTAGTTCTGAATGTTCCTATAACGTTCCTGTAACTTAGTTCCTATAACATCACACACAGACCACAGAACCATCCGAGTAACATCATACACACCACAGAACCATCCATATGACATCATACACACCACAGAACCATCCATATAACATCACACACACACCAAAGAACCATCCATATAACATCATACACCACAGAACCATCCATATAACACCATACACCACAGAAGCATCCATATAACATCATACACCACAGAACCATCCATATAACACCATACACCACAGAACCATCCACATAACACCATACACCACAGAACCATCCATATGACATCATACACACCACACAACCATCCATATACCATCACACACACCACAGAACAAGCTATATAACATCACACACACCACAGAACAAGCTATATAACATCACACACACACCACAGAACCATCCATTGAACATCATACACACCACAGAACCAGCCATATAACATCATACACCACATAACCATCCATATAACATCATACAATCACAGAACCATCCATATAACACCATACACCACAGAACCATCCATATAACACCATACACCACATAACCATCCATATAACACCATACACCACAGAACCATCCATATAACACCATAAACCACAGAACCATCTATATAACACCATACACCACAGAACCATCCATATAACATCATACACCACAGAACCATCCATATAACATCATGCACACCACATAACCATCCATATAACACCATACACCACAGAACCATCCATATAACATCATACACCACAGAACCATCCATATAACATCATACACACAACATAACCATCCATATAACATCATACACCACAGAACCATCCATATAACATCATACACCAAAGAACCATCCATATAACATCATACACACCACATAACCATCCATATAACATCATACACCACAGAACCATCCATATAACATCATGCACACCACATAACCATCCATATAACACCATACACCACAGAACCATCCATATAACATCATACACCACAGAACCATCCATATAACATCATACACACCACATAACCATCCATATAACATCATTCACCACAGAACCATCCATATAACACCATACACCACATAACCATCCATATAACACCATACACCACAGAACCATCCATATAACACCATACACCACAGAACCATCCATATAACATCACACACACACCAAAGAACCATCCATATAACATCATACACCACAGAACCATCCATATAACACCATACACCACAGAAGCATCCATATAACATCATACACCACAGAACCATCCATATAACACCATACACCACAGAACCATCCACATAACACCATACACCACAGAACCATCCATATGACATCATACACACCACACAACCATCCATATACCATCACACACACCACAGAACAAGCTATATAACATCACACACACACCACAGAACCATCCATTGAACATCATACACACCACAGAACCAGCCATATAACATCATACACCACATAACCATCCATATAACATCATACAATCACAGAACCATCCATATAACACCATACACCACAGAACCATCCATATAACACCATACACCACATAACCATCCATATAACACCATACACCACAGAACCATCCATATAACACCATAAACCACAGAACCATCTATATAACACCATACACCACAGAACCATCCATATAACATCATACACCACAGAACCATCCATATAACATCATGCACACCACATAACCATCCATATAACACCATACACCACAGAACCATCCATATAACATCATACACCACAGAACCATCCATATAACATCATACACACCACATAACCATCCATATAACATCATACACCACAGAACCATCCATATAACACCATACACCACAGAACCATCCACATAACACCATACACCACAGAACCATCCATATGACATCATACACACCACACAACCATCCATATACCATCACACACACCACAGAACAAGCTATATAACATCACACACACCACAGAACAAGCTATATAACATCACACACACACCACAGAACCATCCATTGAACATCATACACACCACAGAACCAGCCATATAACATCATACACCACATAACCATCCATATAACATCATACAATCACAGAACCATCCATATAACACCATACACCACAGAACCATCCATATAACACCATACACCACATAACCATCCATATAACACCATACACCACAGAACCATCCATATAACACCATAAACCACAGAACCATCTATATAACACCATACACCACAGAACCATCCATATAACATCATACACCACAGAACCATCCATATAACATCATGCACACCACATAACCATCCATATAACACCATACACCACAGAACCATCCATATAACATCATACACCACAGAACCATCCATATAACATCATACACACCACATAACCATCCATATAACATCATACACCACAGAACCATCCATATAACATCATACACCAAAGAACCATCCATATAACATCATACACACCACATAACCATCCATATAACATCATACACCACAGAACCATCCATATAACATCATGCACACCACATAACCATCCATATAACACCATACACCACAGAACCATCCATATAACATCATACACCACAGAACCATCCATATAACATCATACACACCACATAACCATCCATATAACATCATTCACCACAGAACCATCCATATAACACCATACACCACATAACCATCCATATAACACCATACACCACAGAACCATCCATATAACACCATACACCACAGAACCATCCATATAACATCACACACACACCAAAGAACCATCCATATAACATCATACACCACAGAACCATCCATATAACACCATACACCACAGAAGCATCCATATAACATCATACACCACAGAACCATCCATATAACACCATACACCACAGAACCATCCACATAACACCATACACCACAGAACCATCCATATGACATCATACACACCACACAACCATCCATATACCATCACACACACCACAGAACAAGCTATATAACATCACACACACACCACAGAACCATCCATTGAACATCATACACACCACAGAACCAGCCATATAACATCATACACCACATAACCATCCATATAACATCATACAATCACAGAACCATCCATATAACACCATACACCACAGAACCATCCATATAACACCATACACCACATAACCATCCATATAACACCATACACCACAGAACCATCCATATAACACCATAAACCACAGAACCATCTATATAACACCATACACCACAGAACCATCCATATAACATCATACACCACAGAACCATCCATATAACATCATGCACACCACATAACCATCCATATAACACCATACACCACAGAACCATCCATATAACATCATACACCACAGAACCATCCATATAACATCATACACACCACATAACCATCCATATAACATCATACACCACAGAACCATCCATATAACATCATACACCAAAGAACCATCCATATAACATCATACACACCACATAACCATCCATATAACATCATACACCACAGAACCATCCATATAACATCATGCACACCACATAACCATCCATATAACACCATACACCACAGAACCATCCATATAACATCATACACCACAGAACCATCCATATAACATCATACACACCACATAACCATCCATATAACATCATACACCACAGAACCATCCATATAACACCATACACCACATAACCATCCATATAACACCATACACCACAGAACCATCCATATAACACCATACACCACAGAACCATCCATATAACATCATACACACCACATAACCATCCATATAACATCATACACCACAGAACCATCCATATAACATCATACACCAAAGAACCATCCATATAACATCATACACACCACATAACCATCCATATAACATCATACACCACAGAACCATCCATATAACATCATACACACCACATAACCATCCATATAACATCATACACCACAGAACCATCCATATAACACCATACACCACATAACCATCCATATAACACCATACACCACAGAACCATCCATATAACATCATACACCACAGAACCATCCATATAACATCATACACACCACATAACCATCCATATAACATCATACACCACAGAACCATCCATATAACATCATACACCAAAGAACCATCCATATAACATCATACACACCACATAACCATCCATATAACATCATACACCACAGAACCATCCATATAACATCATGCACACCACATAACCATCCATATAACACCATACACCACAGAACCATCCATATAACATCATACACCACAGAACCATCCATATAACATCATACACACCACATAACCATCCATATAACATCATTCACCACAGAACCATCCATATAACACCATACACCACATAACCATCCATATAACACCATACACCACAGAACCATCCATATAACACCATACACCACAGAACCATCCATATAACATCACACACACACCAAAGAACCATCCATATAACATCATACACCACAGAACCATCCATATAACACCATACACCACAGAAGCATCCATATAACATCATACACCACAGAACCATCCATATAACACCATACACCACAGAACCATCCACATAACACCATACACCACAGAACCATCCATATGACATCATACACACCACACAACCATCCATATACCATCACACACACCACAGAACAAGCTATATAACATCACACACACACCACAGAACCATCCATTGAACATCATACACACCACAGAACCAGCCATATAACATCATACACCACATAACCATCCATATAACATCATACAATCACAGAACCATCCATATAACACCATACACCACAGAACCATCCATATAACACCATACACCACATAACCATCCATATAACACCATACACCACAGAACCATCCATATAACACCATAAACCACATAACCATCTATATAACACCATACACCACAGAACCATCCATATAACATCATACACCACAGAACCATCCATATAACATCATGCACACCACATAACCATCCATATAACACCATACACCACAGAACCATCCATATAACATCATACACCACAGAACCATCCATATAACATCATACACACCACATAACCATCCATATAACATCATACACCACAGAACCATCCATATAACATCATACACCAAAGAACCATCCATATAACATCATACACACCACATAACCATCCATATAACATCATACACCACAGAACCATCCATATAACATCATGCACACCACATAACCATCCATATAACACCATACACCACAGAACCATCCATATAACATCATACACCACAGAACCATCCATATAACATCATACACACCACATAACCATCCATATAACATCATACACCACAGAACCATCCATATAACACCATACACCACATAACCATCCATATAACACCATACACCACAGAACCATCCATATAACACCATACACCACAGAACCATCCATATAACATCATACACACCACATAACCATCCATATAACATCATACACACCACATAACCATCCATATAACATCATACACCACATAACCATCCATATAACACCATACACCACATAACCATCCATATAACACCATACACCACATAACCATCCATATAACATCATACACCACATAACCATCCATATAACATCATGCACACCACATAACCATCCATATAACATCATACACCACAGAACCATCCATATAACACCATACACCACATAACCATCCATATAACATCATACACCACAGAACCATCCATATAACATCATACACACCACATAACCATCCATATAACATCATACACCACAGAACCATCCATATAACATCATACACCACAGAACCATCTATATAACATCATACACCACATAACCATCCATATAACATCATACACCAAAGAACCATCCATATAACACCATACACCACAGAACCATCCATATAACACCATACACCACAGAACCATCCATATAACATCATACACCAAAGAACCATCCATATAACACCATACACCACAGAACCATCCATATAACATCATACACCACAGAACCATCCATATAACACCATACACCACAGAACCATCCATATAACATCATACACCAAAGAACCATCCATATAACACCATACACCACAGAACCATCCATATAACACCATACACCACAGAACCATCCATATAACACCATACACCACAGAACCATCTATATAACACCATACACCACAGAACCATCCATATAACACCATACACCACAGAACCATCCATATAACACCATACACCACAGAACCATCTATATAACACCATACACCACAGAACCATCTATATAACACCATACACCACAGAACCATCCATATAACATCATACACCACATAACCATCCATATAACATCATACACCACATAACCATCCATATAACATCATACACCACATAACCATCTATATAACACCATACACCACAGAACCATCTATATAACACCATACACCACAGAACCATCCATATAACATCATACACCACATAACCATCCATATAACATCATACACCACATAACCATCCATATAACATCATACAATCACAGAACCATCCATATAACACCATACACCACAGAACCATCCATATAACACCATACACCACAGAACCATCCATATAACACCATACACCACAGAACCATCCATATAACACCATACACCACATAACCATCCATATAACACCATACACCACAGAACCATCCATATAACACCATACACCACAGAACCATCCATATAACATCACACACACACCAAAGAACCATCCATATAACATCATACACCACAGAACCATCCATATAACACCATACACCACATAACCATCCATATAACACCATACACCACAGAACCATCCATATAACACCATACACCACAGAACCATCCATATAACATCACACACACACCAAAGAACCATCCATATAACATCATACACCACAGAACCATCCATATAACACCATACACCACAGAAGCATCCATATAACATCATACACCACAGAACCATCCATATAACACCATACACCACAGAACCATCCACATAACACCATACACCACAGAACCATCCATATGACATCATACACACCACACAACCATCCATATACCATCACACACACCACAGAACAAGCTATATAACATCACACACACACCACAGAACCATCCATTGAACATCATACACACCACAGAACCAGCCATATAACATCATACACCACATAACCATCCATATAACATCATACAATCACAGAACCATCCATATAACACCATACACCACAGAACCATCCATATAACACCATACACCACATAACCATCCATATAACACCATACACCACAGAACCATCCATATAACACCATAAACCACATAACCATCTATATAACACCATACACCACAGAACCATCCATATAACATCATACACCACAGAACCATCCATATAACATCATGCACACCACATAACCATCCATATAACACCATACACCACAGAACCATCCATATAACATCATACACCACAGAACCATCCATATAACATCATACACACCACATAACCA
>NC_138305.1:58655000-58690000 GCF_965601325.2 Salmo salar
TACTCGGATGGTATTGCGCCGTCCCAACCTTCGCTCTCTCTCTCCCGCTACTCTCTCCTCTTCCATCCTATCATCTCTTCCCTCTGCTCAAACCTTCTCCAACCTATCTCCTGATTCTGCCTCCTCAACCCTCCTCTCCTCCCTTTCTGCATCCTTTGATTTTCTCTGTCCCCTATCCTCCAGGTCGGCTCGGTCCTCCCCTCCTGCTCCGTGGCTCGACGACTCACTACGAGCTCACAGAACAAGGCTCCGGGCAGCCGAGCGGAAATGGAGGAAAACTCGCCTCCCTGCGGACCTGGCATCCTTTCACTCACTCCTCTCTACATTCTCCTCTTCTGTCTCTGCTGCTAAAGCCACTTTCTACCACTCTAAATTCCAAGCATCTGCCTCTAACCCTAGGAAGCTCTTTGCTACCTTCTCCTCCCTCCTGAATCCTCCTCCCCCTCCCCCCCCCCCCTCCTCCCTCTTTGCGGATGACTTCGTCAACCATTTTGAAAAGAAGGTTGACGATATCCGATCCTCGTTTGCTAAGTCAAACGACACCGCTGGTCCTGCTCACACTGCCCTACCCTGTGCTTTGACCTCTTTCTCCCCTCTCTCTCCAGATGAAATCTCGCGTCTTGTGACGGCCGGCCGCCCATCAACCTGCCCACTTGACCCTATCCCCTCCTCTCTTCTCCAGACCATTTCCGGAGACCTTCTCCCCTTCCTCACCTCGCTCATCAACTCATCCTTGACCGCTGGCTACGTCCCTTCCGTCTTCAAGAGAGCGAGAGTTGCACCCCTTCTGAAAAAACCTACACTCGATCCCTCCGATGTCAACAACTACAGACCAGTATCCCTTCTTTCTTTTCTCTCCAAAACTCTTGAACGTGCCGTCCTTGGCCAGCTCTCCTGCTATCTCTCTCAGAATGACCTTCTTGATCCTAATCAGTCAGGTTTCAAGACTGGGCATTCAACTGAGACTGCTCTTCTCTGTGTCACGGAGGCTCTCCGCACTGCTAAAGCTAACTCTCTCTCCTCTGCTCTCATCCTTCTAGACCTATCTGCTGCCTTTGATACTGTGAACCATCAGATCCTCCTCTCCACCCTCTCCGAGTTGGGCATCTCCGGCGCGGCCCACGCTTGGATTGCGTCCTACCTGACAGGTCGCTCCTACCAGGTGGCGTGGCGAGAATCTGTCTCCGCACCATGCGCTCTCACCACTGGTGTCCCCAGGGCTCTGTTCTAGGCCCTCTCCTATTCTCGCTATACACCAAGTCACTTGGCTCTGTCATATCCTCACATGGTCTCTCCTATCATTGCTATGCAGACGACACACAATTAATCTTCTCCTTTCCCCCTTCTGATAACCAGGCGGCGAATCGCATCTCTGCATGTCTGTCAGACATATCAGTGTGGATGACGGATCACCAGCTCAAGCTGAACCTCGGCAAGACGGAGCTGCTCTTCCTCCCGGGGAAGGACTGCCCCTTCCATAATCTCGCCATCACGGTTGACAACTCCCTTGTGTCCTCCTCCCAGAGTGCTAAGAACCTTGGCGTGATCCTGGACAACACCCTGTCGTTCTCCACTAACATCAAGGCGGTGACCCGATCCTGTAGGTTCATGCTCTACAACATTCGCAGAGTACGACCCTGCCTCACACAGGAAGCGGCGCAGGTCCTAATCCAGGCACTTGTCATCTCCCGTCTGGATTACTGCAACTCGCTGTTGGCTGGGCTCCCTGCCTGTGCCATTAAACCCCTACAACTCATCCAGAACGCCGCAGCCCGTCTGGTGTTCAACCTTCCCAAGTTCTCTCACGTCACCCCGCTCCTCCGCTCTCTCCACTAGCTTCCAGTTGAAGCTCGCATCCGCTACAAGACCATGGTGATTGCCTACGGAGCTGTGAAGGGAACGGCACCTCCATACCTTCAGGCTCTGATCAGGCCCTACACCCAAACAAGGGCACTGCGTTCATCCACCACTGGCCTGCTGGCCCCCCTACCTCTGAGGAAGCACAGTTCCCGCTCAGCCCAGTCAAAACTGTTTGCTGCTCTGGCACCCCAATGGTGGAACAAGCTCCCTCACGACGCCAGGACAGCGGAGTCAATCACCACCTTCCGGAGACACCTGAAACCCCACCTCTTTAAGGAATACCTAGGATAGGATAAAGTAATCCTTCTAACCCCCCCCTCCCCCCTTAAAAGATTTAGATGCACTATTGTAAAGTGGTTGTTCCACTGGATATCATAAGGTGAATGCACCATTTTGTAAGTCGCTCTGGATAAGAGCGTCTGCTAAATGACTTAAATGTAAATGTAAATGTAATGTATTTAAAAACAAGGCTATTACTGGGGAAAGAAGGAAACAGAGTGAGAGAGAGAGAAAGAGAGAGACCTTGTTACAGGGGCTGAGTCACTGGCTTACTAGTGCTCTTCCATTCTGTCCCTTGTAGAGGTGCGTCACGTCGTGCCAGGCTTTTTTGCTCTATACTCGACTTGAGTGGGTTGAGTCACTGACGTGATCCTCCTGTCTGGTTTTTCGCCCCCTCGGGCTTGTGTGGTGGAGGAGATCTTGGTGGGCTATACTCAGCCTTGTCTCAGGGGAGTAAGTTGGTGGTCTGTTGATATCCCTTTAGTGGTGTGGGGGCTGTGCTTCGGCAAAGTGGGTGGGGTTATTTCCTGCTTGGTTGGCCCTGTCCGGGGTATCGTTGGACGGGGTCACAGTGTCCTCCAACCCCCCACTGTCTCAGCCTCGAGTATCTATGCTGCAACAGTCTATGTTGGCAAGGGTCAGTCTGGTGTAATTCTCCTGTCTGTTGTCCTGTGTGAATTTAAGTATGCTCCCTCTAATTCTTTCTCTCTCCCTCTCTCCCTCCCCTCCCGGAGGACCTGAGCCATAGGCCATGCCTCAGGACTACCTGGCCTGATGAATTCTGGCTGTCCCCAGTCCACCTGGTCATGCTGCTGCTCCAGCTTCAACTGTTCTGCCTGCGGCTATGGAACACTGACCTGTTCACCGGACGTGCTACCTTGTCCCGGACCTGCTGTTTTCGACTCTACCCCTCGCTCTCTCTAACCGCACCTGCTGTCTCGACCTCTGAATGCTTGGCTGTGAAAAGCCAACTGACATTTACTCCTGAGGTGCTGACCTGTTGCACCCTCTACAACCACTGTGATAATTATTTGACGCTGCTGGTCATCTATGAACGTTTGAACATGTTGAAGAACAATCTGGCCTTAATGGCCATGTAATCTTATAATCTCCACCCGGCACAGCCAGAAGATGACTGGCCACCCTTCAGAGTCTGGTTCCTCTCTAGGTTTCTTCCTAGATTCCTGCCATTCCAGGGAGTTTTTCCTAGCCACAGTGCTTCTACATCTGCATTGCTTGCTGTTTGGGGTTTTAGACTGGGTTTCTGTATAGCAGTTTGTGACATCTGCTGATGTAAAAAGGGCTTTCTAAATACATTTGACTTAGAGACAGAGAGAGAGAGAGACAGAGAGAGAGAGAGAGAGAGAGAGAGCGTGAGAGTGCGCAAGTGTGCGTCCGTGAATGTGTGTGTCTTTGCGCAAGTATCTGTGTGTGTGTGTGTGTGTGTGTGTGTGTGTGTGTGTGTATGCGTTTGCATGTGTGTGTGCATTCACCCCATCTCTCGCTCTCTCTCTGACCCCCTCTTGCTCTTTCTCTGCCCCCCCCCCCCCCCTCTCTCTGTGAGTAGTGTGAAGTGCCCTGCAGACCTGATGGGTATGAACGGCTGCCTTCCGGTGTGTGGTGTGTGATGTGTCCAGGGACTTACGCTTTCTCCAGGCATGCTTCTCTGGACATGTTCTGGGCCAGCAGGTTAGACGCCAGGCCAAACAACTCTTCAGCCCACTCCTGCACCGGAAGAACACACACACATACACACTCCGTCAGAAGGAAGAAACACAGTCGCGAGGATCGATTGGAGGTGTAAACTTGCCACCCACACACCAGACCTTATAATTATACACTGGAGGAATGACGGGTTCAGTGTAAGTCTAACAAGCTTAACTAACTCACACTGCATGGACTGAAATAGCTTAGTTATTAATTAATTAGTTATAAGCACTTTGGCCAACCGCCTAAGAGACTTAACTGATGTTGACATCAACTAAATCAAATAAACCTTTAATAAAGCCTTTATTCATGTTTGATAAAGCCCTGTTCATGATTAATAAAGTCCTGATTAATGTTTAATAAAGCCCTATTTGTGATTAATAAAGTCCTTATTCATGTTTAATAAAACCCTATTCATGTTTAATAAATCCCTATTCATGATTAATAAAGTCCTTATTCATGTTTAATAAAGCCCTATTCATGTCTAATACGCCCTATTCATGATTAATAAAGGCATTATTCATGTGTACTAAAGCCCTATTCCTCTGTAATAAGTGGATTATTCATGTTTACTTACCTTGGCGATCTCCTCCTGGAAGGCCATGAAGTTGAGGTATGTGATGTTGACCATGTCTGGTCCGCTCACCACCGTCAGCATCCTGTTCTCCATCTTTCCCACCAGGGTGCTCACGTCCAGCAGCTCTCGTAGCTTCATGTCCTACACAGACCACACAACAGATGAGTAACATGTCAATGGCACAATAACTCTAGCCTTAATTAACCCTTCTTCGTTGGCAACCCAACGTTATGAGCTCACACAGATTTGCATATTACACACTCAGAGGAAACACCTTTAAATTCATTTTCAACACATATGTACACTTTTAAACCTTCACGAAAGCGTGTCATTAATAACACAGCCACTGCAGCTCTAGCACCTTCCCAGAATTACCCCCCCACTGTGTCTGACTTCAGCCTAGCGGTTAGAGCGTTGGGCCACTAACCGAAAGGTCGCTGGTTTGAATACCTGAGCCGACAAGAATAAAAATCCATTGATGTGTCCTTGAGCAAGGCACTTAACCCTAATTTGATCCAGGTGCCGTACTATTATGGCCGACCCTGTAAAACACCCCATTTCACTGCACCTATCCAGAGTACGTGAAAACGAAAAATCTTTTTTTCAGTTGCTGCTGGAAGCCCAAACTCAGGAAGTAGCAGGAAGAGATGACTCCCACCGTCTGGTACTGTGGCAATGACAACAACAGCCCAATCAACCAATCAGATCACGATTTGACTTCCTGAGAATGTAACTGATCAGTGAGAGATATGACTTCGGGAGTAGACCATGAAGAGAGGCAACGCATCATCATCAGCCCAATGGGACCTGCGGGGTTCAGCATATTCTCTTAACATCAGCTAAGATGTCACACACACACACACACACACACACACACACACACACACACACACACACACACACACACACACACACACACACACACACACACACACACACACGCAGTGACTCACATATATGGGCACACGCACACACACACCAAGCTGTCACCAAGCATGACATTACCTGGGGGATGATTACATTTTTATTTTATTTTTTATTTCACCTTTATTTAACCAGGTTGGCTAGTTGAGAACAAGTTCTCATTTACAACTGCGACCTGGCCAAGATAAAGCAAAGCAGTTCGACACATTCAACAACACAGAGTTACACATGGAATAAACAAACATACAGTCAATAATACAGTAGAAAAAGTCTATATATAGTGTATGAAAATGCGGTAAGATAAGGGAGGTAAGGCAATAAATAGGCCATGGTGGCGAAGTAATTACAATATACCAATTAAACACTGGAGTGATAGATGTGCAGAAGATGAATGTGCAAGTAGAGATACTGGGGTGCAAAGGAACAAGATAAATAAATAAATACAGTATGGGGATGAGGTAGTTGGATGGGCTATTTACAGATGGGCTATGTACAGGTGCAGTGATCTGTGAGCTGCTCTGACAGCTGGTGCTTAAATCTAGTGAGGGAGATATGAGTCTCCAGCTTCAGTGAAAGGCGGCCAAAGGAGGAATTGGATTTGGGGGTGACACGTGAGATATACCTGCTGGAGCGCGTACTACGGGTGGGTGCTGCTATGGTGACCAGTGAGCTGAGATAAGGCGGGGCTTTACATAGCAAAGACTTGTAGATAACCTGTAGCCAGTGGGTTTGGCGACGAGTATGAAGCGAGGGCCAGCCAACGAGAGCGTACAGGTCGCAGTGGTGGGTAGTATATGGGGCTTTGGTGACAAAATATACGGCACTGTGATAGACTGCATCCAATTTGTTGAGTAGAGTGTTGGAGGCTATTTTGTAAATGACATCGCTGAAGTCGAGGATCGGTAGGATGGTCAGTTTTACGAGGGCATGTTTGGCAGCATGAGTGAAGGAGGCTTTGTTGCGAAATAGGAAGCCGATTGAATTTTGGATTGGAGATGTTTGATGTGAGTCTGGAAGGAGAGTTTACAGTCTAGCCAGACACCTAGGTATTTGTAGTTGTCAACGTATTCTAAGTCGGAACGGTCCAGAGTAGTGATGCTGGACGGGCAGGCAGGTGCGGGCAGCGATCGGTTGAAGAGCATGCATTTAGTTTTACTTGTATTTAAGAGCAGTTGGAGGCCACGGAAGGAGAGTTGTATGGCATTGAAGCTCGTCTGGAGGTTAGTTAACACAGAGTCCAAAGAAGGGCCAGAAGTATACAGAATGGTGTCGTCTGCGTAGAGGTGGATCAGAGAATCACCAGCAGCAAGAGCGACATCATTGATGTAAACAGAGAAGAGAGACGGCCTGAGAACTGAACCCTGTGGCAGCCCCATGGAGACTGCCAGAGGTCCGGACAACATGCCCTCCGCTTCATGAATAATCATCATTAATGTCTAAGTAATGAACGGACAGTATGTCGTTATGAATGGCTGCAGGTGGTAAATGCATGGCGTATATGATGTTGCCTGTGGATTCACCAGGGCATTGCAATGTGTCTGTACAGCATCCGAGGTGGTTGGGTAAAGTAGGCCTGCGGGATGCGTATGTAACTTATATAACTACAACTATGCTTGCCTGAGACCGTGCCACTTGTATTACCTCATAAAAGTTATTCCTAGGCTTTAGCTCAGTTGGATAACACAGTCCTGGGGCATGCAAAAGACTGGGTTCAATACCCAGTTTTTCCCACTGGTTATTGACGGCATACTAGTGAGGGCCTGAACTGAGATACCTCCACATTCACTGGAGTTGTTTGTCCGTTGCAGTGTAAATACACATTATAAACCATATATCCCTATGGAAACATACACATACAACCACTCGTCTTAAATGCAAACCAGCATAGAGCAACTGGGCACTGCCTCCGAGGCACCAGAAATTAATAACAATGATATTTTCTCTCCCATTCGTCTGACATCAGGGCAGAATACAAAGTGGTTCAACGAGGTCAATTAACACCAACAAAAAGAGTCTGTAAAAGATTTAGCAGCGGAAGCAAATTAGTTCCCCACTAATTTGCCCAATCAGACAAAGAGCATTCTGTGCTGTGTCACACTGATGAATGTCCCCTACATGTCCCCCAACGCCCTCCAAATCCCCCAGCTCAGAGGTGCCCATTAGTATTACAGTGAACTTTTCAGAAGCAATATTTTTCTTCTGTTTGAGATTCTTACTCTTCTGGCAACCAAGTCTGTATGTTTGACAAATGTTCAAACTACAGGCACACACACAGACTGTCTAGTGCAATTTCAAAACACACATACAAACATACGCACACGCACACACACACACACACTCTCTGACGAACAGTGTCTGACGAACTTCCAAACGCCTCAATGCTTTTAGTCAAATGCAAAGACAGGTTTAATTTCTTAAGAGACCTTGGTTCTTGGAAAAGGTGTCTAAGACAAGTTTAATTCCCTACTGATTACTGTAGTGTAGAGAAGTCTGGGAGATGGATGGTTCTAGAAACATCTCACGGCTGCAGTCTCTCAGACGTGCCGAGAGCAAAATTCTTCCATTCTACATGAAGCATATATCAAAGTTAGATGATGCTGCATAGAATATGTTGTTTTAACTAGAGCAAGCCATTATTACTAGAACTGTCCGGAATCATCTTGAAGCCATGGCAGACATTCTTCCAGCCTTAGGGCGGCAGGTAGCCTAGCGGTTAGAGTGTTGGGCCAGTATTTTAAAGCTTGCTGGTTCAAATACATGAGTCGACAAGGTGAAAAAACTTGACCAAGGCACGTAACCCTAATTTGCTCCAGAGGCGTCGTATTACAATGGCGGAACCTGTAAAACAACACATTTCACTGCACCTGTCTGGTGTATGTGACAATAAAAAAAACTATTCTGTGTCTACCTTTACTATACTGATAGATGGAGAGACAGTATACTGTATGCAGGATACTGATAGATGGAGAGACAGTATTCTGTATGCAGGATACTGATAGATGGAGAGACAGAATACTGTATGCAGGATATTGATAGATGGAGAGACAGTATACTGTATGCAGGATATTGATAGATGGAGAGACAGTATACAGTATGCAGGATACTGATAGATGGAGAGACAGAATACTGTATGCAGGATACTGATAGATGGAGAGACAGAATACTGTATGCAGGATACTGATAGATGGAGAGACAGAATACTGTATGCAGGATATTGATAGATGGAGAGACAGAATACTGTATGCAGGATATTGATATATGAGAGACAGTATACAGTATGCAGGATACTGATAGATGGAGAGAGAATACTGTATGCAGGATACTGATAGATGGAGAGACAGAATACTGGCCAGCCAGCCAGCCAGCCAGCCAGCCAGCCAGCCAGCCAGACAGACAGACAGACAGACAGACAGACAGACAGACAGACAGACAGACAGTTGTGCTAAAAAGCATGGAGTGGAGACCTGTTCGATCCGTCAGAGAATCAAATGCATATTTCATTGATGGTTTGTTGTTGTTTGAACAGTGGAGCCTTTTGATATTGTATTGGATGCCATTTGTAGATGTTACAGGAAAAGACAAGCTCATCTCCATGCCTCTATAGCTGACTGTGTGTTGGTCAGAGAGAGAAGAGAGAAAGAGAGAGAGAGAGAGAGAGAGAAGAGAGAGCGTGAGAGAGAGAAGAGAGAGTGAGAGAGAGAGAGAGAAGAGAGAGAGAAGAGAGAAAGAGAGAGAGGGAGAGAGAGAAAGAGAGAGTGAGAGAGAGAGAGAAAGTGAGTGAGAGAGAGACAGAGAAAGAGAGCGAGAGAGAGAGAGACACATAGAAAGAGCTAGACAGAGATACAAAAAGAGAGAGGCAGGCAAATGCTGTTTAGACACATAAAGGAGAGGAGAGAGGGAGGAGGAGAGAGAAAGGAGAGGAGAGTTGAGGAGAATAGACCTGAGATTTAATTAGTGCTGGTGTATTGTGGGAGCATTTGGAGGTATGCCTGAGGGTCCTGTAGCCGCGGCGATGGGGGGGGGGGGGGCGTATTACCCCTTCAAGCCAATTTCTGTGTGTGTTTGAGAGGAAAAGAGAGATACAGTACATAGAGAGAGAGAATTGTGTGTGTGCAGAGGTGTGTGGGATGATGGTGTGACTGTGAAAGAAGGCGTGTGTGCAATGCATCACTTTGGTGTGTGTGTGTGTGTGTGGCTAGCTGACAGCTGTAGCGTGGGAACACAGTGTTCTGTCATTTATTACTTCAGTACAGGGGAGGTGGTCCTCTTAGCAGGGTGATGCTGCCTTCCCTGCTCCCTGGGCTGTCACAAACACTTACCTGTCACCATGACACACACACACACACACACACACACACACACACACACACACACACACACACACACACACAGGCCAGCCAGTGTGCGCAAGCACACACAGATACACACCTGTGTGCATTCCCACACACACACCCGCCCGCCCATTGGCACAATCCCCACCCCCACACACACGCCCGCCCATTGGCACAACCCCCACACACACGCCCGCCCGCCCGCCCATTGGCACAATCCCCACACACACACCCGCCCGCCCATTGGCACAATCCCCACCCCCACACACACGCCCGCCCGCCCATTGGCACAATCCCCACACACACACCCGCCCGCCCATTGGCACAATCCCCACACACACACACAGCTTAGAGAGAGAGAGAGCGATAGTGTCCGTCTGCGGGCTGTCTCCTAACCTCGTACTTCTCCTCACTCCTTTTCTGATCAATAGTTCATCCAGCACATCTACCTGTTTCTCTAATACTCATCTGATGATTCATGTAGCTTTAATTTCCCTCGTTATCCATCATTTCCCTCGTTATCCAGATGTAGTCGCTGTAAATGATTCACCTCCAGACCTCACGTCACACCTCTACACAGCTGACCTCTTCTCTTCGTACGGACTCTTTCATGTTAGTTCATTATAAGAGCAACGCTGGCTTCACATTAGGATTCACCACGGCGGGGAGGTTTCTGAGGATTCCAGGTACGAGTTCTGGGTTTTAAGAAGAAACTCCAGCCCACTGGTATTCTCGTAATACGTGGATCTCAAACTAAATGTTTGGGTCAATACTTGTCAAAACCTCTCAAAGTTAACCTGAAGGTTTCAGGTCTGGATGCCCCTAAGGAACATCTATTGACTCAAATGTTGGTTTGAAGAATGTCAAATATGACAAAGTTTATTTTAGTTTTTCCTCTTTGGGTGAAACTAGCCTGGTCCCAGATCTGTTTGTGTGCTTTTGCCAACTCTGTTGCTGTCCTTGTCAAGCTGAGTGACAAGGAGTTGGCACGATAGCACAAACAGACTGGCACTCAGGCTAACCTGGAACAACAAACAACCGTCTTATTGTTGTTGTATAACTGGCCTGTCCTAGCAGCAGTCCTGCCGGTGGCTAGCCTTGTTCACTAGCGGAGCAGCAAGATCATGGGTTGGGACAAAAAAACGCCTGGGGTAGTTGGAGAAAGGAATTATGGGTAATTCATTGTGCCGCCCCAAGACTTCCGTGGCCCCATATTCAGAATGTGTGTGTGGGTGTGTGTGTTTGAACATGTTAATGAGAGGGGGCAGCACTGAGATAGCCTGCAACATCACTTCCTGGTGTAGCTCAAACTGTGCACGCTACGTCTCCATGAATCTGGCTTCAATGTGCTGTTGAGTCTTCACATAGGAATGAATGGTGTCACGTGATTGATGGCTTTGTCTACTCATATATACCGTCATTCCATCATCCCCTCGTATTTCATTCCTTTATTTCACTCCATCCCTTCATATTTCACTCCTTTACTTCCCTCCATCCCATCCCTTCGTAGTGCAGTGTTTTATTCAAGAAGGTCATTCTGCGTCTGCAGAGCATGTTTTAAACATTAGTCACCTCATAACTCAGTGGAGGAGAGTAGTGCACAGAAACATTGATTCCAATTATGACTATGAGACCAGCGTTTCTCTCCCAGCCTGCTTCACTTCCCGCAAGTGACGTTCATTATAATCAGAGACACACACTACACACACAGAGCCTGACACACACTCACAAACACGCACGCACTTTCACACAGACACGCACGCACGCACACACACACACACACACACACACACACAGACACACACACACACACGCACAAGTTCCTTCAAACCTTATATATACTCACAAGAGTCCCAAACAGGTGAATGATTACTGCAAGTAAAAGCATTCCTCACTAGGGGATTACTGTGATTCTACAATAAGACATTCAGATGTGGGATGTGTGTGTGTGTGTGTGTGTATGTGCGCGTGTGTGTGTGGTAATAAGTCGTTTAGAGGTAGGCTACCATCCGTCTGTAACTCATTTGATGTGAATCGTTAAACAAAATCAGTACAGCAGCTGCCAATACAACTCACCCCTGATATCTGATAATCAGTCAAGTAAGGCTATTAAGTTAAACAACAGTTGGATCGGCGGAAGCAAATCATTGCCTGCTAAAATCACTGCAGTCGCTCAGGCTTACGGCTGACGGTGTAGCTAGCAGTAAGAGAATGAACAGATCGGAAGAAAGAAAAGACAACTGCAGGGTGGGAAAAAAAAACCGAAAGGAAATAAGAACCACATTTGGATTAATGTTTGATTTGACGTTGGCACTTTTTTACCATTTGTCAGTGACTTAGTCAACGTTATAAGGCTGGATCTAATATAGTAGCTAGCGAAGTAGCGAGGGAGGGACTGATGTGGTGTGTACAAGTGGAGGATTAGCGGCTAGCGTGGCTGCTCCCAGGCAGGCTTTCACAGCCATTACACACATTGGCTTTCCTCTGATCTACGAGGGATTTAAATTACTGTCAGTGATGAGTAGTGTGTGTGTCTACACAGAAGACAGAATGATTGCATGTGTGTGCTATAAGTGATTCAATGAACCATTTTCTACCATTCACGTCCACCTGATTGGTTCCCATTGTATTTCATCTGTTACATTAAATCAATTAATATTAAGATATTTCCTCATACCAGCTAAACATCCCATTGTTGTGAAAGCAGCAGACATAAGTTACCTGTTACCAGTTCTCCTTTGATTCACCTCTCTCTCCCTCCTCTTCCCTGCTCTTCTCTCCTTTATTACGGTCTACTACAGGCTTGATGTTTCTAAACAGCCTTTCCCTCCATCCATCCATCCATCTCTCCCTCCCTCTCTTTCTCTCTCTCCATCTCTCTGCCCTGTTGCTGTCTCAGTAAGCCGTGATGTGTCAGCTAGATCAGTTGTGCAACATTTTAGAAGTGTAGAGCTCTCTTAGGTTAGAGCAGGAGACGTTCCTCATCTTCCCTCTTGTACATCCTTTTTATAAAGCATGACAGTGCCCCGCTCCTCTACTCTCCAAGTCACCGCTTTAAAGCTCGATATTCTCCAAGTCACCGCTTTAAAGCTAGATATTCTCCAAGTCACAGCTTTAAAGCTAGATATTCTCCAAGTCACAGCTTTAAAGCTAGATATTCTCCAAGTCACAGCTTTAAAGCTAGATATTCTCCAAGTTACAGCTTTAAAGCTCGATATTCTCCAAGTCACAGCTTTAAAGCTAGATATTCTCCAAGTCACAGCTTTAAAGCTAGATATTCTCCAACTCACAGCTTTAAAGCTAGATATTCTCCAAGTCACAGCTTTAAAGCTAGATATTCTCCAACTCACAGCTTTAAAGCTAGATATTCTCCAAGTCACAGCTTTAAAGCTAGATATTCTCCAACTCACAGCTTTAAAGCTAGATATTCTCCAAGTCACAGCTTTAAAGCTAGATATTCTCCAACTCACAGCTTTAAAGCTAGATATTCTCCAACTCACAGCTTTAAAGCTATACACTATCCACTAAGATTTCAAGTTAAACTCTTAGGGTGTTTTCATACTTGGTCCCTTTCTGACAATTTTTGTGAACTCAGTGCAGTTCTCTTAATTGTATTTTTTCCCAAAGTAACTCAGACCCCTCAAAAGAGCCCTAGATGCAAACTGAACTGAGACCATCTAAAAAAGTGGTCTGAGTTTGGTTAGCTTGAATTTTGTGGTCCGGTTCCCTTTTTTAGGACAATGTGAACACAAAGCTCCCCAGGTTCGCTTGTCATTATTCCCGTAACACACACTAGCCTACTGCAACCCTGTTTCCCCTGCCACAAACCCTCACATTGGTGCCACAAAAGAGAGACGACGATGATGTGCAGGTTCGCAGAAAAAAAATGTGGTGTTATTTTTTGTGTGTTTTCTACATTGTAGAATCATAGTGAAGACATCAAAACTATGAAATAACACATATGGAATCATGTAGTAACCAAAAAAGGCGAAACAAATCAAAATATATCTAAGATTTTAGATTCTTCAAAGCAGTCACCCTTTGCCTTGATGACAGCTTTGCACACTCTTGGAATTCTCTCAACCAGCTTCACCTGGAATGCTTTTCCAACAGTCTTGAAGGAGTTCCCACATATGCTGACCACTTGTTGGCTGATTTTCCATCACTCTGCGGATGGCGTATCGCTACAAAATGCTGTGGGTGCCATGCTGGTTAAGTGTGCCTTGAATTCTAAATAAATCACAGACAGTGTCACCAGCAAAGCACCCCCACACCATCACACCTCCTCCTCCATGCCTCACGGTGGGAACCACACATGCGGAGATCATCCGTTCACCTACTCTGCGTCTCACAAAGACACGGTGGTTGGAACCAAAAATCTCAAATTTGGACTCATCAGACCAAAGGACAGATTTCCACCAGTCTAATGTCCATTGCTTGTGTTTTTTGGCCCAAGCAAGTCTCTTCTTCTTATTGGTGTCCTTTAGTAGTGGTTTCTTTGAACAGTTGATGTTGAGAAGTGTCTGTTAGTTGAACTCTGTGAAGCATTTATTTGGGCTTCAATTTATGTGGCTGGTAACTCTAATTAACTTATCCTCTGCAGCAGAGGTAATTTGGGTCTTCCTTTCCCGTGGTGGTCTTCATGAGAGCCAGTTTCATCATAGTGCTTGATGGTTTATGCGACTGCACTTGAAGAAACGTTCACTTTTAACAAGGCACACCTGTTAATTGAAATGCATTCCATGTGACTACCTCATGAAGCTGGTTGAGAGAATGCCAAGAGTGTGCAAAGCTGTCATCCCAGCAAAGGATTGCTACTTTGAAGAATCTAAAATATAAAATATATATTTATTTTACACTTTTTTGGTTACTACATGATTCCATATGTGTTATTTCATAGTTTTCACTATGATTCTAGAATGTAGAAAACACTAAAAATAAAGGAAAAACCCTGGAATGAGTAGGTGTGCCCAAACTTTTGACTGGTACTGTACATGCAGACACTTTAGCCCCCACACACTCCACACACTCAGTCTCAACCTCACCTAGCTTTAAAGGGCGAATCCATAGTTGAAACAATAACAAAGCGGTCACTCCGTCTCTGTTTTCGGTAAAAAGCTGAGCGATGGGCCTGGAGAAATGTAACCACTCTCAGATTAATAGACAGAGCTATGGATGCAAGGACTGACCATCCATGATATCAAAATTATTGTTTTAACCATGTTATGAGGCTATACAGCGTTTATTTACATTTACAATGTTTACACACATTGGAGGAAAACAAGCTTATATTTTGGGTTCTCGTGAGGTGTGACAGTTGAACTAAGCTAAGTTAATTTCTTCAAGAATCAATGGGTATATATCATTCATTTATAAGTCAAATTGATGTAGCAACCACAGATTGCCCCTTTAATGCTTCATTCTCAAACCGTCAAAAGCTCTCAACACACATACTCCACACTCAAATAAAATAAAATCAAAGCATATTGTATTGGTCAAATACACATGGTTAGCAGATGTTAATGCGAGTGTTGCGAAATGCTTGTGCTTCTAGTTCTGACAGTGCAGTAATATCTAACAAGTAATCTAACAATTTCACAACAACTACCTTATACACACAAGTGTAAAGGGATGAATAAGAAAATGTACATATAAATATATGGATGAGCGATGGCCGTGCGGCATAGGCAAGATGCAGTAGATGGTATAGAGTACAGTAAATACATATGAGATGAGTAATTTAGGGTATGTAAACATATAAAGTGGCATTGTTTAAAGTGACTAGTGATACATTTATTACATCCAATTATTAATGTGGCTAGAGATTTGAGTCTGAATGTTGGCAGTAGCCACTCAATGTTAGTGATGGCTGTTTAACAGTCTGATGGCCTTTAGATAGAAGCTGTTTTTCAGTCTCTCGGTCCCAGCTTTGATGCACCTGTACTGACCTCGCCTTCTGGATGATACTGGGGTGAACAGGCAGTGGCTCGGGTGGTTGTTGTCCTTGATGATCTTTTTGGCCTTCCTGTGACATCGGGTGGTGTAGGTGTCCTGGAGGGCAGGTAGTTTGCCCCCGGTGATGTGCTGTGCAGACTGCAAAACCATCTGGAGAGCCTTAAGGTTGTGGGCGGAGCAGTTGCCGTACCAGGCGGTGATACAGCCCAACAGGATGCTCTTGATTGTGCATCTGTAAAAGTTTGAGTGTTTTTGGTGACATGCAAAATTTCTTCAGCCTCTTGCTGTTGCTGTTGCGCCTTCTTCACCACACTGTCTGTGTGGGTGGACCATTTCAGTTTGTCCGTGATGGGTACGCCAAGGAACTTAAAACTTTCCACCTTCTCCACTATTGTCCCGTCCATGTGGATAGGGGGGTGCTCCCTCTGCTGTTTCCTGAAGTCCACGATCATCTCCTTTGTTTTGTTGCCGTTGAGTGAGAGGTTATTTTCCTGAAACCACACTCCGAGAGCCCTCACCTCCTCCCTGTAGGCCGTCTCGTCGTTGTTGGTAATCAAGCCTATCACTGTAGTGTCGTCTGCAAACTTGATGATTGAGTTGGAGGCGTGCATGGCCACACAGGGGAGGGCTTAGAACGCACCCTTGTGGGGGGCGGAGCTAGCATGTTGGAGTGAACGACTGTGTGTGAGAGGCTCCTGCAACTTTTTTGCGAAATAATCTAACCTAACCTACTTTACGGCACTTTTTACAACAAACGTTTCTTTCTAATACAATATTGTAACTTTCTATGTGAAAATGCCGAGTAATAAGTGACCAAAGGACAATAAATCCACTTCGGTGGCCTACTCCCCACCAAACAACGAGACAGACATGGCGGAAGGCACAGGTAACAACGTGACACTTACAGAACTTACCCGGGCTTTGGGAGAACTACATGTTGCTATAGCTGAGGATCTTAAGGCTACTATTGCTGAACTGGACACTAAAATTGAGAGCACCATTCGAACGGTTGCTTCGCAGGGCCAGAGTATTGTAGACCTTGAGAAAGCTTCTGAATTCAACGCTGGTAGGATTGACGAGTTAGAGAAGCTATGCACGTCATTGCAGGATAGTGTGCAGAGGCTTTCTGTGAAAGTGGTCGACCTGGAGGGCCGATCCATACGTCATAACCTTCGCATTGTTGGTCTGGCAGAGGGGGTGTAGGCGGGCTAAGCTATTGAGGGATGCAATGAGATCGGATGTTTTGGCTTCGGATCCCCTTCGGATCCCCAGCTGGACCGTGCACATCGCGCTCTTGTCCCAGTGCCTGGACCGGGCCAACGTCCTCGCCCAGTAATCCTCTGTTGTCACAGTTTCAAGACCAAGGATCTTATCCTGCGCGAGGCTCGAATGAGGGGTAACCTGTTACATAAAGGACACCCCTTCCGTGTCTATGAGGATTATGCGCACGATGTGGCAAAGCACCGCGCCGGCTACAGAGATGTCATGACCAAACTCTACAAACTCTATCTTCGCCCAGCCTTGCTCTTCGCTGCAAGACTCAGAATTACCCCTCCTTCTGGTGAGAAGATTTGGCTCTCCTCGGTTTTCGACGCAGAGAAGTTTATCCGGGAATATACGCCAATCCCCCGTACAGGTTAGAGTGCCTTGTCATTGTGTGTTAGGGTCTGCTCATGGACTCGAATCCATACTATACCATAATGGGTGAAACCGTATTAAACGGTCTCAGCAAGGGCTACTGAACATGTAAGACGCTGAGCCGACCAATTGAGGGCGATCAGAGCTCTCATTTAACGTTCATTTCACTTTCATTCCGGCTGGGTTCAGATCGATGCCTGTTTGGGAGGCCTTCCAGGTTTGATCATTAACACTTTCGGATGGATATAATTATATTCCCCCATTTTTGTTTTGTTTCGTTATTTATTTTTCAATTCTTACATTATTCTTATTATTATACCATTTATTTATTGCTTGCAGGGGACTGGGGGTGATGGTTGGGGAGGGGCAGACGAAGACACCTGGATAGCAAGTTGATGTTTTGTGCCGTTCTGCCTTTGTCATAGCCGTGGGCCGCTCTCCCGATTAGATTCCCACCAGCCCTCTGTGGTGCTTGTGTCTGTGTAGGTGTGCGTACATATAATTATTATTTGTACTTTATTATTATTTTCTCTTAGCATTTTAGTATTATGTATGTGTATATTTTAAATTAGTGTAAATTATTATTCTGGGGTATGAATGTTTGTGTATGTAGATGTGTATGTATGTGTGTGTGTGTGTGTGTGTGTGTGTATATGTATCTGTATATATTTAAGAAAATATATTTTTATATATTTTATGTGTATGTATGTATGTATGTATGTATGTATATATATATGTATGTGTATGTATATATACAGTGGAGAGAACAAGTATTTGATACACTGCCGATTTTGCAGGTTTTCCTACTTACAAAGCATGTAGAGGTCTGTCATTTTTATCATAGGTACACTTCAACTGTGAGAGACGGAATCAAAAATCCAGAAAATCACATTGTATGATTTTTAAGTAATTAATTTGCATTTTATTGCAAATTCTCTCTATGCCAAGCAAAAATATTTTGAGTTTGGTGACAAACCACACAAATTACTCGCCAGACAACTTCGAAAAAATGTGAGTGACCGAATGATTAACAAAGTTAAATCTGCATCTGGTGAATTACTCTCTTCCCCCAAAGACATCAATGACAGATTCGATCAGTTTTATGAGACTCTATATACATCTAAAGCGGATCCTAACCCCTTAATTATGCAAAACTTTTTGGAGGACTGAAATGCCTGAACCAGGAAGATTCTAACTTCCTGAATAAGGAAATATCTCTTGAAGAAATTCGAGAAACAATTAAATCTCTAAAGAGTGGCAAGACCCCGGCCCAGATGGATACCCTGGTGAATTCTATAAAACATTCAGCAACATGCTCTCTCCCTACCTACACAAAATGTTGGTTCAGGCCAATGAGGATGGAGCTCTCCCATCTACTTTGGATGAGGTGTTCATTACAGTTATACATAAGAAGGGTAAAGATCCGGAAGAGGTAGAGTCATACAGACCAATATCCCTCCTTAATACAGACCAAAAGATGTTAGCAAAAACTCTGGCTAACAGGCTTAGCACTTTAATTGGCAAATTGGTCCATTCGGACCAGACCGGCTTTATCCCTAACAGAAACTCATTCTTCAATCTCAGGCGCCTCTTCAACATTATGTATTCTCAGAGGTTACCTAACGTGGACCTTGCCGTTATATCGCTTGACGCCGAAAAGGCCTTTGACCAAGTTGAGTGGTCCTATCTATTCAAGGTCCTACAGAAATGTAATATTGGAGATGGGTTCATAAATTGGATCCAGCTTTTATATAGGAACCCCTGTGCGAGAATACTCACTAACCAATCATTGTCACCCCGATTTAACCTTTACAGAGGGACAAGGCAGGGTTGTGCGCTGTCGCCTATGCTCTTCGCCCTAATTATTGAACCTCACGCTCAGGCGATCAGATCTCATGCAGCAATACACGGCTATAATACTAAAGATACTCTAAATAATATTTCCCTATACGCAGATGACATTCTCCTCTATGTAACAGAACCCCAAGCAAGTATTCCAGCTATTCTTGATGTGATTAATTTGTTTGGTACCTTCTCGTGATAAAGAATAAATTGGAACAAGAGTGAATTAATGCCCATACGGTTGCAAAACACCTCCTGGCTAGAACATCTTCCAGTTAAGTTATCTTCAGAAAAATGTACCTACCTAGGAATTGTAGTTACCAAACAATACTCCTTACTATTTAAAGATAATTTCCCCTCTCTGATGCAAAAATTCAAGACAAACATACAATTTTGGAGAACTCTCCCAATTTCTCTGCTCGGAAGAATTAATGCCATTAAAATGGTCTTCCTCCCACAACTGCTCTACCTATACCAGAATATCCCAGTATTCATACCTAAATCCTTTCATAAACAACTGGACTCAATTATCAATCCTTTCATCTGGGATTATAAAACACACAGGATAGGTAAAAAACACCTCTGTAAATCCAAGATGGAAGGAGGATTGTCTCTCCCAATTTTTATATTTTACTATTGGGCCCCTAACCTCCATGCTGTTATGTTTTTTCTGGATGATGCACCTCCGTCATCCAGCTGGCTTAGTATGGAGCGTGAGGAGTGTCACCCCTTCTCTATTGGCGCTGTGATTTTGTTGCCTGTCAATCTGGAGATGTCACTTTATCGTAACAATCCTATTATACATAGCACAGTCCGAATCTGGAAGCAAATTAAAGTCCACTTTGAGCTTAGACCAATATCATTCATGCTCCCTGTTGCCAGGAATCCCTCCTTTGCCCCCTCTAACCTTGATAACACCTTTGAGCGATGGGGAGAGTTAGGGATAAGTACCATAGGGGATTTATATATAGAAGGGACCTTTGCTTCCTTTGAGTTGCTGGGGGAAACTTATAATCTTCCCAGAAGTAACTTTTTCAGATGCCCACAAATTAGAGACTATGTTAGAAAACACCTCCCAACATTTGGGAACGCTAAACCTTCCCTTCCCTAAAAAGATGCCCCACCTCAGACAAACTGATATCTCGTCTATATGACGCTTTTCAATCTGTTAGCACACCTTCTACAGATGCCATTAAGGCAAAATGGGAGGAAGAACTAGGGACTGACATTTCGGTGGCAGACTGGGAAGATGGCTTGGAGTATATCCACATCTGCTCCATTAACTCCAGACATCGTCTCATACAATTCAAGGTATTACACAGATTACACTATTCGAAAACCAAACTGCATAGGATATTTCCTGATACATCCCCTATGTGTGATAAATGTCAGGCTGAGCAGGGTACACTACTCCACTGCTTTGCCCTATTCTCTAACTTGTATGGGTATTGGTGTGGAATTTGGGATCCTCTCTGAAGTTCTGGAAACTTCAATAGACAAAGACCGCTTCTGATAATCCTGGGAGTGTCTGATTCCCTAAACGGATTAACCAACCCCCCAAAACAACTAATCTCTTACAGTCTCATTTCGGCAAAAAAATGTATCTTGTTGTTTTGGAAAAGGAGGGAAGCGCCCTCTACCAAATCATGGCTCAGCAAATTGGCAAACACTGTACACTTAGAAAGAATTAGATATATTCTGAACAATAAATTATCAACATTTGATCAAATCTGGCAGCCTTTCCTCTCTTACTTGACCAGTCGGCACTGTGAATTTGTACTTTTTAATGCACTCTCAATTGTAATATTTTAATCTACCTTTGGGCAGCGTGTGCTGGCCCCGCCACCCGAGCAGTCGGGAGGGGAATAGGGGGGAATAAGGGGGGGATAAAAGGGGGGAATAAGTGGGGGGGGGGGGGGGGTGACATCTACCCTCTTTCTTCCTACCTGTCCTTGTTCTGTATGTCTAGTTTTGTAATATTTGTTTTGTACCCAGAACTCTGGGTCTTGTTGTTTCTGTCTGCTCTTTTATGTTTAGATAAGAATTGTATACTTGTCTTTTATACCTATACACCATTCTTGTGTGTGTTCAATAAAAAATATTTGAACGAAAAGAACGCACCCTTGTGGGGCCCCAGTGTTGAGGATCAGCAGGGTGGAGATGTTGTTTCCTACCCTCAACACCTGGGGGCGGCCTGTCAGAAAGTCCAGAACCCAGTTTCACAGGGCGGGGTCGAGACCCAGGGTCTCGAGCTTAATGACGAGTTTGGAGGGTACTATGGTGTTAAATGCTGAGCTGTAGTTGATGAACAGCATTCTTACATAGGTATTCCTCTTGTCCAGATGGGTTAGGGGAGTGTGCAGTGTGATTGCGTTTGCGTCGTCTGTGGACCTATTGGTGCGGTAAGCAAATTGGAGTGGGTCTAGGGTATCAGGTAGGGTGGAGGAGATATGAGCCTTGACTAGTCTCTCAAAGCACTTCATGATGACAGAAGTGAGTGCTACGGGGCGATAGTCGTTTAGCTCAGTTACCTTAGCTTTCTTGGGAACAGGAACAACGGCCCTCTTGAAGCATGTGGGCACAGCAGACTGGGATAGGGATTGATAGAATATGTCCGTAAACACACCAGCCAGCTGGTCTGTGCATGCTCTGAGGACGCAGCTAGGGATGCCGTCTGGACCGGCAGCCTTGCGAGGATTAACACGTTTAAATGTTTTACTCATGTTGGCCACGGTGAAGGAGAGCCCGCAGGTTTTGGTAGCGGGCTGTGTCAGTGGCACTGTATTGTCCTCAAAGCGAGCAAAGAAGTTGTTTAATTTGTCTGGGAGCAAGACGTCGGTGTCCGCGACAGGGCTGGTTTTCTTTTTGTAATCCGTGATTGACTGTAGACCCTGCCACATACGTCTTGTGTTTGAGCCGTTGAATTGCGACTCTACCTTGTCTCTATACTGACGCTTAGCTTGTTTGATTGCCATGCGGAGGGAATAGCTACACTGTTTGTATTTGGTCATGTTTCCTGTTGCCTTGCCATGATTAATACACGGCTGTGATTATAATTGAAGAGAATTCTCTTGGTAGATAATGCGGTCAGCATTTGATTGTAAGGAATTCTAGGTCAGGTGAACAAAAGGACTTAAGTTCCTGTATGTTGTTATGATTACACCACGAGTCGTTAATCATAAGGCATACACCCCACCGCCCTTCTTCTTACCAGAGAGATGTTTGTTTCTGTCGGTGCGATGCATGAAGAAACCGGGTGGCTGTACCGACTCTGATAACGTATCCCGAGAGAGCCATGTTTCCGTGAAACAGAGAATGTTACAATCTCTGATGTCTCTCTGGAAGGCAACCCTTGCTCGAATTTCGTCTACCTTGTTGTCAAGAAACTGGACATTGGCGAGTAGTATACTCGGGTCGTCTACTGGGATTAAATCCATTGTCCTGGGTGGTGGTCCAAACAGAGGATCCGCTTCGGGAAAGTCGTATTCCTGGTCGTAATGTTGGTAATTTGACGTAGCTCTTATATCCAATAGTTCTTCCCGGCTGTATGTAATAAGACTTAAGATCTCCTGGGGTAACAATGTAAGAAATAATACATAAAAAATTAAATACTGCATGGTTTCCTAAGAACGCGAAGCGAGGCGACCATCTCTGTCGGCGCCATCTTGCATGTCTTGCTCTCACACACATTTGCGACACACACAGCTTTGCAACACCCACTCCAAACTGACATCTCTTTAAAGCTGTAAGCTGATCAAACAGGCTGTTTGCAGTCAACCCTAATACCCACAGCCCCTGTCTCCTTCCATTCTGGCTCTGGCTCTGGCTCTGCAGTTTCCCTCACAGCACCTCCTCAGCTGAGCCACACTGAGAAACTCCAGATCCGTCTCTCTCATATCATGGGTGATTAGTAGGAATGGTGATAGGGGCTCAGATAATGTTAACGTACGTCTGGCTCTGCTGCAGTTAACTAAGACAACATTTTCAGAGTCGACTGGGTATAATGGAACTATAGCAGAGGACAAGCCTGACAGATAGAGATGAGGAGAGACACAGAGAGAGAGAGAGAGAGAGAGAGAGAGAGAGAGCGAGAGAGAGAGAGAGAGAGAGAGAGATAGAGAAAGGGGTAGAGAGAGATAAAGGGGTAGATGGAGAAAGAGAGAGGTAAGAGGAAAGAGGAAGGGAATAGAGAAAGAGAGAAAGTGAGAGAGAGTGAAAGAGACCCCTGAAACTGTGGTGTTGAGGCTAGGAGAGCAGATGTTGGCCATAATGACACCGCTGGCTCTCTCTCCTCTCCTCTTTCTCTCTCTGGTCATAACTCAGTTCACTGCTTCGGTGGTGCTGTTTCACGAGGCAGAGATTGACCCATAAGGCCCAGAGGAAAAGGTCAGATTTGGAATTGTTCATCTGTCAGCTGACGAGTCACTGACCACAGTGTGTGTGAGTTGGGTGAAGAGATGGTTGTGGGGTGGAATGTGTGTGTGTGTGTGTGTGTGCGTGCGTGCGTGCGTGTACGCATGTATGTGTGTGTTATGAGCTTGCGTGAGCTTTTCAAAATCTTCAATTCCGGCTTTTGATTAACCGAGAGCAGCAAGAGATGGAGTGTGTGTTTGTGTGACGGGGTATAGAGCCATTTCCTAAAGGGCAGACGTAAACCATAACGTATGATGACAGCCCTTCATTTTAAAGTCTGAGAGAAACGGCTTGGCTTTCACATGTTCTGCTCGTCACCATTCATGCTCCCAGATGAACTATGAACACCTATCTCAACTGAAGAGTTAGAAACCAACTCAAAGTGAACTAAGTGAAGTGTGATACACATTGTTTCCCATAAGAAGCTGATCCAAGACTACTCTGTGGAATAACTGTTGTGGTTCTGCATGGCAGGAGACCAGACCGATGGCACATTACACAGCCAAAAGCCTCTGTTGAGGTGAGATGTCTATGAAGAACCATGTAGAGTTTGTTCATAGGCACAGACCTAGGATCAGTTTCTCATCACCATTAGAAGGGAATAATACAACACTGATCATAGATCAGCATCCCTCTTTGTTACACACACTCAATTCAATTCCCTCTTTATGTCTTTCTTTTCACCCTCCCCCATCCCCCTTTTCTCAGTGATGAGTGGGTGTCCTGTGTGTAGGGGCCACGGCTCAGAGCAGCGAGTGAAGCCCCATAATTCAGGCTGCCTCGCGTCTCGAGCCTCCGACATAAAATACCATGGACATCTCATTTAGGGTGCTGAACGTGTCATCAGAGAGAAACACGTTCCCCAGGCAGAACGCAGAGAGGGTCTGACAGATTCTGACCGAAAATCTCCCCCGTCCTCAAAATCAACTCATAAAACTGTAATCTCTGTCACAAAGCATTGGTCACAAAGGAGTTAGTCTCCGTGCCCTCCGCACTGTCCAGGACGCCATTTCATCTCCTCATCTTTTTGATGACTCGTCTTAGGGCTGCGGGGCACCGGTGGGATAGGGGTGACCAGGGGGGTTTGTGGAAGAGGGATTTGACGCGAGCGTACCCTGAGGAAATATTAGACAAGAAAGGAAGTTCATGAATGACGCTTAGCTGCAAAGTTTTGATGGATTGTCCCCCGAGGCTCCCAGTGGAGGGGGAATGGCGGGGGTTTGACGGGAGCGTTAAGGCGTCGGTGGCGTCAGGAAACATCACCCAAGGGGAGAGGTGCCCGTCTTTATTGAGAAGTTTCCCTTTTCGACTGTAATTTAAATGCCGCAAATGTTTCAGTTCACCAAGCGTGATCAGAACTTTGTCGATTGTGCGCCTGCAAGACACTCATTATAGATTTGCTGGTGTATTTCTTTTCAGGTTATGAGCAGTCTAAGGTCATCTCGACCAGTTCCGTTTAGAGGTTTAGTCAGTCTCTAAGAATAATTGTAGGTCTTATAATAGAATAAAACCCATACAAGTGACGGGCGTCCAGATATGACAGTTTTAAAAATGAGGAGGAAATTGAACGTTGTGGACGACAAATATGTTTGTAATCTGTCTGTCTGTGATACAGAGACGAGATGGAAGCAATTATTTTTCTTGTGGTTTTTTGTTGTTGAGCCACCAGCCACTATAACAGACAACTGAAAGGCAACAATTACATCAGTGTGTTATAATACCACTGTGTCATCACTTCCAGCTGGCTCAGGCACTGACACAGACATTCAGATGGAAATAAAGTTGAATTATATTGCTTTAAAGACAAATCCTGTCTTCAACTCCTGTAGGCGGACATAAAACTCCTCCATTCTGGATTAAGCTGTCTTTCTTTGAGATTTAGTAGCAGGATAGTGTTGTACATTTTAGACACAATAAAGACTTTGGTAGTAACTGATATCTCAAGAGAGACACGTCCTAGGAAAGTTTGGCACTTCAAATGAGATATGCTACTTCCAGATGGACTCTACAAGGTGTCAAACACTTTCCGCAGGGATGCTGGCCCATGTTGACTCCAATGCTTCCCACAGTTGTGTCAAGTTGGCTGGATGTCCTTTGGGTGTTGGACCATTCTTGATACACACGGGAAACTGTTGAGGGTGAAAAACCCAAAGGCTCTTATATTTTTTGTCTCATCCATTCACCCTCTGAATGGCATATATACACAATCCATGTCTCAATGGTCTCAAGGCTTAAAAATCCTTCTTCAACCTGTCTCCTCCCCTTCATCTACACGGATTGAAGTGGATTTAACAAGTGAAATAAATAAGGGATCATAGCTTTCACCTGGATTCACCTGGATTCACCTGGTCGGTCTATGTCATGGAAAGAGCTAAGCCACAAGCTAAACCACTGATCCCTTCAGACAACACTCCAATAAGAAACTAGAATATGATCCATTAACAAATACTACAAAACATTACATTGACATGCCTTCATGGTTCAGATACAAGAACCCCAGCAAGCTAAGCCAGAGAACTCTCGACACAACACCCAGACGCCACACTAGAATATGATACTCGAACAAACATTCGCACGCAGTGACAGAGAATACTTAACAGATTCTAGCAGAGTACAGAGAATACTTAACAGATTCTAGCAGAGTACAGAGAATACTTAACAGATTCTAGCAGAGTACAGAGAATACTTAACAGATTCTAGCAGAACACAGAGAATACTTAACAAATTCTAGCAGAGTACAGAGAATACTTAACAGATTCTAGCAGAGTACAGAGAATACTTAACAGATTCTAGCAGAGTACAGAGAATACTTAACAGATTCTAGCAGAGTACAGAGAATACTTAACAGATTCTAGCAGAGTACAGAGAATACTTAACAGATTCTAGTAGAGTACAGAGAATACTTAACAGATTCTAGCAGAGTACAGAGAATACTTAACAGATTCTAGCAGAGTACAGAGAATACTTAACAGATTCTAGCAGAGTACAGAGAATACTTAACAGATTCTAGCAGAGTACAGAGAATACTTAACAGATTCTAGCAGAGTACAGAGAATACTTAACAGATTCTAGCAGAGTACAGAGAATACTTAACAAATTCTAGCAGAGTACAGAGAATACTTAACAGATTCTAGCAGAGGCAACCAGAGGCACTTCACACACGCATGCACACACACACACACACGCACACGCACACGCACACACACACACACACACACACACACACACACACACACACACACACACACACACACACACACACACACACACACACACACACAGCATAGAACACAGAGACTCAGAGGAGAGAACATGGGGACTTAGGGCTTTAGCTAGGCTGCAACCTTTCTGACACGCACACACACACACCCAAGATGCTGCACAGCTTCTGGACATGACTGTAGACAGGGTTTACACACACATACTTACGCGGCACACACATGCGTATGCACATACACACATGCACGGAGTCTAAATTACTTTTGAATCTTGGCAAGGCGGCATGTTGGTGTCATCAAAGACTCCCTTCTCTCCATCGGCACAGACACAGCATGGACATCCAGCACGCTGTGTATGTGTGTGTGTGTGTGTGTGTGTGTGTATAGCAGCGTCATAGAGAAGGGAAGACAGAAAGGGCAGCCAACGGATTTGATGAGGTGGAAGGAGTCTACCCCGGCACGCATGATTCTCTCTGGCTATGTCCACATCGGTCAGACAGAGAGCAGAGAGGGTGAGAAGAGAGAGAGAGAGAGAGAGAGACAGAGAGAAAGAAAGAATAGAGATAAAGAGTAAGCGAGAGAGAAAGAGAGAGCAAGAGAAAGCAAGAGAGAGAGAGAAGGGAAATGAGGTTAGAAAAAGAGAAAGTAGAGAGAGAGGAGGGCAGATACATTTGTGTGAGAGAGAGAGAGAGAGAGAGAGAGAGAGAGACAATGAGAGAGACAGAGTGAGAACCAGAACGAAGAGCACAGCAAGTTGAACTGACCTCAAATGTACTAAGTGAACTCATGTTGTGGCCTCCAATAAAATTGTGTCTCCAGTTCCCTCTCTTCTGCCTGACCACACCCTGGTCAATAATCAACCACAGAGACTCACACAGACAGCCTGTCTCAGAGAGATCACTTCACCCTCTTAGTACTTCAGTGACAAAACAACAAACTGAGATTCACGTTTACTTAGGATTCACATAGGCACAAACTGAAAGTGAGCACATTGATGATCCAAAGAGTGGTACATATTTCCAGAAGGGGAATACGACAAGGACAATGTCTGAATTTGACCTTCTCCTTTTACACTGCCGACCATTGAGGTCAACTGACCATCTACCCTTAGCCTCAGGGTTGTTCCTGACTTAAATTGTTTTAATTTCAACATATTTGGTCGTTCCCTCTGTGTTATTTGGATCACTTCCTGTGTGCCATGTGTTCTACAGGTATTGTGTCCCCTCCCCTCTTTCGTCCTCCTACATCTCTGTGACTGACTCATCCCCATACAGTCCTTCATTAGAGGGACTGGTGGCCCTTGACAAGCTAAAGCTGTCAATCACAGAGAGACGTGAACTTGGCAGGTACATCTTCTACACTTATTATCGCTGCAGTAACGGAGCCTTCTCTTCCCTGGAACGTTCATAGCAGTAGGATATAGGATCATCATTCGTCCATTGTCTACGAGGTTTAGGGAAACTCACCAACCTATTGTAAATGCCAGGAGTTTTGTTCCCTTTAACCATATGTCACGGATCCCTCCGGAACTTTCATTATGCACACCTGTC
The DNA here is from genome assembly GCF_965601325.2 of Salmo salar. Taxonomy (NCBI): domain Eukaryota; kingdom Metazoa; phylum Chordata; class Actinopteri; order Salmoniformes; family Salmonidae; genus Salmo; species Salmo salar. The sequence continues at coordinate 58,683,295 of NC_138305.1, forward strand.
CCCTATTCCCACTGACTAGTACTTGTATAAGTGTGCCCTTTGGTTTCCTTTGGGCTGTCCATTATTGTTACAATGTCCGTTGGTCATGTGAGTACCTGTGCTGTGTGTTTTGGCTTTCGTGCTCTTCTGGATTGCGCAGATGATTACAGGTCTTGTGTTAATCATTGTGCGCGTGTGTTATTTATTCAAGTTACTCCTCACTCTTTTGTTTTGGGTTTCTACCCTGTGATTTGTTACGCGTTCGTTTGGTCTTCGTACCCGTGAATTTACATGGCACGCTGTAATTTGGGCTTGAATAAAAACCATATTACGTATTCCTGCGCCTGTCTCCTGAATCATTTATGCCAGCATGACACCACGTGCTCTGACCAGCAGGGAAAGCCTTTATAAGATACCCAGTAACTCTCCATGAAGACTGTCGAAAATCCCTGGTTTACACCTACAAAGTCCTGTCAGAAGGGTAGGGAATGAGGAATGAGGGCAACAAGGGAGCATCTTCGTGGAGTGAGCCCCCAGCCTGGGAGTGATTGTTGAGTTGAGCTTTGTCCTGGCTGCTTGCCAGAGCCCCTGGGGGGAGCTATAGTGAGTGTTCCTGTGGGGATCTGATAGACAATTACATTAGGCCTGTGTTAGGGGCCATGGGTAAATCATTTATCAGGGGCCCTGTTCCCCACAGGAGCCCCAGGCTGTGTAGCTCCTCTCTGGGGTGCTGAGAGACATATGCCCCCCTGGAGCTGTTTCCATACCACCTAGCTAACAATCCCGTCTGGGCCTTGGAACAAGAAAGGGCCATATACCTTCCAACCATTTCCATAGCTTCAATCACTCCTCTGCATTGAAAACAACTGCACAAGGCAACATGAACTGTGCTCTATTGTAGCCTACTTGCTGTTAGTTGCTCTGGATAAGAGCGTCTGCTAAATGACAAAAAATGTGTATGTAAGAGCACTCAAAACAGGTTGACATAGTGCAGATATCAGACCTTTCTCTGTCCAAAAACAAAGCAAACCCAATAATCCACACATTCAATACAGAGCAACATAGACCAGCTTCCAAAACAGTCCCGTGTACTCACACGCGTCAGTAGAACACAGCGCGACACAGTGCAGATTACAGCCCAGATGACACCGCTAATAATTCTAACCAGAACCGATCCGGTTTATTAGAGGAAATTCCTCCAAGACTCCAAAAGGTTAAATAACGTTGTATAACAATAGAGAAAATCAACACATTGTCGTGACAGAGACAGACACAGACCTGGGTTGAAATACTTTTCAAATGAATTTCAAGTACTGTCTCTGTGCCTGACTTGAGCTGGCCTGCTGCAATGGAACCAACAAAACAGTCTTAAAGTAAAAATCCTGCCCACCTTGCCCTTCAGGCAGGCAATAGCAAAAGCTCAACGTATTTGAGAGATTTCAAGTAGTATTTGAACCCAGGTCTGGAGAGAATGATGACACAGGAGTGCTGGAGTTCCACTCTGTTGGAGCGGGCAGCAAATGTTATACATTAACTGAGACCTGTTTAGACATGGGCAATTCCACGGTAACGGATTTTCGCTGAGGCTCTCCGAGAGATTTTTCCCTTAAAATGTATGCTAAACAAAAAACATTCATTTAAAAGTTGAACAAACCATGCAACTCTATGCACAATGACTACTTTTAACAATTCTCATAGAAATTTTCCCAAAAACACGTTTACTGTGAAAAGTTTGGTAACAGAATTTCGGTCATATCTCCCTGTTTTTTTATGTGACCACGTTTTGCAAAAACGATCTGCTCCAAACTAAGATTCAAAGATGTCTGCATAAAGAATGGGGTGTCCGCTATGACATAACGTAGCAGGCGTAAAAGAAACACCTGAAACTAGACGCCTACATGCTGGTCTTGACGAGAAGAAGAAAAAAAAAACTGTTGGGGGAGGTTCTCTTCTGCACTGTTCAACCGGTTCGATCGATCCAGTAAAGGTGGAGGAGGAGTTAAGATGGCGTGTCGCCTTGTTAACGTCCAAAAGTGGAAGTCGTATCACAGGGTCTCTTTCCATTTCCCCTGAAAACCGGAACATCCAGCTGTTGGGGACTGGCCAGAGGCTAGCTATGACATGACACCTTGAGTTTGAAAAAAATCTCTTTTGGTTGATGAACTGCAGTAAGTGAAGTAGATTTACAACCAGTAACAGAATTGCGGTAATGGGATTTCATCATGGGTCCCTGTCTACACAGTAATGCATAATTTTGGATATTAATGTCATTGTCCTCATGGTGATGTATTCTAAATAGGTACAGAAAGGTAGAAATATGCAATATCCTCCTTTGCATATTTGGTATTATTCTACTCACTAACCAGGTTTCCATCCAAACTTTTTATGTGAGTAAAGTTCATGTCAGATAAAAAAAAAATGTCACGACAGGCCTGAAGGAAACTCTCGGTAAACTTTCCAAATGTAGACAAAACCAAATACCCTAGACTATGTGAGATCTTTTTGTGACGGTAATATTTTTGAAAAAGGGCTTGTAAGTAAGGATATCACGATAAATGACTACCCCGTTGAATACCTCACGATAAGCTGCAGACCACACTATTTACCAAGAGAGTTTTCATCTATATTTTTTGTAGCTGTCTGTTTACCAACACAAACTGATGCTGGCCCTAAGACCACACTCAACGAGCTGTATTGGGCCATAAGAAAACGAGAATATGCAGATCCAGAGGAGGCACTCCTAGTGGCCGGTGATTTTAATGCAAATTGAAAACTGAAATCCGTTTTACCTCATTTTTACCAGCATGTCACCTGTGCAACTAGAGGAGACAACTCTAGATCACCTTTACTCCACACACAGAAACGCATACAAAGCTCTCCCTTACCCCCCATTTGGCAAATCTGACCATAACTCTATCCTCCTGAATCCTGCTTACAAGCAAAATGTCAAACAGAAATTTTTGCAAATGTATAAAAACTAAAACTGAAATATCACATTTACATAAGTATTCAGACCCTTTACTCAGTACTTTGTTAAAGCACCTTTGGCAGCGATTACAGCCTCGAGTCTTCTTGGGAATGACGCCTCAAGCGTGGCACACCTGTCAGGTTGGATGGGGAGCATCGCTGTACAACTATTTTCAGGTCTCTCCAGAGATGTTTGATCGGGTTCAAGTCCGGGCTCTGGCTAGGCCACTCAAGGACTTTCAGAGACTTGTCCCGAAGCCACTTCTGCATTGTCTTGGCTGTGTGCTTAGGGTCGTTGTCCTGTTGGAAGGTGAACCTTCGCCCCAGTCTGAGGTCCTGAGCACTCTAGATTAGGTTTTCCTCAAGGAACTCTCTGTACTTTGCTCCGTTCATCTTTCCCTCCATCCTGACCAGTCTTCCAGTCCCTGCTGTTGAAAAACATCCCCACACCATGATGCTGTCACCACCATGTTTCACCGTAGGAATGGGGCCAAGTTTCCTCCAGACGTGACGCTTGGCATTCAGGCCAAAGAGTTCAATCTTGGTTTCATCAGACCAGTAAATCCTGTTTCTCATGGTCTGAGAATCCTTTAGGTGCCTTTCCATCCTACCAATTAGGGATAAGCAAAGGCTTTGATTTATTGTCAAACAGATGGAAAAAGAGTCTTAGAAAACATCTACCAGAAAAAGTCTTAAAATGTATTACAGATATATCTTAATTTCTCAAAAATATAGACTCTTAGCTTTCATTTGATACCTATGAACTTCAAATGTTGGTGCTCATTACATAGAAATGACCTCATTCTACACAGACTGCAGGGTTTGTCCTTATTATTCTAATACATCTCACATGGCTCGCTGGGTTATGCAACCATGCAAAAAATGTCCAGTCTAGCCGTCTAACAGCATACAGCATGAAATGGCCTGTCTTATTAACTGAGCACTTGCAAACACATAATCTCGGTTAACACAGAACCAAAGTCTCTCGTAATTGATCAGATGCTTGATTAGGTTCTGGGTCCATATGTGTTAAGACAGTGGTATTCAAACTTTTTCAGCAGGGACCTCATTTTTTTTCACCAGATGGAGACCCCATTTTTTCTCCCAACAATTTCTCCCCATCCCAAATCTAATGACGAACATTAAAATCAGCAGAGTTCGATTTTTACATCAACAAATTGTATTTTTATTTATTTATTTTATTTATTTATTTCACCTTTATTTAACCAGGTAGGCAAGTTGAGAACAAGTTCTCATTTACAATTGCGACCTGGCCAAGATAAAGCAAAGCAGTTCGACAACATACAAAAACACAGAGTTACACATGGAGTAAAACAACATACAATCAATGATACAGTAGAAAGAAATAAGACTATATACAATGTGAGCAAATGAGGTGAGATAAGGGAGGTAAAGGCAAAAAAGTCCATGGTGGCAAAGTAAATAAAGTATAGCAAGTAAAACACTGGAATGGTAGATTTGTAATTTGAAGAAAGTTCAAAGTTAAAATATAAATAATATGGTGCAAAGGAGCAAAATAATAAATGAAATAAATAAATACAGTAGGGGAAGAGGTAGTAGTTTGGGCTAAATTATAGATGGGCTATGTACAGGTGCGGTGATCTGGGAGCTGCTCTGATAGCTGGTGCTTAAAGCTAGTGAGGGAGATAAGTGTTTCCAGTTTCAGAGATTTTTGTAGTTCATTCCAGTCATTGGCAGCAGAGAACTGGAAGGAGAGACGACCAAAGGAGGAGTTGGCTTTAGGGGTGACCAGAGAGATATACCTGCTGGAGCGCGTGCTACAGGAGGGTGCTGCTATGGTGACCAGTGAGCGGAGATAAGGGGGGACTTTACCTAGCAGGGTCTTGTAGATGACCTGGAGCCAATGTGTTTGGCGACGATTATGAAGCGAAGGCCAGCCAACAGGTCGCAGTGGTGGGTAGTATATGGGGCTTTGGTGACAAAACGGATGGCACTGAGATAGACTGCATCCAGCTTGTTGAGTAGGGTATTGGAGGCTATTTTGTAAATGACATCGCCGAAGTCGAGGATTGGTAGGATGGTCAGTTTTACGAGGGTATGTTTGAATTGAACCCTGTGGTACCCCCATAGAGACTGCCAGAGGTCCGGACAGCAGGCCCTCCGATTTGACACACTGAACTCTATCAGAGAAGTAGTTGGTGAACCAGGCGACGCAATCGTTTGAGAAACCAAGGCTACTGAGTCTGCCGATGAGGATGTGGTGATTAACAGAGTCAAAAGCTTTGGCCAGGTCAATGAATACGGCAGCACAGTATTGTTTCTTATCGATGGCGGTTACGATGTCGTTTAGGACCTTGAGCGTGGCTGAGGTGCACCCATGACCAGCTCTGAAACCAGATTGCATAGCGGAGAGGGTGCGGTGGGTTTCGAAATGGTCGGTAATCTGTTTGTTGACTTGGCTTTCGAAGACCTTAGAAAGGCAGGGTAGGATGGATATAGGTCTGTAGCAATTTGGGTCAAAATAACCTTAACTTCATTGCATTTTCATATCTTATCAAAATGAAAAGTCACGACAACAATAAAAAAAATGTAAAATATATTTTGGCAACCCCACTGCAGTTCCTAGTTCACAGTGAATAGCACTGTGTTAAAGAAGACATAAAACAAGGATCAGAACCGGAACCAAGACCTCCACCTTCTCTCTTTGCAACTTATGGGCCGAATGTCCTCTCCCCTTCCGAAATTCAAAAGATGCTCTCACCTGTGAAATAAGTGATTTGTCCAAAGCACCGGAACTAATGCTGCTTGTTATCTCACACATCCCGCTGCATCATGACAGAGCTACGGTACCATTTATGTCTAAGTGGTCTGTCCACGAGAGATTAACAAACACATAAGTTAGGGGATGTATCTGATGTTTTAAAGCTGTAGTGGCAAGGGGTTCCAGGGTGATGTTTCACCTAGTTACAGACCTAGGATCAGCTTCCCCTCCCCCAATTCTAACCTTAACCATTAGTGGGGGAAAATGCAAAACTGACCCAACTACAGGGTCTAGGGGAAACTTCACCCTACCTCTAGCACCAGTGCTAACACCCCAACAGTAACAGCACTGGGACTGGGGCCTGGGGGTGTCCCAATATAGCTTCTGTCTGTCATGTAGAGGGTCGTTCCATGTCATTCCAGCAAACCATGACACCCACCATCGCAAATTGTTCAGTCTGGAGGAGAAAATAACAGTACTTCTGAATCACTCTGCTGCTATCAGATACACTAAAGTCCATTCTCTCCATCTCTCCTTCTCTCTTTCTCTTTCTCTTTCTCTTTCTCTTTCGCTCTCCCTCCCTCCCTCCCTCCCTCCCTCCCTCCCTCCCTCCCTCCCTCCCTCCCTCCCTCCCTCCCTCCCTCCCTCCCTCCCTCCCTCCCTCCATCACTTTCTCTAAGAGAAGCCAAAATCACAGGAGCGATGCAAAACTATCCACATAAACAACACAAATTGGTCCCCAAAACCCAGAGTAATCATGTGAAGCATCCTTTGGTAATCCTCATAAGGGGGTGATTATGATTTAGCACATTAATGTAGTTATCATTTAGCCTTTTACAATGATTAGCTTAGCTTAAACAGCCCAGCCCTGCTGTCCTGGTACAGCCTGACCATCTGCCCAACCAGGTCCTGCCAAACTCCGCCAGCCCTACGCAAAACACACACATACGCATGCACGATCGCACACATATTGGCACGCACACACACAAGCACGCATGTAGGCACACGCACACAGGC
>NC_138305.1:58695000-58952500 GCF_965601325.2 Salmo salar
AGGAGAGCTTTCTACAGACTCAGAGACTTCCGGAGTAAAAAATGACCTTCCTGAGAGAAAAAACGAGAAGAAAAAGAAAGAGAACTGAAGACAAAGTACAACCCAAGCTTAGTTTTGTCTCCCCCATCATTCAGGCCAGGCGGGAGAAAAAAAGGAGTGCAAAACGAGAGAGCTCTCCAACCTTCATCAGCTCTGTTCTTTCAGGCGCTGCCCAGAACTACTCCCGTGAGATTTACTATCTAAAACCCATTAGGCCCCTGCCCTACCGGTGCGTATATGTGTCTGTGTGCATCTGTGGGCCAGTGCGCTTGGCTAGGTTTGATATGGGGGTGACTCTGCATTATTCAGCGCTCTGCAACGATGAAGTGTATAAAACAGGAAACAGGAGAGTTACCAAGACCTAACAAAAAACACCTATTGACTGACCACTCTAATAAATCAAATGAGCAACAGGTACATGCCTGTTACAAATAGTATGGAAATATGGTTAGGGTTAACATTTGAATACCCTGACAATGATCCCTTTCATACTTCATATCTTCTTCCACAGATACGCTGTATGTAGCAAAAGGTTAAACAAATGAATAGCCATGCCGCGAGGCAAAACCTGTATGACATCCAAATCAATAGTTTAAGTTCACTCTAGCTGCAGCTCGTTTTTGAGTTGTTGTGACTTCTAAACTTTATGAGCCTAGAACAAGACAAACGAGCTGAATACAGCCGCGCCGTACTCATCAGCGACAGTCAACACTGGTAACTTTTTTGGTCTCTTCTAGCTCTGGTCTGAAACAACAGGTCTGGAACAGCTAACGGTGCAGAGAAAATGTTACAGTTTTTCTCAATTGCTAAAACACTCAAACCCATTGGCTGAACAAAGTTCTCAGTTGCCTGGACTCATTTAGCTAATTATGCAGTCTGTTGTCAATACCTTAAACCATTTCACATGGTAAAACACAATTTGCAGATCTCACTCTAAACTCTAAACACATTCTCAAAACACATTGTTTACTCTAATGCACATGTCATCCATACTGGTAAATACAAGTGGCAACAATCAAATACAAATAGAGAAGACATGTCATTGATTGAACACAACCACTCAAAATTGATTTAACCTGTTTCAAATGATGCGACACAACCAATATAAGCCAGTTCAGCGAGCAAACAGGTTGTTGAAGGTGGGAATGAGAAAGTCTGAGAATGGATAGAAGAAACAATGTGAGAGGACGAGGATGAGTGCGTATGCGAGGTGGGCGATGAGGAGGAGGAGGGCAAGAAAGAGGAAGAGGAGGACGAAGAGGAAGAGGAAGACAAAGACAAAGAGTGGAAATATCTGATGAAATTCGAGCAACAGTTATAGACCATGTTCTTGTCCATGGACTGACAATGAGGGAAGCAGGACTTAGAGTGCAACCCAATTTGAGACGATTTTCTGTGTCCACCATAGTAAGGACATTCAGAGAAGAGAACAGGTACAGTATACTACTGTATTTTTGTAATTGCAAATTTACTGTACTACACTATATGCAGCTGTTTCAATAGACATTTGTAAAGTTAATCACTGTATGTATTGTACTGCATGAATATGTTTTGTAATTGCACCACTACTTTTTGTAGAATTGCAAGGCTGCCACATGCAGGTGGAAGGACAGCTATATTCACTCGGAAGCAAGAGGCCGTTATAGTTGGCATGGTCCTTCAAGATAATGCAATACGACTCAGAGAAATCCAGGAACGAGTGACACAAGACAACACACACTTCCAGGGAATCGACAGTGTGAGCATTTCCACAATTGACCGTGTCCTCCATCGTAACAGGATGCGAGTGAAACAAGTATACAGAGTACCTTTTGAGCGCAACTCACCAAGGGTGAAAGAACTGTGAGCTCAGTATGTGCAAGTAAGTGTACATTCGGAAACATTTACTGTAATCCAGATTGTCTACAGTACTAACACATACTATGTGAATGACATTACTCTTCAGTACATACAATGTATGTGAATCAGAAGTGCATACAGTAGGCCTAATTGTACTCTACAGTATAGCACTGTCTCTGTACGACTTACAAAATCCTACATACAGTATATTGTATTTCTACACAGACAATATTTGACTTGGAATCCTTGGACAGACCCCATGAGTTCATCTTTGTCGATGAAGCAGGCTTCAATCTAACAAAGAGGAGAAGGAGAGGCCGAAACATGATTGGACAGCGGGCCATAGTTGAAGTCCCTGGTCAACGAGGTGGCAATGTCACAATCTGTGCTGCTATCAGCAACCATGATGTTCTACATCACCATGTTACACTCGGGCCATATAACACCCAGCACCTTCTAAGATTTATTGCCAATCTAAGAGATATTTTATTTGAGCGGCAGGTTCAAGAGCTAAATGAGAATCCCATTCCCACCTATGTGATAGTGTGGGACAATGTCAGTTTCCACCGAGCTGCTCAGGTAAGGGAATGGTTTAACATCAATGGGCAGTTTATGAACTTGTACCTCCCTCCATACTTGCCTTCCTGAATCCGATTGAGGAGTTTTTCTCCTCTTGGAGATGGAAAGTGTATGATAGACAACCCTACACCAGAGTAAATCTGCTGCAAGCCATGGATTTAGCCTGTGGTGATATAGGTGAGGAATCATGTCAGGGCTGGATACGGCACACAAGAGGCTTCTTCCCCCGTTGCCTCAGGAGGGACAATATTGCTTGTGATGTCGACGAAGTGCTCTGGCCTGACCCAGCCCAAAGACAAGAAGAAGCACATTGATCACATGTTTACTCCTTTGATTTTTGTCCCTTTTAGTATTGTATACTGTAGTACAGTGCATTGTAGGCTGTATACTGTACAATGGACAAATTGTATGGCCCTGAACATTGTGCTTTCCATTTATTAACAGTACTGACTGCTCAATAGATTTTGACTGGTTGCAGGTTCATATCAACAAAGAACAAGAATTACAGTATCACAGAGACAAAGGACAAGTTTGTGAGATGCAGGGTACAGTACTGTAAAAATAGGGGTACAAGGAGGAGGAAGAACAAAAAACAAAATCGCAAAGAGCAAAGCAGTGTAGTAATTTCTGATCAATTTTGAGCTACTATGATAGAATATGTTTTCGTTCATCAAAAGACAATGACGGAAAAATATGAATAATGTTTTAGATTAAAAATGTACTTCTCCCTGAGAATTGTATGTTTTGAACAATGTGTTTTCTATTTTTCTGTGTATTTTTTACTGACTGCTTGAGAGTGTATATCATTTTGATCACTTTGTTTATGATTTGAGAGCAGTGTTTGATTTTGAACACAGGTAAAACTGTTTTGAGGCGAATGTTTCATTTTGCGAGAGGAGTCAGAGGTTATGTAAATAGTGCTTGAAGATGAGGTTTTGTGTTTAATGTTTTCAGGAAATGGAGCAAGGTTTCAGAATTTGTGTTTTAGCAATTGAGAAAAACTGTAATCAATTAGCCAAATCAAATCAAATTGTATTTGTCACATGTGCCGGGGTGTTAAGCATGTCCCAGTTTAGGTCACCTAGTAGCACGAGCTCAGAAGATAGATGGGGGCAATCAATTCACATATGTATCGAGGGCACAGCTGGGGGCAGAGGGAGGTCTATAGCAAGTGGCAAAGGTGGAAAGGTGGAAAGGTGAATTTTTAGAAGTAGAAGCTCGAATTGTTTGGTTACAGACTTGGATAGTAATACAGAACTCTGCAGGCTATCTTTGCAGTAGATTGCAACACCGCCCCCTTTGGCAGTTCTATCTTGGCGGAAAATGTTATAGTTAGCGATGGAGATTTCAGGGTTTTTGGTGGTTTTCCTAAGCCAGGATTCAGACACGGTGTGCTAAAGCAGTGAGTAAAACAAACTTAGGGAGTTGGCTTCTAATGTTAACATGCATGAAACCAAGGCTTTTACGGTTACAGAAGTCAACAAATGAGAGCACCTGGGGAGTGGGATTGGAGCTCGGATGCCGAGCAGTTGCCAAACCAGGCGGTGATGCAACCGGTCAGGATGCTCTCGATGGTGCAGATGTAGAACTTTTTGGGGATCTGGGGACCCATGACAAATCTTTTCAGTCTCCTGAGGGGAAAAGGTGTTGTCGTGCCCTCTTCACGACTGTCTTGGTGTGTTTGGACCATGATAGTTTGTTGGTGATGTGGACACCAAGGAACTTGAAACTCTCGATTGGCTCCACTACAGCCCCGTCGATGTTAATGGGTGTCTGTTCGGCCCTCCTTTCCTGTAGACTACCATCAGCTCCTTTGTCTTGCTCACAATGAGGGAGCGGTAGTTTTGACCTCATCCCTATAAGATGTCTCATCGTTGTCGGTGTTCAGGCCTACCACTGTTGTGTCGTCAACAAACTTAATGATGGTGTTGGAGTCGTGCTTGGCCACGCAGTCATGGGTGAACAGGGAGTACAGGAGGGGACTAAGCACACACACCTGAGGGTCCCCAGTGTTGAGGATTCGCGTGGCAGATGTGTTGTTGCCTACCCTTACCACCTGGCGTCGGCCCGTCAGGAAGTCCAGGATCCAGTTGCAGAGGGAGATGTTTAGTCCCAGGGTTTAGTCTCTTAGCTTAGTGATGAGCTTCGTGGGCACTATGGTGTTGAACGCTGAGCTGTAGTCAATGAACAGCATTCTTACATAGGTGTTCCTTTAGTCCATGTGGGAAATGGCAGTGTGGAGTGCGACTGAGATTGCGTCATCTGTGGATCTGTAGGGTTGGTATGCGAATTGGGGTGGGTCTAGGGTTTCCGGGGTGATGGTGTTGATGTGAGCCATGACCAGCTTTTCAAAGCACTTCACGGCTACCAACGTGAGTGCTACGGGGCGGTAGTCATTTAGGAAGGTTACCATCGCTTCCTTGGGCACAGGGACTATGGTGGTCTGCTTGAAACATGTAGGTATTACAGACTCGGTCAGTGAGAGGTTGAAAATGTCAGTGAAGACACTTGCTAGTTGGTCCGCGTATGCACTGAGTACACATCCTGGTAATCCGTCTGGCCCTGTGGCCTTGCGAATGTTGACCTGTTTAAAGGTCTTGCTCACATCGGCTACGGAAAGTGTGATCACACAGTTGTCCGAAACAGCTGGTGCTCTCATGCATGCTTCAGTGTTGCTAGTGGTGTCATTCTAACTTTCCCGAACTGACAACATCAGGCAGCATACGCTACACAGATCAGAGGAGAGGAGAAGAGGGGAGGAGGAGAGGGTGGGAAGGAGAAGAGGAGTGGGGAGGAGGAGGGAGGGAGGAGGAGAGGAGTCTTGCTCAGTGTGAGCGGTATGACAGTGCCCAGTGGACCTGATATAGAGAGTGAATTAAAAGTGTGTTTCCTATGTTCCTGTCAGAGGATGTGTGTGTGTGTGTGTGTGTGTGTTCGTGTGTGTGTGTGTGTTCGTGTGTGTGTGTGTTCCAAGGCCCTTATTTTACCTTGTTAGCTCAACACCAACTTCCTCTCCTTCTCAACGTTTCTATGGTAACCCTGGATGTAGAAAGCCCTTGTTGCTCTCCTCACTCCCACTCACCTGTGTGTGTATGCTTGCCTATGTGTGTGTGTGTGTGTGTGTGTGTGTGTGTGTGTGTGTGTGTGTGTGTGTGTGTGTGTGTGTGTGTGTGTGTGTGTGTGTGTGTGTGTGTGTGTGTGTGTGTGTGTGTGTAGGAGGCTCAGATGTTTAAGTATGGAGACGGGGAGATAACGACACATCTGCATAGAGAGAGAGATTCTCTACAAGCTGTTCAGATCATAAAATATACGCCGGTGTCACGTCCTGACCATAGAAAGCTGTTTTTTTCTATGGTAGAGTAGGTCAGGGCGTGACAGGGTTTTTTTGCTAGTTTAGTTTTTCTATGTTGTCATGTTCTAGTTTTGTATTTCTATGTTGGTTTTGTTTAGGATGATCTCCAATTAGAGGCAGCTGGTCCTCGTTGTCTCTAATTGGAGATCATACTTAAGTCGGGGTTTTTTCCACCTGGGTTTGTGGGAGATTGTTTATTGAGTAGTGTATGTTTCACCTCTGCGTCACGGTTTGTTGTTTTGTTCTTTAGTTTATGTTTATGTATCGCATAGTTTCACAGTGTAAATAAAATGTGGAACGACACACACGCTGCACTTTGGTCCGCTTCTCCTTATGACAGACGGAAAGAAGTTTTCCCATTGGCACAGATCTAGGATCAGCTAATTATTTCCAAATTATAATTGTATCAATTAGGGGGAAAGCACAAAACTGATCTAAGTATAGCGTGTGAAGGCAACAACATCCTACTCTTATACAATGCTCCAAGAAGTGTAGGATCTGTCCAGCTCTTTCTTATCAACAAGGAACACAACAAATCTACTATAGCGACTGGGCTTAATCTTGCCAGAGCTGGAAAATGGCCACATGGCCGTTCGATTTATTGATAAAGACCCGGTGATGTAACGTAGGAAGATGTAAATCTAGTCCCCAAGCAGGATCGATTAAACAACTCATTGATCGCTGACTGTAGACTTTAAAGTAAGTCACCTGAATACTGCACAGTTCACCTCAGTCACAATGAGTTATGTGATGAAAGGTGCTGTATCAAACCTAAACCCTTGCCTGAACAACACAACGCAGCACGGGTCTCCAGGAACAGTTGGGAGTCCTATTTTAAGAACTAGGCATATGTGGCAAGACTGAGGCTAGGAATCAAATAACACCCTATTCCCCATATAGTAAGTCTGACTAAAAGTAGTGCACTTCATGGGGAGAAGGGTCCCCCATATAATATGCCTGGCCAAAAGTAGGGAATTAAATGGGGAATAGGCTGCCATTTGAGATATTGATACTCTCTTTGTGGTCTCTCGGTGCTTCCCTGTGGCTCAGTTGGTAGAGCATGGTGTTTGCAACGCCAGAATGGTGTGTGTGCAACGCCAGGGTTGTGGGTTTGATTCCCACGGGGGGCCAGTACAAAAAATTAAATAAAATACAGCATGAAATGAAATGTATGCATTCACTACTGTAAGTTGCTCTGGATAAGAGTGTCTGCTAAATGACTAAAATGTAAATGTCTTACATAGGCTGTATGTGACTGTAATCGGACTGCTGTGTATCTGACAATACTGTACTTGACTGGAATGTGCAGTAAGGCTGCTATTCTCTCTGTGGTCTGAAGGAGGCTATATTTGACAGAGCCCTGCCCCAGCTAACATAACCTTTGGTCGGCTAACCAAATGTCACATCTGATTTCATTACAGAAATCAAGTGACTCGGATACGTGGTAAACTAGCTAGCCTACCAACCACCCCGAGAGGAGAGGGACACCAAAAACACACACAAGTGACTGAACCATAGGGTCTCTCCTTTGCAGGTTTTGGGATAACATTGGACAATATTAAAAGAGACTTTAAGTGGCTAGAAAGGAAAATGGAATTAGCGTTATTCTGAGCTCATTTTAAATGTCTTCTTGGTTTAATGCTGTTTTTTTTTACTTGTTTGCATGTAAAAACTTTATTATCAGGTTTATTGAGTTTTCTTGACTACATTGAGTTTTGGGACGTTATTAAATGAACACCTAAAAATATTGAATAAAATAGCCTGTTTCAATACGGCTACTGTAATGTTCTTGACCCTCTTGTGTCTTGATCTCCCTTGTTGTTTGAGAACTTGTCCAACCCTGTACTTACCAGTGTTCATAACAGGTTTATCTAATTATCTTGTGATAGGCCTAACATCCTCTACAGGTGTGTGTGTGACTGTGGTGGTGTGTGTGTGCACGTGCCTGTGCATTCCTCTTCTGACACACTGGAGCTTCGACGATCAAATTCCATTGAATGAACTGTTCCACTGCATGTAGGACCGTGTTTGACCTCATTCGTCTTGTGTGTTTGTCCTTGCAACTAAGGCCTGGTTGAACAATGGGCATGTTTTGTGTTTTGGGGTGATCCAAAATATTCTCCCCAAACGGTCAAGGGAGTTTTCAGATTGATCCACTGTTCTGACCACAGCCTTACAATACTACTGTAAAAACAAAATGAATATGCTGAATCATCCATAGGCCTAACATCCTCTACAGGTGTGTGTGTGACTGTGGTGGTGTGTGTGTGCACGTGCCTGTCTGCGTGTGTGTGCGTGGGTGCGCGCGCACGCGCATGTGTGTGTGTGTGAGTGTTTGCATGCGGGCACGTCGACATTCCAGGTAGGGGGCCAGATCAGGTAAGTTTTCCACCTGTACAGGGGCTCTACTGTATTTTAGCAGGTCGTCTCATTCTCACTGTGATAACCATCTCGAGGTGGTTCTCCTCTCCGATGACACACCATCTCCTCTGACATACTGTACACTACACTGGCTCCACTGTTGGTCACCACAGTCCTCATTTCATACATCCATCTTCTCTTTCTCTCATTCATTCATTCATTCATTCATTATTTTCAAGAAACTTCAGAGAGAGCCACTCCATCTTTATTTCGCTAAACATGAGGGGACAAGGCATTAAGGCGGTCAGTGTCTGGTCGCTGGCCTTCGATTTCTTCATGAGCCTAAATGAGATGGTCTGGTTCCCTCACTAGGGAATTCATCGTATGGCCGTATTATCAAGTCATTGATACAAACAAAAATGTAACCCTCTATCTGATAGGGGTCTTTCTCCGTCTATATTTTGTTATTTCCCCCCCTCTCTTGTTCTCTTTCCCCATCACTCTCTCTTTCTCTCCCTCTCACCCTTCCTCTCTCCCTCTCGCTCCTCCATCGCTCCAGTGAGACAACAGTCATGTGTGACATTAATAGTTTGCTGGTCTTTGATTGATGAGTACTGTTGCAGCTATTTCTTTCTAAAAATCAATATTGGTCAATACCAATCCACCGACCAGCTCATCCCCCCCCCCCCACTGCAAAGAAGTAACTAGTGTTTATCCCCAGACTCACTCTGTCCACGTACCGTATAGACATTCAGAATATTTATCCAAACTTATCTCCCATATGGGCAGGCAGTATAGATTTCTCATTACAGACAGACATTAGCACCACTCAGCAGCCACTCACATAAACCATCATAGTTCTTAAGATCCATGTCATTATTATGAAGACAGAACTCTGTTTTACTCAAATAGACTGAGTAAGTGAGTAATCAAATATTCTCACTGCACCGTTCAGTATCAATTGATGTACTGTATACTTACATAAGGGCAATTCCACGTTAATGGAATTACACTGCAACTCAGATTTTTCACTTTAAAATGTATGCCAAACAACAACCTATGATTGCAAATTTAAACAAACCATAAAGGACTACTTTTAAAAATATCCACCGGAAGAATTACAAAAACGTTTACGAATTTCCGAACAAAAAACAATGATTCTAAAATTAAACAAACCATACAACTCCATGCACAAAAATATTTTACAAAAACACATTTACTTCAAGAACAGTGCAGATGCCAAGTTTGGTGACAGAATTACGGTTTATGCGGTACGTGCCGTCATTCTGTTACCAAACCTGGCATCTGCACTGTTCTTGAAGTAAATGTGTTTTTGTAAAATATTTTTGTAAAAGTCGCCCTTGAGTTGTATGGTTTAATTTTGGAATCATTGCTTTTTGTTTGGCATACATTTTAAAGTACTTCCGTTACTGTGGAATTGCCCATAACCAACATCATTAACTGTTTAAATATGGATTAGAAAGTGTCGGGCTATAGCTACTGTATATGCATGGCAGAGGGTATCAATCCCACCGTCATGTTTTATACAGTAAGTAGAGTTTCTGCATCCCAAATGACACCCTATTCCTATACCGTACAAACTAAAGTAGTGCACTACGTAGGGAATAGGGTGCCATTTGAGACACACAGTGTTATCACTGTAAGTTACAGTGTGTGTCCAGTGTGTGCTCTGTACTGTATGATGTAGCGCATTGTCTATGATGTAGGACCAGGGTTCCACGGGACCCAGTAGACCCTGACATTGGGTCTGTCTGACATTGGGTCTGTCTGAGATGAGCTTGTCTTTTCCTGTAACATCTACAAATGGCATCCAATACAATATCAAAAGGCACCACTGTTCAAACAACAACAAACCATCAATGAAATATGCATTTGATTCTCTGACGGATCGAACAGGTCTCCACTCCATGCTTTTTAGCACAACTGTCTGTCTGTCTGTCTGTCTGTCTGTCTGTCTGTCTGTCTGTCTGTCTGTCTGTCTGTCTGTCTGTCTGTCTGTCTGTCTGTCTGTCTGTCTGTCTGTCTGTCTGTCTGTCTGTCTGTCTGCCTGTCTGTCTGCCTGCCTGCCTGCCTGCCTGCCTGCCTGTCTGTCTGTCTGTCTGTCTGTCTGTCTGTCTGTCTGTCTGTCAGTCACTCGGGGATCAATAAGCTTAACGTTATCTCTGTTCCACAGAAAGCAACAGAGAGAGCTTAACGTCATCTCTGTTCCACAGAAAGAGCAACGGAGCTGTAGTGATTACCACCACATTGTTGCTGTAGCACAGTGGTTCCCAAACTTTTCATAGTCCTGTACCCCTTCAAGCATTCAACCTCCAGCTGCGTACCCCCTCTAGCACCAGGGTCAGCACACTCTCAAATGTTGTTTTTTTGCCATCCTCGTAAGTCTGCCACACACACACTATACGATACATTTCTTAAACATAAGAATGAGTCTGAGTATTTGTCACAACCCGGCTTGTCGGAAGTGACAAAGAGCTTTTATAGGACCAGGGCACAAATAATAATATAATGATAATCAATACTTTTGCTCTTTATTTAACCATCTTACATATAAAACCTTATTTGTTCATCAACAATTGTGAATAACTCACCACAGGTTAATGAGAAGGGTGTGCTTGAAAGGATGCATATAACTGCAATGTTGGGTTGTATTGGAGAGAGTCTCAGTCTTAAATCATTTTCCACACACAGTCTGTGCCTGTATTTAGTTTTCATGCTAGTGAGGGCCGAGAATCCACTCTCACATAGGTACGTGGTTGCAAAGGGCATCAGTGTCTTAACAGCGCGATTTGCCAAGGCAGGATATTCTGAGCGCAGCCCAATCCAGAAACCTGGCAGTGGCTTCTGATTAAATTACATTTTAACAGAGCCACTTGTTGCAATTTCGATGAGGCTCTCTTGTTCAGATATTGGTAAGTGGACTGGAGGCGGGGCATGAAAGGGATAACGAATCCAGTTGTTTGTGTCGGGAAAAGTACCTGCGTAACTGCACACTGAACTCACTCCAGTGCTTCGCCTTATCACATTTAACATTGTCCGTAAGCTTGAGTTCATTTGCACACAAAAAATCATACAATGATGGAAAGACCTGTGTGTTGTCCTTGTTAATGCAGACAGAGAAGAGCTCCAACTTATAAATCATAGCCTCAATTTTGTCCCACACATTGAATATAGTTGTGGAGAGTCCCTGTAATCCTAGATTCAGATCATTCAGGCAAGAAAAAACATCCCCCAGATAGGCCAGTCATGTGAGAAACTCGTCATCATGCAAGTGACCAGACAAGTGAAAATTATGGTTAGCTCGACTCTCAATTAAAAAAAAGGTGTCAATACTTTGCCTCTTGATAACCAGCGCATTTCTGTATATTGTAAAAGAGGTACATGGTCGCTGCTCGTATCATTGCATAGTGCAGAAAATACACGAGAGTTCAGGGGCCTTGCTTTAACAAAGTTAACCATTTTCACTGTAGTGTCCAAAAAGTCTTTCAAGCTGTCAGGCATTCCCTTGGCAGCAAGAGCCTCTCGGTGGATGCTGCAGTGTACCCAAGTAGCGTCGGGAACAACTGCTTGTACGCGTTTCCACTCCACTATGTCTCCCTGTCATGGCTTTTGCACCATCAGTACAGATACCAACATGAGCAGCAGCTACGTTTGGCTACATACGGACCGTTAGTGGAATTCCCGCGAGAGAGTAACGGTTAATGTGATTGGATGTTAATTATTTGACTAGGCTACCTTTATTTGACATTGTGTTATTATTTTGCTGAACACTAGATGGTTTAATTTAATTGTTGGTAGTGTAACGAGGCTACTCAGGCGAGAAAAAAAACTCATCCAAATGTATAGCCCCGTTGGAAAAAATAAATGTACTGTTTGAAAATGTGGATTTAAAAAAAATAATAATAATAATAATTTGCAATTTAAAAAAATTACTTTAATCACATTTTTATTTGGCGTACCCCTGACAGCATTTTGGGAATACCTGGTGTAGGCTATATTAAATGGATTTATTAGACTTTTTAAAATGTAGATGTTCCAAAGGTCTGCATCAGTGGCTTGTAGCCTGTGTGTGGAAGCCAGGAGATGCTAAATGTGTTCATGTTAATTAACGGTCAATTGCCGCGAGACCGGCAGTTATTTGCTTGACAGTCACCGGCTGACCAAATGTCATGACCGCCACGGCCCTAGTCACATTCCTTATTTCCCTTCCATGGAGGGAATCATTTGCGTCGCTCACCATGAACCATACAGACACTACAGGACGATTAAAAGACAACAGCTACCATCGAGTCCAAGAGGACTGTTCTTTCTCAGAAAAAGCATCAGCAGGAGAAAAGCAATCAGTCTCTCAGTAGGGGGCTGCGAGTCCGCTGGGCAGAATGACAGGTTTACTCATTCTCCATGTTTCTATTCAGGAAACCCAAACCACTTCTGTATGTGTCATCTCATTTACACTCATGGAAAAATAATCGAATTGTAATTTATATCTTTGAAGTACTCTTTCAAGGTCGCCTTGTTATAAAGCTAACCTCACCTCACCTACGTGTGTAGCTAACTCGGCAGCGATGCCTGGCTGTGTGTACGTGTGTGTACATGTTGTGTGTGTACGCGTGCATGCACGTGTGTGTGGAGTGTCTATGTGTGTGTGTGTGTTTACATGTGTCTAGTAGTGCGTGCGTGTCTGTACCCATAATATGCTCACTGTGTGTTCATCCATTCAGACTGACCAGTGAGATGCAGTGAAGTGATGTGATCTGTAAGAATGTGATGTTTCTCTTGCCTGGTAATGTGCTGCTGAGCTGGGCTCTGTCCCATCATATATACATGCTCTGTCTCGGCCGATGACACGTGTGTGTGTGTGTGTGTGTGTGTGTGTGTGTGTGTGTGTGTGTGTGTGTGTGTGTGTGTGTGTGTGTGTGTGTGTGTGTGTGTGTGTGTGTGTGTGTGTGTGTGTGTGTGTGTGTGTGTGTGTGTGTGTGTGTGTGTGTGTGTGTGTGAGAGAGACTGAGTCTGTCTGACTGGCTGGGCATGGTGCGCTAGACTGCAGAAGAGCATGCAATGCTTAGCCTGTCACTGTCCTCTATCAGGCTATGGGAGAGTGGTCAGTGCAGTGGATACACACACAAACGCACACGCGTGTAGGTAGGCTACACATGCGCGCGTGCTCTTACGCACACACGAGGTGCACACAGATGCATGCTCTCATGGCTTAAGCAAATAACAGCAGATTTTGAAGAACGATGACGTTGGTGTGTACGACACAAGCAAGCACTCACATGCGCAAGCACTTTCTCACACTTTCACAGAAGCGTGCGCTCTCACACACACACACACACACACACACACACACACACACACACACACACACACACACACACACACACACACACACACACACACACACACACACACACAGAGAGAGAGAAACCTACGTCAACAGGTTAATCTAGATCAAGTGAGAGGGGTGCAGATAGGCTTCTGGAGTCATTTCAATGAGAAACGTCGGTTGACCTGCTCGGTCTGCCCTGAAAGAACAACTGTTATCTGTAGAGAAACCACATGGAGCCAGATTCTATGGAATAATGTGGTCAGTAAAACAATACCCAGTAGCAACCCCAACCACAGATACAAAATAATCACCACAGAAACAGAACAATAACCACCGACACACACAAGTACGGAGAGGGCTGTCGAGGCCTGTTGGTTGACCGTGTGGTTCTGTCTACTGTACACATCTAGCCTGAGTTAAGAAAATCCACTAGGCACACTCATTGTACTGCAGGACTTTTTGTAAAAATTAAATGGCGCACAGGATAACATTTACATTTTAACCAGCTTTGCATGGCTTGTTTAAGAAAGGGTGATACTTTGAATAAGGTTGAATTTAAAAATAAAAAATGGTATTCTGTATAAAGGAAAAAAGGCAATCTTTGAACAATGAATGAGGCTTTCTTAGTAATCTACTGGAGAAGCAGTTTGGGTTTAAGTATAACTTATGTATGAGTAAAGCTTTTAGTGAGAGGTTTAATGCTTTAATATTTAAAAATTTCAGCCCCCCAAACTCATATTTATTATATAAACAGGCAAGTTTAATTTAATCTGGTTTAGCGTTCCAAATAAAGTGAAATATTTTTTGCTAATATGATTTTAAAAACAAGTTGTCTGGAGTAGGCAGCGCCATATTTAAATAAGTAAATTGTGACATGACTAAAGAGTTAATCTGTGTGATTTTTCCATAAATAGACAGGTACAATACCACTCAGGGCTGGGCCAGAGACAAAGGAAAGGAAAGTGCTTGTGTTTACACACTGTTCCAGTGACATCACTGTTTTCAGTGTTAGTTTACAGCAGAGCTCTGGCCAACTAGCCAGCTCAGTGTCTATCTATCTATCTGTCTGTCTGTCTGTCTGTCTGTCTGTCTGTCTGTCTGTCTGTCTGTCTGTCTGTCTGTCTGTCTGTCTGTCTGTCTGTCTGTCTGTCTGTCTGTCTGTCTGTCTGTCTGTCTGTCTGTCTGTCTGTCTGTCTGTCTGTCTGTCTGTCTGTCTGTCTGTGCTCTGCAGCTCTAACAGGAGCCATGGGAGAGTTAGGCTACAGCAGGTATTCCCAAACTGGGGAATGCGTACCCCCATGTGTACACGCAATGCCGTCGGGGTACGCCAAATAAAAATGTGATAAAAAATATATAAATACATTTTTTAAATCACGTTTTCAACCAGTACATTTATATTTTCCAACGGGAGTATACATTTGGGTGAGTTTTTTTTCTCGCCTGAGTAGCCTCGTTTCACTGCCAAAAATAAAATTAAACCATCTAGTGTTCAGCGTAATAACAACACAATGTCAAATACAGGTAGCCTAGTCAAATAATTAACATCCAATCACATTAACCGTTACTCTCTCGCGGGAATTCCGCTAACGGTCCGTAGCTGCTGCTCATTCCGTTTGCTAGAAAATAGAGAAATGGTTAAACAAAGTAAAGCCTGCGACCATAGAGACACATACCAGCTCTACTGGTAGTACTGCTACTACCAGCTGCTACTACCAGCAGTACTACACCTGCACCTATCGACGACACAAGTTGTTCTGCTTCCACAAGCACATCCAATGCTAGCATCAGTAATTCTTCATTTCTTGTCAGCCCAGCTAGCATGGACACTGACAGTTGTGAATCTGATGCAGCTGAAGAGCTACTGCTCCCTTACCCAGGAAAGCACCAAACAACAGACAGGGACATTGGACCATCAAAGAGGCGCAAATATGATGATAACTACATTGATTTAGGGTTCACTTATATTGGGAGTAGTGCCTTTCCTCAGCCACAGTGTGTTATATGTGCAAAAGTACTATCTCACAACTCGATGAAACCTTCACTCTTGTGCAGACATTTAGAAACAAAACATGTCAATTTGAAAAATAAGCCACGGGAGTTTTTTCAGCGAGAATTAAGACGACTTTCGAGTAGTAAGACATGTATAAAAGCAACAGATACCATTAATAAGGAGGGGCTAGAAGAGTCTTATATGGTGAGTTACCGAGTGGCTAGGACAGGCAAGCCCCATACTATTGTGGACTTAATTCATCCTGCTGCCGTGGATATGGCTGGGACAATGCTGGGGGAAAAGGCCAAAAGAACTCTGTCTTCATGTGTCATCATCAAACAACACTGTTTCACGACGCATCAGCGACATGGCAGGAGATGTTTTGAAACAATTACTGCTTTGTATACAAGCCAGTGAATTCTATGCATTACAGCTGGATGAGTCAACAGACATGGCGGGCCTGGCACAGCTCCTGGTATATGTCTGCTACGTTTATGGGGGGTCAATAAAGGAAGGGTACTGCAAGAGGGTACTGCGTACAGCCAGTACATCACTGGGGCCAAGCTTCCTGCCATCCAGGACCTCTATACCAGGCAGTGTCAGAGGAAGGCCCTAAAAATTATCAAAGACTCCAGCCACCCTAGTCAAAGACTGTTCTCTCTGCTACCACATCGCAAGCGGTACCGGAGCGCCAAGTCTAGGTCCAAGAGGCTTCTAAACAGCTTCTACCCCCAAGACATATGACTCCTGAACATCTAATCAAATGACTACCAAGACTTATTGCATTGCCCCCCCCCCTCCCCCTTTTACACTGCTGCTGCTCTCTGCTAGTATCTATGCATAGTCACTTTAATAACTCTACCTACATGTACATATTACCTCAATTACCTCAACTAACCGGTGCCCCCGCACATCGACTCTGTACAGGTACCCTCTGTATATAGCCTCGCTATTGTTATTTTACTGCTGCTTTAATTATTTGTTACTTTTATTTCTTATTCTTGTTTTTTTAACTGCATTGTTAGTTATGGCTTGTAAGTAAGCATTTCACTGTAAGGTGAAATACCTGTTGTATTCGGCGCATGTGACAAATAACATTTGATTTGATTTGATCTCACTATGAGAGATGATTTGTTGTGGAGCTGAGAGAGCGCTCCTGCCACATTGACCAGGCCTCTGGGGAATAACGGTTAGCCATACTGATCATCAGCTTATTCAGATGGGTACAATGTTACAAAAGATTTGGATAGCTCGAAATATACCACATAATGTTTAGAAGAAGTAGAAGTAGTTGTTGGTCATGAAGAATATGGAATCGTCAGAATTCTGTTTTACTTTTCTATATGTAATGCTATGTATTATGGAGTTAGCGGGTCCACTGCTTAGCTAGCTAAATAACTAGAAGAACGAGGAGAATAGCTCAAGTTGAACCAGCGAAATACAGGCTAACAGAGGGTTAGAAGAGTTGTCCAAAACAATAAACGTGTCTGGCTCAGTGTATAACTTGGTGGAAGTCAGAGGAGATGTTATTCTGATCCATTCAGTCTTGGTCTGTCTCACTGTCGCTCAGATCCTCCTCAACCCCTAAAACTAGTGGCCTATCAGCTATATGAACTAAGGGCAACTCCTCCCCCTATACTTTACCCATGAGCCCCGCACATGATAAAACTAGAGGGTCGCTATACTGACCCCCCCTATCCCCGAGGAAGAGTATGGGGATCTCTGATCGTGGCACTGGTAATGTCCAGGCTACATTGCGAGGTGCGTCTCTTCTTCTCCATGGAAGGTGCTACATTAGGTGGAAGGTGCTACATTGTGCGGTACAATGGCTCCATGTGGCGTCACTCCTTCTCCGTGGAAGGTGTGCTGCAGTGATTAGGAGATATGGGTTGTGCTCTGGGGGGTGTTCTCGCGAAGGCTGATTGCTTGTACCCTTTATAGGCCTGTGCAGCAACAAGTCTGGCCTTTGGGGGCCATCTTGACACTCTAGACAACTTCTCCAACTCTTTTCATCACATTGCAGGGCCCGATCCACTTGCTATGCAACTTTGGACTCCAGCCTTTTACCCTCTTAACATCTTTCTGCATGAAACTGCACATTTCTGGGTGAAGCTTAAGTCCAGCTCTTTGGATTCGGCCCAGAACTTCTTTCAAGTTTTCAAACGCAGACTCAAAGCTTGTCCCATGGACCAGTAGGTCATCAAAGTACACCACACATTCATAAGGGCTAGCCTGTCGAAGGTGGCAGGGGTGTTGCACAAGCCGAATGGCATAGTGGTAAATTGCCTTGTCCTGTGGTGAAGGCAGCCTTCACTTTGTCTGCCAGTATCCACTCCATAGATCCAGAGAAGAGAACTATGCTGAGCTAGCAACATAATCGAGGCACTCGTCTATCCGACGCAGCGGCACCGTCTTGTTGTTCAGTTGCCGATAGTCAGCCCAGAACCTGCATGTTCCATCCTTTTTGAGGACCATGACTATGGGGGAGGCCCACGCACTATCAGACGGTTCGATGGTGTCGGTTGACGCCAACTGTTCTATGAGGTCATCTGCTGTGGCTTGGTGGGCGTAGGGCATCTGTCTGTGGCGTTGGCGGATGGGGCGTGCATTGCCTGTGTCAATGGTGTGCTGCACCAAGTGGGTGCAACCTACATCATTAGGGGTGACATCAAAGCTGGGCCTAAAATAGTGTATAAGCAATGTTTTTCTATTTCTATGGTTTTTTTGGGGGGGTTGATCTCCAATTGGAGGCAGCTGGTCCTCATTACCTCTAATTGGAGATCATATTTAAGTTGTTTTTTTTCCTAGCGTGTTTGTGGGTAGTTGTTTTCTGTTTTGCCAAGTGTACCTGATGGAACTGTTGGCTGTCGTTTTGTTGTTTTTTGGTTAAGTGTTTCATTAAAGAAAAGTATGAGCACTCTACACGCCGCGCCTTGGTCCCCTTTATACGACCCACGTTACAGAACTTCCCACCATGATTGGATCAAGCGGCGTGCCCAGGCAGAAATGGACACCTGGTCACATAAGGAGTGGACGGAGAGGAGAAACTGGACTTGGGGACAGGTAATCGAGCGATATCGGAGCCTACCTGGGAAGAACGAGAGGCAGCCCCAAAACTATTTTTTTGGGGGGGGGCACACAGGTAGTTTGGCTGGGCCAGGCCTTAGTCAACTCCCCGTGCTTATTGTGGTGAGCATGTGCCTGCCTCTCGCACTCTCTCTCCAGTGCGCCTCCATAGCCCAGTACGTCCTGTGCCTGCTCCTCGCGCTCTCCCTCCAGTGCGCCTCCATAATCCAGTATGTCCTGTGCCTGTTCTTCGCACTCTCCTTCCAGTTCGCATCCATAGCCCAGTACGGCCGGTGCCTGCTTGGAGCACTCGGTCCTCAGTGCGTCTCCCCAGTCCGGTGAGACCGGTTCCAGCTCCACGTACAAAGCCTCCAGTGATAGTCGATGGTCCGACGCCTGTAGAGATGATCCATGGCACTAAGCCTCTAGTGATGATCCATGGCCCGGAGCTTGTAGGGATGTTCCATGGCACGAAGCCTGCAGAGGTAATCCATGGCCCGGAACCTGTAGAGATAATCCTTGGCAAAAAGCCTGGAGGGATTATAAATGGTCCGGAGCCTGTAGGGATAAACCATGGCACGAAGCCTGTAGGAATAATCCATGGCCCGGCACCTGTAGAGATAATCCATGGTAAGAAGGCTCCAGTGATGATCCTGGGTGCGGAACCTGTAGAGATGATCCATGGCATGGAGCCAGCAGCAACAGTCACTAGTCCAGAACCTCCAACGGCGGTCTGCAGCCTAGAGTCTTCAGCAATGGTCACTAGTCCAGAACCTCCAACGGCGGTCTGCAGCCCAGAGTCTTCAGCGACGGTCTGCAGCCCAGAGTCTTCAGCGGCGGTCTGCAGCCCAGAGTCTTCAGCGGCGGTCTGCAGCCCAGAGTCTTCAGCGGCGGTCTGCAGCCCAGAGTCTTCAGCGGCGGTCTGCAGCCCAGAGCCTCCAGCGGCGGCCTGCAGCCCAGAGCCTCCAGCGACGGCCTGCAGCCCAGAGCCTCCAGCGGCGGTCTGCAATACAGAGCCTCCGGCGATTATCTACAGTCTGTTTCATCTGACAACGATCCACGGTCCGGTGGTACAGAAGCAGAGGGATCTGCGGGCGGAGCGGGGGTTACGCCCCGAACCGGAGCCACCTCCGCTGCTGGAGGATCTGCTGGATGGTAAGGTTCTGGGTACTGCACTAGAGCCGCCATCGACAATTGTCACCCTCCCTACCCTCCCTTTTTGTTTTGTGGTTTCTTTTGTTGTTGTTGTTTTGTTTTTTTGCATTCGGAGTCTGCACCTTTGGGGGAGTACTGTCACGTCCTGACCCTTGTAAAATGTCATTTTCTATAGTAGAGTAGGTCAGGGCGTGACAGGGGGTGTTTTTGGGTGGTTTTCTATGTTTTCTATTTCTATGTTTAAGTTCTAGTTTTTCTATTTCTATGTTGTTGTTTTTTTGGGTTGATCTCCAATTCTATTTCTATGTTTAAGTTCTAGTTTTTCTATTTCTATGTTGTTTTTTAGGGGTTGATCTCCATATGGCGATCAACCCCACCAAAAAAACATAGAAATAGAAAAACTAGAATTTTGAAATAGAAAACCACCCAAAAACACCCCTGTCACACCCTGACCTACTCCACTATAGAAAATGACATTTTAGAAGGGTCAGGTGTCACATCCTGACCAGCAGAGGGAACAATTGGATTAGTTTTGGTCAGGATGTGGCAGGGTTTTTGTGTGTGTGAATGGTTGTGTTGGTGATTAGGACTCCCAATTGAAGGCAGGTGTGTTGAGTTGCCTTTGATTGGGAGTCCTATATAGGAGTGTGTGTTTTTCTTTGGGGTTGTGGGTAATTATTTCTTGTTTAGTGTGGTTGCACCTGACAGGACTGTTGGCTGTCAGTTTCCTTGTTTTTGTTTTTGTATAGTGTTCTTTCTAATTAAATTGAAGGATGAATACTAACTCTGCTGCATTTTGGTCCATTTCTGAAGACAGCTGTGACATCAGGACGTGACAGGCTGACGTAATGCAAATTGAGAAATTATGTGACTTAACAAAAATAATAAAAAACTGTATTATGAAGTCAAGATCAATGACAAAGAATTATGGAAAAAACTTTGGAGTACTTTAAATAAAATGATGGGCCGAAAAACAAATTCAACTCCATCTTTCATTGAATCAGATGGCTTATTCATCACAAGACTATTTGATGTTGGCAAATATTAGGCAGGAAATGCAAACAACGAAGAGTGAGCCATTCTACTCATGCATAAATAAACAAATAATGAACAAAAATTATGTAAAGTTAGTGTGGGAGAGGTGGAAAAATTATTGTTATCGATGAATAACAACAAACTTCCTGGCATTGACAATTTATATATATACACTGAACAAAATATAAATGCAACATGGCAACAATTTCAAAGAATGTACTGAGTTACAGTTCATAAAAGGAAATCAATCAATTGAAATAAATGAATTAGGCCCTAATCTATGGATTTTACATGACTGGGAATACATATAGGCATCTGTTGATCACAGATACCTTAAATAAAGGTAGGGGTGAGGATCAGAAAACAAGATAGTATCTGGAATGACCACCATTTGCATCATGCAGTGTCTCCTTCGCATAGAGTTGATCAGGCTGTTGATTGTGGCCTGTGGAATGTTGTCCCACTCCGCTTCAATGGCTGTGCAAAGTTGCTGGATATAAAAATGCTCACTAACAGGGATGTAAACAAAATTGTGCACACAACTTGAGAGAAATAAGCTTTTTGTGCAAAGGGAACATTTCTGTGATCTTTTATTTCAGCTCATGAAACATGGGACCAACACTTTACATGTTGCGTTTATATTTGTGTTCAGTGTAGATGGAAAGCTATTGTGGATGGTAACTGAGTCTATAGCTACTCCTATCAGTCAAATCTTTAATTTGAGCCTAGAGGAAAGTCTTTGTCCTCAGGCCTAGAGGGAAGCCAGTCATTCCGCTACCCAAGAATAGTAAAGCGGCCTTTACTGGTTCTAACAGCAGACCTATCAGCTTGCTGCCAGCGCATAGCAAAAATGGTGTTTGACCAAATACCATGCTACTTCTCTGTAAACAAATTAGGTGTATACAGTGCATCCAGAAAGTATTCAGACCCCTTGACTTTGTCCACATGTTGTTACATTACAGCCTTATTCTAAAATGTATTAAATCGTTTTTTTCCCTCATCAATCTACACACAATACTCCATAATGACAAAGCAAAACTTTTTGGGGCATTTTTACAAATGTATAATTTTTGTGGGGGAAATATGACATTTAGATAAGTATTCAGAACATTTACTCAGTACTTTGTTGAAGCACTTTTGGCAGTGATTGCAGCCTCGAGTCTTGGCACACCTGTATTTGGGGAGTTTATCCCGTTCTACTCTGCTGATCCTCTCAAGCTCTGTCAGGTTGGATGGGTAGCATCGCTGCACAGCTATTTTCAGGTCTCTCCAGAGATGTTCGATTGGGTTCAAGTCCGGGCTATGGCTGGGCCACTCAAGGACATTCAGAGACTTGTCCCGAAGCCACTCCTGCGTTGTCTTGGCTGTGTGTTTAGGGTCATTGTCCTGTTAGAAGGTAAACCTCCGCCCCAGTCTGAGGTCCTGAGCGGTCTGGAGTTTTTATCAAGGATCTCTCTGTACTTTGCTCCATTCATCTTTCCCTCGACACTGACTAGTCTCTTTGTCCCTGCCGCTGAAAAACATCACCACAGCATGATGCTCCCACTACCATGCTTCACCGTAGGCATTGTCGTGGCATTGTCGTGACTTGACTTTAACATTAATCTGAAGACTGTTATTTATCTAATTAACTAACTATGTTTAATTGGTATCCGATTAAATTAATCATGCAACAATTAACTCATTAGGATCTGGGGCACCATAAGAGCGGTTCTTTAAAGAGGTACCGTCTCCCGAATGAAACTCTAAAACCTATCACATCTATAAAAAGTTAACTTATTAAGGCCTCCTGAGTGGCGCAGTGGTCTAAGGCACTGCATCGCAGTGATAGCTGTGCCACTAGAGATTCTGGGTTTGAGTCCAGGCTCTGTTGCACCCGGCCGTGACCAGGAGACCCAATGGGCGGTGCACAATTGGCCCAGTGCCGTCCGGGTTAGGGGAGGGTTTGGCCGGCAGGGATGTCCTTGTCCCATCGCGAACTAGCGACTCCTGTGGTGGGCCGGGCGCAGTGCACACTGACACGGTCACCAGGTGTATGTTGTTTCCTCCAACACAATAAACTCTAAAAGGTTTTTACCTATCACATCTATAAACAGTCAACTTATTAATCATAACCATTCTGAACAGTTGTAACCACCTTGCATCTGCAAAAACCAGAGCCTTACTTATGATTCAGTACTACACAAATTGGTTTAATTATTTATTTACTAGCTGATTAAATGGGAACACAGGATAAACACACACACTCTGCACCGGTTATTGACTGGAGACGTAATACGCTGAGAACAGGTCCCTAGCGGAATGGCAACAACATGGATGCTTGTTAAGGAAGAGATGGAGAGGGAGAGAGAGGGACAGAGACACTTAACATTGCCACATTCAGAAACTACTCTCACCTACAACAACCATATACTTTGTACACAAACCGCCGCCCGCTTTGAGCAAGAAATCATGAATGTATTTACGTGAAATGCCTGGGTTCGCCAGGGATCTCTCACTGAACGGGGCAGTCTTGGAAAGACGGTTAGGCCTTTTTTCTGGCAGACTTAAGGCTCTGATTGTCCAAAATGGTTCCAACAACTCTTCTACTGTTGTCCTTCTTCGTAGTTGTCCGGTATCTGGTGACTTGTCGTGTAGTACTGAACAGAACTACTGAGTTGATTTTCCTTCCATTCCGATGGTTTGAGCAGAGTAATAGGATGGTCCTAATTAAATTCGCTTTCGAAGATACTTTACTGGTACAGCTAATCAGCCGTACCAGTGATTGTGAGTTTATCGTCTCCAACTCGTGTTGAGATTCAAAGTTCAAACCATTTTAAACGTGTAGCTGCAGCTTCACACTTTTTCTGGTTCTATGTGTAACCCATCATTTATACCTTTTGCTTGAAAGGGGCGGTTCCCTGACCTCACTTCGGGGTGGTGATTACTCACTGTGCAAAGTTATTGAAAACAATTATCTCTTATCATTTCTCAAATCACATCCCTCTCTTAACAGAAACACTTTCATAATTTTCATATTACATGCACAACACATAGTATGGAAACTTAATCTATGTAGTGGGTATACTTTCCAAGTTACAGTATTTCCTTTACAACATTTTTCATGGAATCACAAAATAACAAACAAAATGGCATTAGTGTTCTATAGATCGCCTCTGATCAATTCCTGATTTTGGACGTGTTAGAGTTTCAGCGGGAAAAAGGTATGTTGAGACAAAGCACATTCCTTTAGTGAATTTGGAGAGTACAGGCCTGGATCTTCTCCTTTGATTTACAACAGGTCGTGCGTGTCCATCCCCACTAGTTCTTTCCTTCCCACTCTACAGGTGAAAAGGGGTCTGATTGAAGTTATTCACTGCAAACCTAATCTGACCTATTTGGATTCTCGTGGTCAGTCATGAGAGCATTCAGGCCAAAGAGTTCAATCTTGTTGTAAGTCGCTCTGGATAAGAGCGTCTGCTAAATTCATGTAAATGTAAATGTAAATGTTTCATCAGACCAGAAAATGTTGTTTCTCGTGGTCTGAGAGTTCTTTAGGTGCCTTTTGGCAAACTCCAAGCAGGCTGTCTGTCACGTCCTGGCCAGTATAAGGTTAATTGTTTTTGTAGTTTGGTCAGGACGTGGCAGAGGGTATTTGTTTTATGTGGTTCGGGGTGTTGTGTTTGTGTAAAGGGTGTTTGATTTAGTATTTCCGGGTTTTGGTTTATGTTTAGTTAATTCTATGGTTAGTCTAGTGTGTGTGTTTCTATGTTTGGTTGATTGGGGTTGGGACTCTCAGTTGAAGGCAGGTGTTGTCTATCTGCCTTTGATTGAGAGTCCCATATATTAGGGTGTGTTTGTATGTGTTATTTGTGGGTGATTATTCTGTGTATAGCCTTGTGCCTTACCAGACTGTTTATTTGTCGAGTGTTCGTTTTTTCGTGTTTTGTTATTTTGTATGTTCATTTTTGAGAGTAACTAAAAATCACGATGAGCATTCACGTTCCTGCAGCCTTTTGGTCCTCATTCACCGACAACAAGCGTGACAGAATCACCCACCACCAAAGGACCAAGCAGCAGAGGAAGGAGCAGACGGAGTTCGAGTTGGACTGGCGGGAGAAGTGGACTTGGGAGGAAGTTCTGGACGGGGCCGGACCCTGGCATCAGGCTGGGGATTATCGCCGCCCGCAGTGGGAAATTGAGGCAGCCAAGGCAGAGAGGCGGTGGTACGAGGCCAGAGTGGACGCGCTGAAGGAGATGCACGAGAGGCACCCCCAAGAATTTTTTTTTGGGGGGCACACGGGTAGTTTGGCTAGGCGTAAGAAGAGCCGGAAGCCAGCTACCCGTGGTTATATGGAGGAGCGTATGGGGTGGAGAGCGCTATGTTTCGCTGAGGAGCGCACTATCTCACCCATACGCACGCACAGTCCGGTGCGCGTTATTCCAGCCCCTCGCAGGTGCCGTGCTAGAGCGGGCATCCAGCCTGGTAGGAGGATGCCTGCGCAGCGCATCTGGTCGCCGGTACGCCTCCGAGGACCAGGCTACCCAACTCCCGCTCTACGCACGGCTACCATCAGGCCCCTGCACAGCCCAGTCTGCCCTGTACGAGCACCCCGCTCGTACAGGGCTACTAGTTCCATCCAGCCAAGACGGGTTGTGCAGGAGGTAAGATCGAGACCGACTGTGCGCCTCCATAGCCCTGGGTTTCCAGCTCCTGTCTCTCGTGCGGACCCGGAAGTGCGTCAACCCAGTCCGACTCGTCCTGTTCCCGCTCCCCGCACTAGCCTGGAGGTGCGTGTACATAATCTGGTAAGCCCAGTACCAGCACCACGCACCAGGCTACAAGTGCGTCAACCCAGCCACGCCAGTCAACAGTCACCAGAGCTGCCCGCCAGTCAACAGTCGTCACCAGAGCTGCCCGCCAGTCAACAGTCGTCACCAGAGCTGCCCGCCAGTCAACAGTCGTCACCAGAGCTGCCCGCCAGTCAACAGTCGTCACCAGAGCTGCCCGCCAGTCAACAGTCGTCACCAGAGCTGCCCGCCAGTCAACAGTCATCATCAGATCTGCCCGCCAGTCAACAGTCATCGTCAGATCTGCCCGCCAGTCAACAGTCATCGTCAGAGCTGCCCGCCAGTCAACAGTCATCGTCAGAGCTGCCCGCCAGTCAACAGTCATCGTCAGAGCTGCCCGCCAGTCAACAGTCATCGTCAGAGCTGCCCGCCAGTCAACAGTCGTCAGAGCTGCCCGCCAGTCAACAGTCGTCAGAGCTGCCCGCCAGTCAACAGTCGCCAGAGAGGTCAGACTGCGCTGAACTGCCGGAGTGGTCAGACTGCGCTGAACTGCCGGAGTGGCCAGACTGCGCTGAACTGCCGGAGTGGTCAGACTGCGCTGAACTGCCGGAGTGGTCAGACTGCCCTGAACTGCCGGAGTGGCCAGACTGCCCTGAACTGCCGGAGTGGCCAGACTGCCCTGAACTGCCGGAGTGGCCAGACTGCCCTGAACTGCCGGAGTGGCCAGACTGCCCTGAACTGCCGGAGTGGCCAGACTGCCCTGAACTGCCGGAGTGGCCAGACTGCCCTGAACTGCCGGAGTGGCCAGACTGCCCTGAACTGCCGGAGTGGCCAGACTGCCCTGAACTGCCGGAGTGGCCAGACTGCCCTGAACTGCCGGAGTGGCCAGACTGCCCTGAACTGCCGGAGTGGCCAGACTGCCCTGAACTGCCGGAGTGGCCAGACTGTCCCGAATTGCCAGACTGCCCAGACTGTCCCGAATTGCCAGACTGCCCAGACTGTCCCGAATTGCCAGACTGCCCAGACTGTCCCGAATTGCCAGACTGCCCAGACTCTCCCGAATTGCCAGACTGGCCCGACTGCCCCCCGGCGATGCCAGACTGGCCCGACTGCCCCTCGGCGATGCCAGAGTGGCCCGACAGCCTGGAACGGCCGGAACCAGAGCCACCTCCAGAAATAGGTGGGTTGGGGAGGGGGGGTGTAGCACAGTGCCGTCGTTGACGGCAGCCACCCTCCCTTCCCTCCCTTTAGAAAAGGGGAATTTTTTTTTTTGGTGTTGCTTGGGGTTATTTTTTAAGGTGCTTCTGGGGTAGCACCTTTAAGGGGGGGGGTACTGTCACGTCCTGGCCAGTATAAGGTTAATTGTTTTTGTAGTTTGGTCAGGACGTGGCAGAGGGTATTTGTTTTATGTGGTTCGGGGTGTTGTGTTTGTGTAAAGGGTGTTTGATTTAGTATTTCCGGGTTTTGGTTTATGTTTAGTTAATTCTATGGTTAGTCTAGTGTGTGTGTTTCTATGTTTGGTTGATTGGGGTTGGGACTCTCAGTTGAAGGCAGGTGTTGTCTATCTGCCTTTGATTGAGAGTCCCATATATTAGGGTGTGTTTGTATGTGTTATTTGTGGGTGATTATTCTGTGTATAGCCTTGTGCCTTACCAGACTGTTTATTTGTCGAGTGTTCGTTTTTTCGTGTTTTGTTATTTTGTATGTTCATTTTTGAGAGTAATTAAAAATCAAGATGAGCATTCACGTACCTGCTGCGTTTTGGTCCTCATTCACCGACAACAAGCGTGACACTGTCATGTCCCTTTTACTGGCCACTCTACATAAAGCCCTAATCATTAGTCCAAACAGTTGCAAAACATTTTGCAACTAAAATTAGAGTTTCTATTGGACAATTTCAGGTAGGTAACTCGCAGTTTCGTTCTGTTTTCTATCGTTTAAGAAACGTTTTGAAACAGAATCGCCTGAATGAATGCACCCCTGATCACCCAAATACACAGTTCCCTTTCATAGCAGCCAAATATAGCATCATCACTTTGCTCGTTGTATAATTCCTTCTCACATCTATATGCTCTCCTCCTCTCACCTTTTCCTTTCGCTTGTGGACTTTAGTGCACAACACAACAGCAGTCTGTGACCAGGCACAAAACCTTTCAAAGCCAAACCTTCATACCATAACCACTAACTGCTACACAGCTTACATCGTTGTCACCATATTAATGTTATAGTTAACAAACTAGAACTAACGTGTTAGTAAACCCACAATCCAATCCATGTGTACAATCATGCAGTACAGTGTACAGCAAGCAGTGGCAATACATTTATAAAACCATATATAAAACCGAAAGCTTACCTTGACTTGGAAGAGTTGCAGCGTTGGATAGCCTTAGCCAGCTAGCTAACATAAATAGCATTCCTCTCTGTTTGAGTCAAGTTGTTGAGTAGGCTAAATTAGCTGCATTAGCTAAGTAAATGAAAGGTAAACTAATAATAATAAGAACAATTACAATGAAAGCTAGCTCTCTCTCTGCTGCTTCTCCTTAAATTTGAAGAAATTAATTTGTTAAAAACAGTTCCTATTGTCTTTCTCTCTGTCTGCACTGCAGTGCTAGCTTGCTGTAGGTTATGCTTTCAGTACTAGATTAATTCTCTGATCCTTTGATTGAATGGACAGCATGTCCGTTCATACTGCAAGAGCTTTGATAGGTTGGGGAACGTCCTCCAGAAGTCGTCATTATCACTGTGTAAGTCTATGGAAGGGGTTGAGAACCATAAGCCTCCTAGATTTTCAATTGAAGTCAATGTACCCAGAGGAGGACGGAGAATAGCTGTCCTCTATCTACACCATAGTGCTACCCTAGAGGGTGCTGTTGAGGCTACTGTAGCTGTAGACTTTCATTGCATAACAGTGTGTATTAATCAGTTATTTGGTAACATGTGAATATATTTAGTACAGTTTTATCTAAAAATGTATTTCCTGAAGTAGGGGCCACAAGGGTGGAGTCAGGGGCTGGACAATAACGCCATGTGTGGCCTCTCTGGCGACACTAGTAGCAGATCTGTTGTTGTTGGTCCTCTTGAGATATCAAGTTGAAGGAAGGTGGGCACACTGGAGCAGTGCCTAAGGAAGATGGTCCATGGGGTTGGAGGGCATGAGTCTGAGGGCAAGTCATCACTTGGTTAGGGGAGCAGCCAAAGCCTTCGATGAGTATGTCATCCACTTCCTGCACCCACTTTAAAGCTGCCTCCAGTGTCTGAGGGTTGTTGAGCCAAACTTGTTGGCGTAGGAGCATGGGAAGTAGGCCACGGAGGAACGCATCTCTGGTTAACACTGATCTGGTAGCGTTATCAAACTTAGGGTAACATCTTCGTGCCAGGTAGTGTAGTGCTGCAAACACACCCAGCTTCTCTCCAGGGGCTCTGTATCTTGCATTGAACCTCTGTTGCATCACTGCAGTGCGCGTGGTGTTCCAAAAGCGCCTCTCCAAGGCCCTGACTATTGCTTGGGGGTTATTCAGATCGCCCACCATCACATCTAGTAGAGCTTTTCTAGCCTCTCCCTACAACGCTGGCTAACTGGAGCTTGAGGCACAGCATAACTAACAGCATCTTCATCTGTGCGTCCGGATAGCCTCTCTGTCATAAGGAAATGTGCATTCGGGTTTGCTAGCATGGCTAACTCTTAGTTTGCATCCTAATCTCTGCCTTCCAGACGTCTCATGCCCATGTTGGGGCTCTCTCTCCCCATCTCCCACCAACCCACTGTTCCTGGGGCCTCTGAAGATCTGCTCAAAGGCCCATTCCATCATCGTGCCCATTCTCTGCATAAAACCCTCTTCAACTCTACTTGTGATGTTACCCTCTAGTTCTGAGATACGAACAGGTTTTTTTTCTTTCATGTTGTCGCTGCCAGCATGGATAACATGGGAGATGCCATATTGTTTGTTTTGGTGCGTTGGCTGCTCCACGAGGCTCATCCTCGCGGGCGGGGTGAACTGGAAAGTCGCTTTCATTATTACCTGAGGTAACTCGGTTAGCAGAGTAGCTGTTGATGTCTGTGGAAATCCCCTGATCTATTTTCTTCTCAGGACTGGAGCTTCATCTGATGACCACTTATTGGGCACCTCCGGAGGAGTAAAGGTAGTAAAGCGATCCATTGTTTTCTCGATTGTATCTATCCCGTCGTCTTCTCTCCAGTAGCTAGCTAGCTAGCGTGAGGGGGGCGGAGGCTTGGATAATCCCAATTCTGAGCACCAGTGTGGCATTAGTGGGTCCACTCCTTAGCTAGAGCGAGGAGACTTTAGCTCATATTGGAACCGGGTTTAAATGCCCTCAAAATACAGGCTAACACAGGGTTATAGAAGGGTTGCCCAAAACAATAAACGTGCCTGGCTCAATGTATAAGTTGGTTCAACTCAGAGGAGACGTTATCCCCCCTCCCCCAACAACAAAAATATTTGTACATCTTTTATACCGTCCATTAAGTCTTGGTCTGTCTCGATCTTGCTCAGTTCCCCATCAACAGCCCCAAAACGAATGGCGTCTCAGCTATCTGAACTAGGGAAACTCCTCCCCCCATACATTCCCCATGAGCCCCCACATGATAGAGCTAGAGGGTCACTACATTATGTTGTGCCTTGATGAATTGAGTAAGCACCTGGCGTTTCTACTCCAGCTGTTTGTCAACATACATCGTTTCCAATCATGAAGAATATGGAATTGTCAGATCTGTGTTTCAACACCCCTGGCATTTCCATCAATACTGACCAGCCAGGCGTGTGTCTGTGAGAGACAGATCCCAGACATAGACAACACAAACAGCTGTGAAATCCCTGACGAGCATGTTTAAACACATCTGACCGTTACTAACTACACTACAGCCCATTTCACATCAACACTGTCTGTCTGTCTGTCTGTCTGTCTGTCTGTCTGTCTGTCTGTCTGTCTGTCTGTCTGTCTGTCTGTCTGTCTGTCTGTCTGTCTGTCTGTCTGTCTGTCGGTTGCATCTCTAGCTTAAATTAACATGAAATTAAATTGAAATTAAATTAACCCACAAAGCTACATAATAACCTAGTTATAACTTAAAAAAACAAGCATTTCTTTGGGTGATTGTGATGTTGCCTCTTGACCAGGGCTCTCTCTATCTTAATGGTGGGACTGGCCTTGTTGAATATAATATACACAAAAATAGAATGGAGGCCAAATATGAAAATATGTCTGTTTATGTGTCCTCTGTCCTTCCATAATGGGAGCAGGCACTTTGCTGTCCTTTAGTATAAAAGCATGATTAATATAATGAGGCTATTGTTTTGTTTACCAGGGCGCCAGGAGGGGTGGAATTATTTCAGGACCAAACAGAGGAGTTTGCCTCATATGAACCTGAGGCTGATGTTGAGTCTGATGTAGAGGCTGAGTTAGAGGCTGAGGTGGAGAGGGAGGTAGAGGCTGAGGTTGGGGTAGAGGATGGGGTAGAGTCTGAGATGGAGAATGAGGTAGAGGCTGGGGTGGAGGCTGAGGTAGAGACTGAGGTAGAGGTACAGGCAGATCTAATCAGGGTGAATCATGAGGGGGAGGACATACATCACATGAATTACCCTACCACCAGTCATCACCTGTGTGTGTGTGTGTGTGTGTGTGTGTGTGTGTGTGTGTGTGTGTGTGTGTGTGTGTGTGTGTGTGTGTGTGTGGTGTGTGTGTGTGTGTGTGTGTGTGTGTGTGTGTGTGTGTGTGTGTGTGTGTGTGTGTTTGAACCAGGGTGTATTAATCATAGACTGAGCTGCAGGAAGAGCAAGGCTGGAGCCCTGGGCAGGTTGAGACAGGATCAAATGGGGCCAGACAGATAGCCCACACAGTGTGATGCCACGCGGCTCGGTACGCCAGGACACACTTAGAATTATACGGGATTGTAACACAACATCATATCGTTTGGAAGCTAACAGAAGGTCGATTAATCTTT
This sequence comes from Salmo salar, assembly GCF_965601325.2. Lineage (NCBI taxonomy): Eukaryota > Metazoa > Chordata > Actinopteri > Salmoniformes > Salmonidae > Salmo > Salmo salar. The sequence continues at coordinate 58,726,493 of NC_138305.1, forward strand.
CACTATTCCAAATGTGTTGTACGGATAAAATGTATATTCATTGTATGTGGGACATGTGGGCTGTGAACCAACAACCTTGGTTTGACCGGGACCATGCTCCAAACGCAGAACCATCTGGACCACATTAAAACCCAAGCTGTTCCAAAGGTGATAGTGTTCCAATTAGATAAAGATGCAAAGTAGTGAATTATACACTCTCAAAAATAAAGGTACCCATTTGAACCAAATAACTTTTTTCAAAGCGATGTGTTAGTGTAGGGATGGGCAACTCCAGTCCTCGGGGGGCCTGAGTGGTGTCACACTTTTTCATAGCAAACATCCAAGCTAATTGAACTAATTGCATTCTAAAGTGAAGATCATGAATAGTTGATTAGGTGCGTTAGGCAAACGTGTGACACCACTCCGGCCCCAGAGGACTGGCGTTGCCCATCCCTGGCATAGGGGAACCATTTTAGATTTTCTGAAGACATGTTATGCTAATAAAGTGTTCAGCATTATTAGCATATTTTCCAGGGTGCCTTTCAAGTACATTTTTTAGATACCAGTACCACCCATAACTGTGTTTGCTTGATACATGGCTGTTATATTCCTTCATGTTCAGTTCTGTGGCCTTAACCAAGTGAGATCCTAAGTGAATATGTTATCATTAAAATGTTATTATTTAAGAGAATCCAATAAATATTTTCTACCCTAATACAGCAGCCTGAAACTCATGGTTTAACTTTACAGGCTAAATCAGGCCTGCAAATCACATTGTGTTGGCTTGCAGAGTGATGTGTATTTCCGATTGCAATCCAGCGAGATTGGGGATAGCCAGTAACTCACGTGACCGGTGACACAACACACTTCCGCGTTGTCTATGTACTGCTTGTTGCTACTTGGCTACATGCCAAACTTTTTAGCTTTTTACTCGTAATAACTATTTAATTAAACTCTGTATTTACAAGTTTACCAACGTCTTAGTTTTGTCCTCACACAACTTTTTTAATTCAACTTTTTCCACAGAGGACGCTTTATCTGCAGGACCTCCTCCAGCCGAAAAAAGCTAAGTAACATTATTCCTTCTCATTGCACTCATAATATACAGGAGAAGTATCGCCGTAATGTGAGAATAGTCGAGTTGCACGCTCGGGCTTCAGACGCAATCGTTAGGCAAGGGCAATTTAACTGTAGGAAAGGATGATACAGCGTCTGTGCCACCAGTAAATACAGGTAGTAGTGTTAATCCCCCTGCACAGTCCCCACAGCCAGACAATTTTCACATGGCTTCTGGAAAAAAATGCTGTCGGCATGCTCAACCAGTGTCGCTCATTCAGCCGATAGAAAGTTTGAACCGGTTTTCCTCACTAAGCAATGACTCGGAGTCAGAGCCCGAGCCTTCTGAGGTCTCTCCTCCACCCGTTATGGGGTCTGAGCCGCCGAAGCTGCCCACCATTAACTCTGACAAATTGAAATCCCTAGTCATTGGTGACTCCATTACCCGCAATATTAGACTTAAAAAGAATCATCCAGCGATCATACATTGTTTACCAGGGAGCAGGGCTACCGACGTGAAGGCTAATCTGAAGATGGTGCTGGCTGAGGCTAAAAGTGACAAGTGTAGATGGTATAGGGATATTGTTATCCACGTCGGCACCAACGATGTTAGAATGAAACAGTCAGAGGTCACCAAGCGCAACATAACTTCAGCGTGTAACTTATCTAAAAAGACGTGTTGGCATCGAGTAATTGTCTCAGGCCGTCTCCCAATTAGGGGGAGTGAAAAGCTCTACAGCAGATTCGCACAACTCAATCGCTGGTTGAAAACTGATTTCTGCCCCTCCCAAAAGATAGAATTTGTACCTAACTGGCCCTCTTTATGGGACTCACCCACAAACAGGACCAAGCCTGGCCTGCTGAGGAGTGACGGACTCTATCCAAGCTGGAGCAATGCTCTCCTCTTGTCTATCAACATAGACAGGGTTCTAACTCCTCTAGATCCACAATGAGATAGGGTGCAGGCCAGGCAGCAGGCTGTTAGCCAGCCTGTCAGCTTAGTGGAGTCTGCCACTAGCACAGTCAGTGTAGTGACCTCAGCTATCCCCATTGAGACCGTGTCTGTGCCTCGATCTAGGTCAGGCAAAACTAAACATGGCGGTGTTCACCTTAGCAATCTCACTGAAATAAAGACCTCCTCCATTCCTGTCATTATTGAAAGAGATTGTGATAATATCTCACATCTCAAAATATAACTGCTTAATGTTAGATCCCTCACTTCCAAGGCAGTCATAGTCAATGAACAATAAAGTGATCATAAACTTGATGTGATTGGCCTGACTGAAACATGGCTCAAGGTTGATGAATTTACAGCGTTAAATGAGGCCTCTCCTCCTGGTTACACTAGTGACCATATCCTTCGATGCATCCCGCAAAGGCGGAGGTGTTTCTAACATTTACGACAGCAAACTTCAATTTACAAAAAAATAACGAGTGTTTTTGTCTTTTGAGCTTTTAGTCAAGAAATCTATGCAGCCTACTCAATCACTTTTAATAGCTTATGTTTACAGGCCTCCTGGAGAAGTCCACAGACCCACTCCAAAAGGCCATCGTCGACTCAGTTGGTTTTCTCTAACATGTCTCAGGACCTACGCATTGCCACAATTTCCTGGATCTAGTTTTGTCCCGTGGAATAAATATTGTCGATCTAAATGTTTTTCCACATAATCATGAACTATCGGACCACCATCTTATTATGTTTGCAATCGCAACAAATAATTTGCTCAGACCCCAACCAAGGACTATCAAAAGCTGCACTATAAATTCTCAGACAACCCAAAGATTCCTACCCAAGGACGTCGGAGTACAAAAATCAGTTACCACCGAACAGAGGCTCTAAACTTAACCTTAATAATACCTGAGATGCAGTCGCACCTCAAAAAAAAATTGTTACAAGAAACTAGCTCCCTGGTATACAGAAAATACCCGGTCACTGAAGCAATCTTCCAGAAAATTGGAACGGAAATGCCGCTCCACCAAACTGGAAGTCTTCCAACTATCTTGGAAAGACAGTACCGTGCAATATCGAAGAGCCTTACTGCTGCTTGATCAGCCTACTTTTCCGAAACAATCCCCCATTTTTTTGGATACTGTCGCAAAGGAACTAAAAAGCAGCATTCCCCGTGATGATGACCTTCACTTCAGCAGGGAAGAATTCATGAACATCTTTGACGAAAAGATCTCCTCTTTGACTATGCGTATTTCTCCAAAACTCAAGTTTCATGAGTCTGCACAGAACAGCCAGGACCTAGGATCAATGGAAACACTCAAGTTTTTTAATCCTGTATCTCTCGACACATTCACAAAAATAATCATGGCCTCTAAACCTTCCAGCTGCCTACTGGACCCTATTACAACTAAACTACTGAAAGAGCTACTTCTTGTTCTTGGCCCGCCTACTGTATGTTGAACATAATAAATGGCTTATTATCCTCTAGATGTGTACCAAACTCACTAAAATCAAATCAAGTCCAAATCATTCAAATCACATTTTATTTGTCACCTACACGTCTTTAGCAGATGTTACCTCACCTATCGAATCTCCCTATTTGTCTCAAACGTTTTAGAAAAAGCTGTTGCGCAGCAACTCAATGACTTCCTGGAGACAAATAATGCATACAAAACACCCCAGTATGCTATTAGACCCCATCATAGTACTGACGCTGTACTCGTGAAGGTGGTAAACAACCTTTTAATGGCTTCAGATCAAGGCTCTGCATCTGTCCTCGTGCTCCTAGACCTTAGTGCCGCTTTTGACGTCATCGATCACCACATTCTTTTGGAGAGATTGGAAACCCTAATTGGTGTGCACAGACAAGTTCTTGCCTGGTTTAGATCTTATATGTCACAAAGATATAATTCAGTCTCTGTGGACCTATCTTGGTCCTGTCGTACATACCTACACGTACGCTACAGTCACAAAACGCAGGCCTCCTTATTGTTGCTAGAATTTCTAAGCAAACAGCTGGAGTCAAGGCTTTCTCCTTTTCCATTATTATGGTATGGTCTACCTATCCGTGTGAGAGATGCAGACTCGGTCTCAACTTTTACGTCTTTACTGAAGGAGGTCCTATGATTGAGTGTAGTCTGGCCCAGGGGTTGTGAAGGTGAACGGCAAGGCACTGGAGAGTAGCCGGCTCCCCTCTCTACACTGGGATTCTCTGCCTCTGACCATATTATGGGGGCTGAGTCACTGGCTTAATAGTGCTCTCCCATGCCGTCCCTAGGAGGGGTGCGTCACGTCGTGCCAGGCTCTTTTCGCTTTACTCGACTTGAGTGAGCTGAGTCACTGACGTGATCTTTGCGCACCCTTGGGGTCGTGCAGTGGGGAAGATCTTTGTGGGCTATACACAGCCTTGTCTCAGGGCAGTATGTTGGTGGTCTGTTGGTATTCCTCTAGTGGTGTGGGGGCTGTGCTTTGGCAAAGTGGATATGGTTATATCCTGCCTGGTTGGCCCTGTCCGGGGGTGTCGTTGGACGTGGGCCACAGTGTCCCACAACCACCCCTGTCTCCAGTATCTATGCTGCAATAGCCTAGGGTCAGTCTGTCCTATCTAGTGTAATTCTACTGTCTTATCTGGTGTCTTGTGTGAACTAAGTATGCGCCCTCTAATTCTCCCATCTCTCTCTCTTTCTCTCTCTCTCTCTCTCTCTCTCTCTCTCTCTCTCTCTTTCTCTCTCTCTCTCGCTCTCTCGCGCTCTCCTCCTGGAGGACCTGAGCCATAAGACCATGCCTCAGGACTGGCCTGACAACTCCTGGCTGTCCCTGTCCCCAGTCTACCTGGTCGTGCTGCTGATCCAGTTTCTGCTATTTTGCCTGTGGCTATGGAACCCTGACCTGTTCACTGGACGTGCTAACTTGTCGTGCTACTGCTCCAGTTTCAACTATTCTGTCTATGGAACCCTGGCCTGTTCACCGGACGTGCTAACTTGTCGTGCTACTGCTCCAGTTTCAACTATTCTGTCTATGGAACCCTGACCTGTTCACAGGATGTGCTACCTTGTCCCGGACCTGCTGTTTTCAACCCTCGCTCTCCTTCTCCCTTTCCCTTTCTTCCCCCCCCCCCCCCCTGTCTCCCTCACACTCTACCACACCTGCTGTCTCGACCTCTGAATGCTTGGCTATGAAAAGCCAACTGACATTTACTCCTGAGGTGCTGGCCTGTTGCACCCTCTACAACCACTGTGATTATTATTTGACCCTGCTGGTCATCTATGAACGTTTGAACATCTTGAAGAACGATCTGGCCTTAATGGCCATGTACTCTTATAATCTCCACCGGTCACACCCAGAAGAGAAATGGCCACCCCTCAGAGACTGGTTCCTCTCTAGGTTTCTTCCTAGATTCATGCCTTTTTAGGGATTTTTTACTAGCCACCGTGCTTCTACATCTGCATTGCTTGCTCTTTGGGGTTTTAGGCTGGGTTTCTGTATAAGCATTTTGTGACATCTGGTGATGTAAAAAGGGCTTTATAAATACATTTTATTGAATGATTGATTTGAAATATATATTGACCTGCATTCAGAATGACTCCCAGGTTTGGGAAGACTAACATAATATGAGACTACCTAAAGCATCTAAACTGGAACAACCACTTCAGTAACGGGTGCAATACATCAAAGTAACATATTTTATCTATCTAAGTATTTATATTTGAGTAGCATAAGATTAATCAATCAATGAATGTGGAAAACATATACAGTGTCTTTGGAAAGTGTTCAGGTCCCTTGACATTTTCCACATATTGTTACGTTACAGCCTTATTCTAAAATGTATTACATTGTTTTTTCCATCATCATCTACACACAATACCCCATAATGACAAAGCAGAAATTGAAATATCTGAAATATCACATTTACATAAGTATTAAGACCCTTTACTCAGTACTTTGTTGAAGCACCTTTGGCAGTGATTACAGCATTGAGTCTTCTTGGGTATGACGCTACAAGATTGTCATTAGAGGTCGACCGATTATGCTTTTTCAACGCCGATACCGATTATTGGTGGGCCAAAAACCCAATGCCGATTAATTATATATATATATATATTTGTAATAATGACAATTACAACAATACTGAATGAACAATGTTTTAACTTAATATAATACATAAAAAATCAATTTAGTCTCAAATAAATAATGAAACATGTTCAGTTCGGTTTAAATAATGCAAAAACAAAGTGTTGGAGAAGAAAGTAAAAGTGCAATATGTGCCATGTAAAAAAGCTTACGTTTAAGTTCCTTGCTCAGAACATGAGAACATATGAAAGCTGGTGGTTCCTTTTAACATGAGTCTTCAATATTCCCAGGTAAGAAGTTTAAGGTTGTAGTTATTATAGGAATTATGACGCGTCGACTATTTCTCTCTATACCATTTGTAATTCATATACCTTTGACTATTGGATGTTCTTATAGGCACTTTAGTATTGCCAGCCTAATCTCGGGGGTTGATAGACTTGAAGTCATAAACAGCGCTGCGCTTCAAGCATTGCTAAGAGCTGCTGGCAAATGCAGTAAAGTGTTTGAATGAATGCTTACGAGCATGCTGCTGCCTACCACCGCTCAGTCAGACTGCTCTATCAAATATTAAATCATAGACTTAATTATAATAAACACACAGAAATACGAGCCTTTGGTCATTAATATGGTCAAATCCGGAAACTATAATTTTGAAAACAAAACGTTTATTCTTTCAGTGAAATATGGAAATGTTCTGTATTTTATCGAATTAATTACAGTCTTTGTTAGGAAGAAATGGTCTACACACAGTTCACAACGAGCCAGGCGGCCAAAACTGCTGCATATACCCTGACTCTGCTTGCACTGAACGCAAGAGAAGTGACACAATTTCTCTAGTTAATTTTTCCTGCTAACATGCATTTATTTTAACTAAGTATGCAGGTTTAAAAAATATACTTCTGTGTATTGATTTTAAGGAAGACATTGATGTTTATGGTTAGGTACATTTGTGCAACAATGGTGATTTTTTCGCAAATGTGCTTTTGTTAAATCATCACCCGTTTGGCAAAGTTGAAGTAGGCTGTGATTTGATGATAAATTAACAGGCACCACTTTGATTATATTCAACGCAGGACAAACTAGTTAACCTAGTAATATCATCAACCATGTGTAGTTAATTAGTGATTATGTGAATATTGATTGTTTTTTATAAGTTTAATGCAAGCTAGCAATTTACCTTGGCTCCTTGCAGCCACAAGGTCCTTTTGATGCTGTACTCGCGTAACAGGTGGTCAGCCTGCCACGCAGTCTCCTCGTGGATTGCAATGTCATCGGCCATAATTGCCGTCCAAAAAGGCAGATTACCGATTGTTATGAAAACTTGAAATCAACCCTAATTAATCGGCCATGCCGATTAATCGGTCGACCTCTATTTGGGGAGTTTCTCGCATTCTTCTCTGCAGATCCTCTCAAGCTCTGTCAGGTTGGATGGGAAGCTCTGCTGCACAGATATTTTCAGGTCTCTCCAGAGATGTTCAATCGGGTTCAAGTCCGGGCTCTGGCTGGGCCACTCAAGGACATTCAGAGACTTGTTCCGAAGCCACTCCTGCGTTATCTTGGCTGTGTGCTTAGGGTTGTTGTCCTGTTGGAAGGTGAACCTTCGCCCCAGTCTGAGGTCCTGTGCGGTCTGGAGCAGGTTTTCATCAAGGATCTCTCTGTACTTGGCCTTCATATCTCAGAACAAGAATAGACTGACAAGTTTCAGAAGAAAGTTCTTTGTTTCTAGCCATTTTGAGCCTGTAATCAAACCCACAAATGCTGATGCTCCAGATACTCAATTAGTCTAAAGAATGCCAGTTGTATTGCTTCTTTAATCAGGACAACAGTTTTCAGCTGTGCTAACATAATTGCAAAAGGGTTTTCTAATGATCAATTAGCCTTTTAAAATGATATACTAGGATTAGCTAACACAACGTGCCATTGGAACACAGGAGTGATGGTTGCTGATAATGGGCTTCTGTACGCCTATGTAGATATTCCATAACAAATCAGCCGTTTCCAGCTACAATAGTCATTTACAACATTAACAATGTCTACACTGTATTTCTGATCAATTTGATGTTATTTTAATGGACAAAATTATTTATTTTTTCTTTCAAAAACAAGGACATTTCTATGTGACCCCAAACTTTTGAACGATAGTGTATGTATGAAGCACAATGTATTTAATGTATTTATTCCCATGTTTTCAAGTACTTGTGACAAATCATGCATTCCGATTCTTCAATTGATTGCAATGGACACATGATGTGTGTAAAATATATTTTTGAAGGTTGTAATGATTATGATGCGCTAATTCTAAGCAATTTTCCAGCTATGTGTGGCCCAATGTTTGTTGACATCATACAATGCATTCTGGGGGTAATGTAAATGTCTCTCAGACCAAAGATGTTATAACAAAATGAAGTGATGGGATGGCTCACTCATCTTTCGAGTAAACTTCCAAAAGGGAATGATGGGAAGTGAATGATGGTAGATGACACACACCCTTCAACACGCATACTGCAAACAGACCAAAATTATCTTGTCTCCTCTTCTTATCTCTGGTAGACACGAAAAAACAAACATGGCGGCCCGCATAAACTGATGTGATGAATTGTAAATAGTAATTGCTATTAGCTAATTCATATTATGGTTTCTGACAGCCGACAGTTAGGTAAATATGACCGCTTGTGTTGTGTTAAGTCAATCTTTCCTCAGTTAGCGCTAAGTCTAATGTAGCCTACATTTTCCAGTTTGGATGATTTGTGTTATTCTGTGGCTACTTCTGTAAATCTCTGAACGTTGCATCCAGAAATAAACTCGTCACATTCAGGACATAACGCTGTGCAAAATGTTTCTTTGAAAAAACAGTGTGGCCAGCTCAAACGCTGACTGTTGCATCAATCATAACTGGACGTTCTAATCACACCGGTTTGAGCGTACGCTACACAGGCCACTGTAGAACGATCACACCCGTGTGTTGGTACGCGTCAAAGGGTTAAGAAACGTCATTGTTTTCAGTGTAGTATAGTTTCTGTTTAAATTAGTCAAGAGAAGGCAACAAAAATCACATCATGGTATTATTTCTACCACTTAAGAACAATACCATCTCAATGTGCGTCTGCATTTTATTTTCAACTTTTTTTTAACACTACAAAACATACAAATACACACACATACAAACGACAACATCACACAAACATCAACTACATCACACCTGCCCAGACGCACATGCTCACACCCCTGTCTCCAGCGCCCGCAGCACTCTCCACCACATGGCCTCAAACTGCACCATCTCACCATCTCCATCGCCCACACACTTTCAACATTTAGATAATAAAGCATTTTACCTTTTGATTGTGTTAACGATGGAGGATTGGTTGATTTCCAGTTTTTAAGTATATGTTTTTTCAAGATGATTGACAACAAAATTATCGTCCAACCCATCAGGTTTCTCACTACACCCTCATATGCCATGGACAGATGGATTAAAAGTAAATTTACATTGTAAATCATAGTATGAATAAGTCATAGTATGAATACCAGTAGCGTGGGTAAAATCACTGGGGAAGCCATATTACAATCTATGTGTTGTGATAATTGCGCTGTTTGCTCTATAACCTGTTAGTTCATATGCCTTGTGATATATAGGCCTAAAGGCCAATACAATAACAAGACACAGTGGCAGAATAAATTCAACCACACCTTTGTTTCATCACAAAACCAGAGAGCAACCTCTGTCTGGTAAAATCCACAAAGCGTATTGCACGTAACAAACAGTTACATGACCAACAGCCTGGTCAAGCAAATTAATGGAGCTGCCTCCAATATTCCAGCCCCATTTCAAATTCATCAAATCACCTATGTTTAGTCTAATACAGTGACAACTAAAAGATACCAAAAACAATTTAGTCCAATAACGTCAGTTAAATATGATGTGGCTGTCCATAGTTCTAATTTCTGTGTGTGCGTGTGTAGTGTGTGCGTGCGTGAGCATTCATGCAAGTAGAAAAAACATGTTGACTCACCCTACTTGTAGAGAAATGAAAATGCCTCCTCTCTTATACGTTGACGGAACGGTATATCACTCTGTCATACAGTACACACTTTCAGTTTTTGTTGTCCTAGGCTACTTGGCTAAAATACTTGCTCGCTAGCCTAACTTAAAATCAAATCAAATCAAACTGTATTTGTCACATGTGCAGAATAGAACAGGTGTAGACCTTACAGTGAAATGCTTACTGACAAGCCCTTAACCAACAATGCAGTTTTAAGAGAAAAAAATTATAATTAAGGAGCAACAATAAAATAACAGTAGCGAGTCTATATACAGGGGGTAACGGTACAGAGTCAATGTGTGGGGGCACCGGTTAGTCGAGGTAATTGAGATAATATATACATGTAGGTAGAGGTAAAGTGACTACGCATGGATAATAAACAGAGAGTAGCAGCAGCATAAAAAAATGGGGTGTGGGGACAACGCAAATAGTCCGGGTAGCCATTTGATCAACTGTTCAAGAGTCTTATGGCTTGAGGGTATAAGCTGTTAAGAATACTTTTTTACCAAGACTTGGCGCTCCGGTACTGCTTACCCTGCGGTAGCAGAGAGAACAGTCTATGACTAGGGTGGCTGGAGTCCTTGGCAATTTTTTGGGCCTTCCTCTGACACCGCCTGGTATAGAGGTCCTGGATGGCAGGAAGCTTGGCCCAGTGATGTACTGGGCCGTATGCACTAACCACTTTAGTGCCTTGTGGTCGGAGGCCGAGCAGTTGCCAAACCAGGCGGTGATGCAACCAGTCAGGATGCTCTCGATGGTGCAGATGTAGAACTTTTTGAGGATCTGAGGACCCATGCCAAATCTTTCCAGTCTCCTGAGGGGGAATAGGCATTGTCATGCCCTCTTCACGACTGTCTTGGTGTGTATGGACCATGAGAGTTGGTTGGTAATGTGGACACCAAGGAACTTGAAGTTCTCAACCTGCTCCACTATAGCCCTGTCGATGAGAATAGGGGCGTGCTCGGTCCCCTTTTTTCTGTAGTCCACAATCATCTCCTTTGTCTTGATCATGTTGAGGGAGAGGTTGTTATTCTGGCACCACACTGTCAGGTCTCTGACCTCATCCCTATAGGCCGTCTCATCGTTGTCAGTGATCAGGCCTACCCCTGTTGTGTCATCGGCAAACGTAATGATGGTGTTGGAGTCGTGCTTGGCCATGCAGACATGGGTGAACAGGGAGTACAGGAGGAGACTGAGCATGCACTTCCTTTAATGAGCAACGTTAGCTAGTTAACATTAGCTACATATTGAACTACATATTGAACTTCCATCCTCTCAGGCCAGGGGCACAATGTATGAATTAATGGTTGGATCAGAGTAGTAGTTATAGTCATTGGCCAGTAAGGAGAATTAAGTAAAACCACATGTCCAAATCTCCATCCATAGCTAATTTAGGAAAGGGACAATTTTAGCTAGCTAGCTAGCCACCGGAGGACAACAAACAACGTGATGCAACAATTCAAGTTGTTTCTGTCAATGACGTATGCTCTCAATACGATGTGATAGGAGTGACACCAAATCCAAATCCCTCCTTCAACACTTTTATTTGGTGCGCCAGGACCATTCACAGTTGAGCTCACTCAGTTTAGCTCAATGCTGATTGGCTATTATTTTATACTTTTTATATCAAGCGAGGCCAGATGCTCGCTGGCATCCCTTGCATTCAATGCTATGGGCGGAAACAATGTCATACTCTTTTGGACTAGATAGATAGATAGATAGATAGATAGATAGATAGATAGATAGATAGATAGATAGATAGATAGATAGATAGATAGATAGATAGATAGATAGATAGATAGATAGATAGATAGATAGATAGATAGATAGATAGATAGATAGATAGATAGATAGATAGATAGATAGATAGATAGATAGATAGATAGATAGATAGATAGATAGATAGATAGATAGATAGATAGATAGATAGATAGATAGATAGAGGTGCTGTTTCACTCCCTTCGGATGCTTTCTCCGGTGAAATACATTCAGCCTCTTGTGAATTGAAGGAAAATGATGAAACACAGAGAGACCTGCCAAGATACATTATTTTTTCTATTCTTATTTTTTATCTCTGTAAATGTTTTTGAGAAGCCTGGCTTCCCTTGGCATCCATTAATGCACGCCACTGGTGAATACATAGTTATTATATACATCACATACAGGGCCGTCAGAAAGTATTCATACCCCATGACTTATTCCACATTTTGTTGTGTTACAGGGTTTTCAGGGCATGGTCATGTTGGTCAAGAAGGGTGCCTTGACCAACAAGAATTTGGTGAAGAGTTGGAGAGTCTGCTGGGTTCATCGTTGGCCAGATTGTACTGTTAGGTGGTTCGAGAGGTTTCTTTATCCGTCAGTTTTTGTTTGCCCAGCCGGTCCAGGAGTTTTTATTTGTTTGTCTTTTGTTTTGTTGGTGACATCGAGGTGGATTCCGCCGCCGATGGAACCGAGGTGCCTAAGCCAGCCCGTCGGGCTTTCACGAAAACTTTCTGAAGGCACTATACTGTATATGAAGGTGCATAGAGCGTGTGAGCATGTGGGCTGAGCAGACAGTTAACAGAGAACACACAAAAAACGAAGAAAAGTTATTCTTTGTACTTTGAGGCGCTATGCATTTTTGGGGATTTCAAGCTCCAACTACTCTACTAATGCACCAACAGACTGTGGATTATGTTATTGTACATACATTGGAGGAATACTGCCACTTAAGTACTATGGTCAGTTTGTATTACCTCGTAAATGAAGGTATAACGTTCGGTGGGGGTCTACTTCGGGAGAGTCGGTCCACCGAGGGACTGAAGTGGGATGAGTTGAGGCCCCACACATACTTCAGAGAAGTGTCTGATGACCTCCCAGTCACCCCGTCCCAATCCCTTGGATAGAGCCCCTCTCCACTCTCACCAATAACCACCATTGAATCTTAGCTATTATGACAAACAAAGAATAATAATGACTCAGTATCCTCTCCTAAGCTGCCCAGAACTCTTATTCATTTTACAATTGTACTTTTCCCTTGTGAAATTGTTATGCAAAAAGTGCACGGAGATACAAATAAACCCCCCCCCCCCCCCCCGTAGTGCTGTTCCCCTAACCCCATCCAGACTGAAACTTGGGGGACTGTTTGACCCACAGGCCACAGAGGGTTGCCATTGATTTTAGTGAAAGGCTTCAAGTCAGTTTATAGACACATTTATTCTGATCCCCCTTTACTTGTTACCTTGGCAACAACTGCTCTTTCCTGGGGTCCTCACAAAACGACACACACACACACACACGCACACACACATGCACACACACATGTACACACACACAAGCACGCCAGCATGCACACACACGACAACACACACACACCCGCATGCAGGCACACATTACATACCCTTGTGTCTTCATTTTCATTATTATAACTAAATTGTACAAATCCTATTTTGCCCCTGCAGTCAATGACATACTCCAACAAATCCTTACGCATCCTTAAAGCGATTTCACAAAAATCCCTGATAATCTGAAAGAGAGAATTTAGGATTCAAACCATGGCCCTAGGTAAGTGCAGAGCATCAAGTACTAACTCTGATTATTGCTTGTAGGTCCTTTCTCTCCTTTCCCCTTCTCTCACATCTCCTTCCTCCATCTCCTTCAGCTCCCTCCCTTAATCCCCCTCCCACTCTCTCTCTCTCTCTCCTCCCTCTCTCTCCCTGTCTTGCCGGTAATGGCATTCTACTGGTAGCCATCTGACCCTTCCCATGGTAATATCCTCTGGAGGTACAGCCTCTCTGTAGGCCGTTTAGATTCCACCCTCAGGAGGTACGGCCTCTCTCCTCTGAGTTGTTTAGAATGCATAACTCCTCTCAGTGGACTTCCATTGACTATCACTCCAGAGATGTAACAATGGGCTCTGAACCTCATTCTGTACTTATCTCTCTCTCTTAGAGGAGGAGAATAATTGTTGCTTAGTCACTTTACCTCTACCTATATGTACCTATCTACCTCAATTACCTCGTACCCCTGCACATCGACTAGGTATTGGTACCCTGTATATATAGCCAAATTATCGTTTCTCATTGTGTATTTATTCCTTGTGTTATTATTGTTCTATATTTTTCTCTGAATTGTTGGGAAGGGTCCGTAAGTAAGCATTTCACTGTTAGTCTACACCTATTGTTCACGAAGCATGTGGCAAATAAAATTGGATTTCATTTTAATGAGATGACCGAGGCGACAGTGTGAAGCCATTTCCACTGATATTACAACAGTTTATCAGCAAAGAAATACATGTTTTTTCAAAGTAATTTGCAGGAAGATTTTAAAAGTGCAGAGGAATTGAAGCAATTTAGCCATTGGTCAGGGAATTAAAATACAGACTGTACCAAAATTCATGCAGTGTTGTAGTAATACGTTTAAATTGAGATATGAATGACCAGAGAGCCATGGAGAATTCCATATTTGGCTTGAAATTGTGCCCAAATATGCCTGACAGATTCTTTGGCAGTTGCAGATAGTTTTCCAACTGAGTGTACACATTCCTATGAGATTGGACATAACAAAACATTTATTTGGCGTCAAAAGCAACAGTTGATAGTGTGTTGGTATGCATTGTTAGCAGTCTGTCTTCTCTGCACAAGAGCAGATGCTGTTGCCTGCTGTTGTGTCCTTGAGCTAGACACTTAACTCACCACAACTTCTCCACGAGCAACCTCTCCAACATGTATGTATGTGTGTCTTTCAGAGGGGTTCGGATGAAGTGGAAGTCAAATTTTGTCTGGACCTTGTGTACATAATTGCTATGTTGTTTACCATAGCAATTATTGGAGTGAATCATTCCAACAATCGTTATGTTAAAGTCTCCTTTGCTCCTTTTATAGCAGCTGTAGCCAGAATGCAACACTCAGACAGGCCAAGGCCATGACATTGCCCACAACACTTTGCAACTCTGCAATGAAAAAGCCATATCTCAGACTGGCCAATAAAAAGAAAAGATTAAGATGGGCAAAAGAACAGACACTGGACAGACGAACTCTGCCTAGAAGGCCAGCATCCCGGAGTCGCCTCTTCACTGTTGACGTTGAGACAGGTGTTTTGCTGGTACTATTTAATGAAGCTGCCAGTTGAGGACTTGTGAGGCGTCTGTTTCTCAAACTAGACACTCTAATGTACTTGTCTTCTTGCTCAGTTGTGCACCGGGGCCTCCCACTCCTCTTTCTATTCTGGTTAGAGACAGTTTGCATTGTTCTGTGAAGGGAGTAGTAAACAGCGTTGTAGGAGATATTCAGTTTCTTGGCAATTTCTCACATGGAATAGCCTTCATTTCTCAGAACAAGAATAGACTGACGAGTTTCAGAAAAAAGCACTTTGTTTCTGGACATTTTGAGCCTGTAATTGAATCCACAAATGCTGATGCTCCAGATATTCAACTAGTCTAAAGAAGGCCAGTTTTATTGCTTCTTTAATCTGAACAACAGTTTTCAGCTGTGCTAACATAATTGCAAAAAGGGTTTTCTAATGATCAATTAGCCTGTTAAAATTATAAACTTGGATTAGCTAACACAACGTGCCATTGGAACACAGGAGTGATGGTTGCTGATAATGGGCCTCTACGCCTATGTAGATATTCCATAACAAATCAGCCGTTTCCAGCTACAATACTCATTTACAACATTAACAATGTCTACACTGTATTTCTGATGAATTTTATGTTATTTTAATGGTCAAAATATGTGCTTTTCTTTCAAAAACAAGAACATTTCTAAGTGACCCCAAACTTTTGAACGGTAGAGCATTTTTTATTAGGGAACGAACAGCTGACTGAAGACGGGATGGCCGGGCATTCGTGCGGTTGAGTCCGTTTCTGCGATAACATGGACTCTTAACAGCGTGATGAAACTTTGTTGACAAGGTGTTGTAGAAAACGCTGAATAGAATGGGCTTGGAACCTCTAACCCTGGCAATTTAACAGGTAAACTCATGGGTACACTCGCAATGGCTGACTGGTATTGTGATGCAATAATTTCCACTGTAATGTAGAATCTTCATTAAAATTATGTTAACTGATGTGGCTTATGCAATGGTATGTATTTTTTGTAATGTCAGTTGAGTTGAATCAACAAATCACAGCACATATTGATAGATAGACTTCCTGCTTTTACATCCTGCTTTGCTCCTACACTCGCAATAGTCCAAGTCGGTATTAGATAGAACGTTGTGGCCCGCCCGCCTATGGAGAAAACAACTTGTGGTAACCTAGGTTACTCTATTGGCTCACAGAAAAAAGAAAGAAAAATTCAAAAGCAATTTCCTTGCTGTCTGCTTGTTTTAATCAATTACAGAACCACATTTAAGAACATTTCAACATGTATAAAGAATACTTTTCAACATTGCCTGCTCCCTAACATTCTCAATACTTACAAAAATGTAATTTTGTAGGGCCTCCCTAATGCCCCACTCCTCTTCAATGGCGAAGTTGCTGTATATTGGTGGGAACTGGAACACGCTGTCGCACACATCGATCTAGAGCCTCCCAAACATGCTTATGGGTAACATGTCTGGTGAGCAGGGTTGGGTAGGTTACTTTCTAAATGTAATCCGTTACAGTTACTAGTTACCTGTCCAAAATTGTAATCAGTAACATAACTTTTGGATTACCAAACTCAGCAACGTAATCTGATTACATTCAGTTACTTTTAGATTACTTTCCCCTTAAGAGGCATAAGAAGAAGACAAAAATGTATGTTACCGGGATAAATCAATGTTAAAGTTTACATAGCTGGCCATATATGGATGTTACATTTTACTTTATGGGTTGGTTATGTAGGCTTTCTAGAAAAAAGAAACGCACACCTATAAAGGCGAGGTGCTGGCTGGCGGAGTAGAAAACTAGAAAATAAGGGAAAGCCGCACACTCTAAGAGCTCAGATGCAAAAATGTAATAACCAACGTTTCGACAGCGAAGCTGTCTTCATCAGGGTATCATCACAAACACTGCGAGATGAGTCATTTATATAGTGTCAAAAAACACACAGGTGTTTGTAATCATGGCCAAGTGTGGCCTAATATCATTGGTTAACTCAAATATTTAAAAAAAAATGGCATACAAAGAACATACAAAAAGACAAACACATGGATAGCATACGATCATAGCATTTGTAGTCTAAAATGTATCTAACAAACAATTACAATGGCAAAATCACAATAATCACAAGAATGGCTTCAGGTCAAAGTCTATGTTGAGACCGAAGGGAGCAAGGGTCTTTAAATTAAAGATCCAGGCAGCCTCTCGTTTTAACAATAAATTATCAAGGTCACCCCCTCTCCTCGGGAGGGTGACATGTTCGATACCAATATAACGCAGAGACGAAATCGAATGGTTTGCTTCCAAAAAGACTTTGATCTGAAGCCATTCTTGTGATTATTGTGATTTTGCCATTGTAATTGTTTGTTAGATACATTTTAGACTACAAATGCTATGATCGTATGCTATCCATTTGTTTGTCTTTTTGTATGTTCTTTGTATGCCATTTTTTTAAATATTTGAGTTAACCAATGATATTAGGCCACACTTGGCCATGATTACAAACACCTGTGTGTTTTTTGACACTATATAAATGACTCATCTCGCAGTGTTTGTGATGATACCCTGATGAAGACAGCTTTGCTGTCGAAACGTTGGTTATTACATTTTTGCATCTGAGCTCTTAGAGTGTGCGGCTTTCCCTTATTTTCTATGTAGGCGTTCTACCACATATAATAATACGATAAAATGATATCTTTACATTAAAAACCAAAGTCTATAAGACTTCCAGTCATTCCAATAAATGTTGTACCCCGTGATCATCAAGAATAGGATTTGGAAATAAGGAAGTATAGATTAGCCGAAATTACCTGACCTTAACTAAGGATAATTAAGGACTTATTAGCCAGCCCTACTCTGTTGTTTATGATTGCGTTGTCATGGAGGACTGATTGAGCTCATTGATTTGAGTTGAAAAATAAATGCTGCGCTCATGGAATGGTATGCTTTGAGCACTACTGAAAAGTGCTATTTACATGTGAAAAATGAATGCCATATGCTGCATTTGCTATAGGCCTATTATTGACCTTTTTGTTAGTGACACTTTGATATCTTGATAATATGCAGCTGTTTAAAGGGAAAATCCACAGATGAAACAATAACAAAACGGTCGCCCCGCCTCGGTTTTGGTAAAAAGCTGAGGGATGGGCCTGGAGAAATGTAACCACTCTCAGATTAATAGACAGAGCTATGGATGCAAGGACTGACCATCCATGATATAAAAATTATTGTTTTAACCATGTTTTTAGGCTATACAGTGTTTGTTTACATTTACAATGTTTACAAACATTGGAGAAAAACAAGCTTATATTTTGGGTTCTCATGGAGTGTGACAGTTGAACTAAGCTCATGAGACATTTCCAAGTTATGTTCTTCCAGAATCAATATATATATATATATATATATATATATGTATATGTATATAGAATTTTTAAGTCCAAAAACGGATGTAGCAACTACAGAAGCCCCTTTAAGTCTATCAAAAGTGTGCGAGTTTGAACATGTGTCCATTAGGCCTATGAATAAAAACAATTTATCAGCACGAATTAGATTGAGCAATAAAAGCCCCACTTTTATTCCATAGGATGGGATCCGCACTATGCATGTGTTGCAAGAGCACATTTTTCACTGGCTGTCCACTGGTTTCAAAAACAATGATTGATAGGCAGCTTAAACTTCTTCAATTCAACCATTATTGAGTTCAAATACACATTTAAATTTGTGAACAGCCATCCACAACAACCACAATCTGTAAGCGCAAATAGCTAAATGAGAGAGCAGCAGCGTGATTTTTATTTTTATTTTATTATTTTATTTTCACCTTTATTTAACCAGGTAGGCAAGTTGAGAACAAGTTCTCATTTACAATTGCGACCTGGCCAAGATAAAGCAAAGCAGTTCGACAACATATAACAACACAGAGTTACACATGGAGTAAAACAAATATACAGTCAATAATACAGTAGAAAAATAAGTCTATGTACAATGTGAGCAAATGAGGTGAGATAAGGGAGGTAAAGGCAAAAAAAGTCCATGGTGGCAAAGTAAATACAATATAGCAAGTAAAACACTGGAATTGTAGATTTGTAGTAGAAGAAAGTGCAAAGTAGAAATAGAGATAATGGGGTGCAAAGGAGCAAAATTAAATAAATAAATACAGTAGAGGAAGAGGTAGTTGTTTGGGCTAAATTATAGATGGGCTATGTACAGGTGCAGTGATCTGTGAGCTGCTCTGACAGCTGGTGCTTAAAGCTAGTGAGGGAGATAAGTGTTTCCAGTTTCAGAGATTTTTGTCGTTCGTTCCAGTCATTGGCAGCAGAGAACTGGAAAGAGAGACGGCCAAAGGAGGAATTGGCTTTGGGGGTGACCAGAGAGATATACCTGCTGGAGCGCGTGCTACAGGTGGGTGCTGCTATGGTGACCAGTGAGCGGAGATAAGGGGGGACTTTACCTAGCAAGGTCTTGTAGATGACCTGGAGCCAGTGGGTTTGGCGACGATTATGAAGCGAAGGCCAGCCAACGAGAGCGTACAGGTCACAGTGGTGGGTAGTATATGGGGCTTTGGTGACAAAACGGATGGCACTGTGATAGACTGCATCCAGTTTGTTGAGTAGGGTATTGGAGGCTATTTTGTAAATGACATCGCCAAAGTCGAGGATCGGTAGGATGGTCAGTTTTACGAGGGTATGTTTGGCAGCATGAGTGAAGGATGCTTTGTTGCGAAATAGGAAGCCAATTCTTGATTTAACTTTGGATTGGAGATGTTTGATGTGAGTCTGGAAGGAGAGTTTACAGTCTAACCAGACACCTAGGTATTTGTAGTTGTCCACATATTCTAAGTCAGAACCGTCCAGAGTAGTGATGCAGGACAGGCGGGCAGGTGCAGGCAGCGATCGGTTGAAGAGCATGCATTTAGTTTTACTTGTATTTAGGAGCAGTTGGAGGCCATGGAAGGAGAGTTGTATGGCATTGAAGCTCGTCTGGAGGGTTGTTAACACAGTGTCCAAAGAAGGGCCAGAAGTATACAGAATGGTGTCATCTGATTCACATCGATGCGCTATGTAGATATCAATAATAAGTGATATCTGTATCGCCATAGACTACACCACTGCTGTCATCCTTACCTCCAAGCCTTTATTCAAGTTGGATAGTCTTTGGATGCCGACAGCAGTCGCACCACTGGAAAACATAGCTTGGACTGTAGCCTACAAAAGCCTATTTCTGCTCTTTTCCTGTGATCCATCAAACACATTTGGTGTGTCATCATTGTGGTCTCTGACTTGTAGTCAGACTCGCTCAGGTGGAACAAACTTAAACTTGAGCCTTTTTTCAATGCTGATTTGAATGTCATTGAGAAAACAGAGAAGTGCAAACCGCCTTTCTGAATTTAAAAGTCATCCTCGAAGTAATCATCTAGTTTTTCAAAAGTATCTGTAATCTGATTACAATATTTTTGCTGGTAACGTAACGGATTACAGACAGTGTTTTTTTTGTTGTAATCCCTTACATGTAATGGATTACATGTAATCCGTTACTCCCCAACCCTGCTGGTTAGTATGCAAGCCATGGAAGAACTGTGGCATTTTCAGCTTCCAGGAATTGTGTACGGATCATTGCGACATGGGGCTGTGCATTATCATGCTGAAACATGAGGTGATGGCGGTGGACACGACAATGGGCCTCAGGATCTCGTCACGGTATCTCTGTGCATTTAAATTGCCATCAGTAAAATGCAATTGTGTTTGTTGTCTGTAGCTTATGCCTGCCCATACCATAACCCCACTGCTACCATGGGGCACTCTGTTCACAACGTTGACATCAGCAAACCGTTCGCCCACACAACGCCATGTCTGTCATTTGCCCGGTACATCCGTGAAGAGCACACTTCTCCAGCATGCCAGTGGCCATCGAAGGGGAACATTTTCCCACTGAAGTCGATAACGACGCCGAACTGCAGTCAGGTCAAGGCCCTGGTGAGGACGACGAGCACGCATATGAGCTTCCCTGAGACGTTTCTGACCGTTTGAACAAAAATGATTCGGTTGTGAAAACCCACAGTTTCATCAGCTGTCCAGGTGGCTGGTCTCAGACGATCCTGCAGGTGAAGCAGCCTGAGGTCCTGGGTGAGGTCCTGGGCGTATTGTCCCCAGCATAAGGTGCACCTGTGCAATGATCATGCTGTTTAATCCGTTTGTTGATATGCCACACCTGTCAGGTGGATAGATTATCTTGTCAAAGGAGAAATGCTCACGAAAACAAAGTTGTGCACAACATTTGAGAAATAAGCTTTTTGTGCGTATGGAACATTTCTGGGATCTTTTATTTCAGCTCATGAAACATGGGACCAACCCTTTGCATATTGCGTTTATTTTTTTGTTCAGTATAAATGTCTTACCTGTGATGTTTTCCACACACATAGCTACGTGTAGCCTACTTGGACAACGGGTCCCCACATTTCCCACTCTACCACACCGAATAGCCTGAAGCCACAGGGCTCTACTCGCAGGTGCTACTTCCCTACCTGGGAGCATCGGGATTTTTGACCTGGGTACATGTACATTGAACGACACAGCAGCTTTTCGGGCACGTTTTGTTATTTCTGTATAACAGAAAAATCGACGACGGAGTTGGCTCTTTTACAACGTGGGTCAATTTGAAAGAATGTTAATATTCTCCCAATTTGTGGACGTGGTCAAAGGGAATTCCTTATTATGACGTGAATATCGACTCTTAGTATGACCGCCAGTTCACCTATTATGCCGTCATTGTCTTGAACTTAAACGCCTGTTCTATTCATTCCCTTTAAAATATATATATGTTGCTATTCGAAAGGTTATTACGGGGACTACAGTCATTTGGCTGGCCAATTACCGTTATCCAAAATACCATGAGCGTCAGAGCCCTAGCTTAGAGACACCAGCCATACTGTACTGTAAGTACAGTCAACATAATGTCTAACATAAGCACCACACACACACACACACACACACACACACACACACACACACACACACACACACACACACACACACACACACACACACACACACACACACACACACACACACACACACACACACACACCATTGTGTGGTGATGTCCAGTTCTGTATCCATCTGCAGATCTATTCAAATGTCCCTGTCTGATCCCTACAGCACACAGAGCCGTGTCTATGTCTCTCTCTTTCTCTTCCGCCTCCTATCCCTGTCCCGATATAGCCTCCATAAAACTACACTATCATCCGATTAGCTTGTCTCTCTTCCAGGGTTTCTCATAAAGCCCTGTTATAGAGTTTGGAATGGAGCTTTTGGTGGAAAGACAATGAGATACACAGCTGTACAGTACATACATTTACATTTACATTTAAGTCATTTAGCAGACGCTCTTATCCAGAGCGACTTACAAATTGGATCTGAATCCATTTGAATCGAGCACTGAGCGGAAATCACTGGTCTGACTTGACATACCTTTGGCGTTTTGGTGCATTTTCCGTTCCTGGCGTCCTTGATATAGGCGATGTCCAGGAGATCAGTGTCCTTTAAGAAACCAACAGAAATAGAACAGTGAGTTTCAGTCACATGTGGGTTTACTGACTGTATGGTTGATGATGTACTGATAAAACATTGTGATATACAATGGTGTCACCCTTTATCAGCCACCCAAAAAATTCAATACAAATTATTAGTATAGCGTGAAATTGAATACTACAACTGGATGAATCATGATGAAAGATAATGTTGTTGAAAGCCTGGGCAGAGGCTAAGTGCAGGCAAATCTTTTCTAATATTTCTTTCTGGTGGAGGAGCTAGGGCATGGAACAGGTTTGTGTGTGTGCAACATTGATGAAGCAGTAACAGTCTGCTGAGGAACTGTCTTACCGTAGAGAGTTAGGTATACTTCATGGAGTGGACAGAAACTGTCTCCCCTGTCCAGAACGGGATAATAATAGCTTTATTTGCCTCATAAAATAGTAAATAAATCAAACTGTGTGTTATATCTCTCATAAAGCTTTGATTGAGAATAGCCTATGTTTAGACATTAGGACAACACCTTCTTAGGCTAGAATATTTGGGAAATAAGCCACTGTTCATAACTTTAACTTGTCTTAAATATTTTATGATAGGCCAGTGGGAGGACAGGTTATTGGCTATTTCGTTTTCAACCTCGCATGGAGGGGATTTCCCCCGCACGCATGTGTCATTTATTTTCGAATACTTTATAAAAATGATCATTTTTGAAAACGGCTAGACACAAGATAGATAAGGAGTGTCTGTTGTAAAAACATTTTTTATAGGTTTAGGCTAGAGCAGTGGTGGTGCCTGGAGAAGTGGGCATACTCAGATTATTGCCCAAAATTTCCCAAACAGGATAGGCACCCTACTTCCTATAGTTTTTTCAGGTCTCACTCTCAAAATAATTATTTATTTTTAAATAGAAAAACAACAAAAGTCAGATGTTCTAATTCCACAAGAATGATTAAAGCATGTAGCGCCCTGGCCATAGAGAGGGTTTTTTTGTTCTTTATTTTGGTTAGGCCAGGGTGTTATATTGGGTGGGCGTTCTATGTTCCTTTCTCTATGTTTTTGTATTTCTTTGTTTTGGGCCGTGTGTGGCTCCCAATCAGGCACAGCTGAAGCTCGTCACACATAAGGAGCATGATTTTCCTTTGGGTTTTGTGGGTAATTGTTTCTGTTTAGATATTTTCCTAACAGGACTGTTTTGCTGTCGTGTTTTTGTTCATTTTTGTAGTGTTCTCTTTTGTTCTATTAAATTCCAAGATGAACACTAACTCAACTGCACCTTGGTCAACTCTCTCTCCCGACAGCCGTTACAGAATTACCCACCAACAACGGACCAAGCAGCGGAGGAAGGAGCAGCACAAGGAGAGGCACCAGGAGAAAAGCTATCTGAAGTCATGGACTTGGGAGGAAATCCAGGACGGGAAAGGACCATGGGCTCAAGCTGGGGATTATCGCCGCCCGCAATGGGAGATTGAGGCGGCGAGAGCTGAGAGGCGCTGGTATGAGGAAAGGGAGCGCAACGGACACGGGAGGCAGCCCCCCAAAAAATGTTTGGGGGGGCACACGGGGAGATTGGCGGAGTCAGGCGGTAGACCTGAGCCAACTCCCCATGCTTATCGGAAGCAGCGTGGTACTGGTAAGACACCATGTTATGCTGTGGAGCGCACGGTGTCCCCAGTGCGCGTGCATAGCCCGGTGCGCTACATACCAGCCCCCCGCAAGTGCCATGCGAGTGCAGGCATCGAGCCAGGGCGGATGGTGCCAGCTCAGCGCGTCTGGTCTCCAGTGCGCCTCCTCGGCCCAGGTTATCCTGCGCCGGCGTTGCGTACTGTGTCTCCAGAGCGCTGGGAGGGTCCAGTTCGCCCAATGCCTGCTCTCTGCCCGTGCCGGGCCAAAGTGGGCATTCAGCCTGGAGTGTGGGTAAAGAGCGTCCGTACCAGAACTCCAGTGCTCCCCCACAGCCCGGTTTATCCTGTGCCTCCTCCTCGGACCAGGCCTCCAGTGGGTCTCCCCATCCTGGTCCGTCCTGTGCCACCTCCCAGGACCAGGCCTCCAGTGGGTCTCCCCATCCTGGTCAGTCCTGTGCCTGCGCCCAGGGCCAGGCCTCCTTCATATCTCCCCAGCCTGGTGAATCCTGGGTCAGTGCCGCCGGAGCCGCCAGGGACGCCCGCCAGCCGGATGCAGCCAGGGACGCCCGCCAGCCGGGCGCAACCAGGGTCGCCCACCAGCCGGGCGCAGCCATCGCCGCCCGCCAGTCGGGCACAACCAGGGTCGCCCGCAGGCGCAACCATCACCGCCCGCCAGCCGGGCGCAACCAGGGTCGCAACCAGAGATTGGCGGAGTCAGGCGGTAGACCTGAGCCAACTCCCCATGCTTATCGGAAGCAGCGTGGTACTGGTAAGACACCATGTTATGCTGTGGAGCGCACGGTGTCCCCAGTGCGCGTGCATAGCCCGGTGCGCTACATACCAGCCCCCCGCAAGTGCCATGCGAGTGCAGGCATCGAGCCAGGGCGGATGGTGCCAGCTCAGCGCGTCTGGTCTCCAGTGCGCCTCCTCGGCCCAGGTTATCCTGCGCCGGCGTTGCGTACTGTGTCTCCAGAGCGCTGGGAGGGTCCAGTTCGCCCAATGCCTGCTCTCTGCCCGTGCCGGGCCAAAGTGGGCATTCAGCCTGGAGTGTGGGTAAAGAGCGTCCGTACCAGAACTCCAGTGCTCCCCCACAGCCCGGTTTATCCTGTGCCTCCTCCTCGGACCAGGCCTCCAGTGGGTCTCCCCATCCTGGTCCGTCCTGTGCCACCTCCCAGGACCAGGCCTCCAGTGGGTCTCCCCATCCTGGTCAGTCCTGTGCCTGCTCCACGGACCAGGTCTCCAGTGGGTCTCCCCATCCTGGTCCGTCCTGTGCCACCTCCCAGGACTAGGCCTCCAGTGGGTCTCGCCAGTCCGGAGCCGCCAGAGCTGCCCGCCAGTCAGGAGCCGCCAGAGCCGCCCGCCAGTCAGGAGCCGCCAGAGCCGCCCGCCAGTCAGGAGCCGCCAGAGCCGCCCGCCAGTCCGGAGCCGCCAGAGCCGCCCGCCTGTCCGGAGCCGCCAGAGCCGCCCGCTTGTCCGGAGCCGCCCGCCTGTCCAGAGCAGTCAGAGCCGCCCGCCAGCCCGGTGAGTCCTGTGCCTACGCCTTGGGTCAGGCCTCTGTCATGTCTCCCCAGCCTGGTGAGTCCTGTGCCTGTGCCTTGGCCAGGCCTCCATCATGTCTCCCCAGCCTGGTGAATCCTGGGCCAGAACCGCCAGAGCCGCCCGCCAGCCCGGAGCCGCCGGAGCCGCCCGCCAGACTCGTGAGTCCTGTGCCTGCGCCCAGGGCCAGGCCTCCTTCATATCTCCCCAGCCTGGTGAATCCTGGGTCAGTGCCGCCGGAGCCGCCAGGGACGCCCGCCAGCCGGATGCAGCCAGGGACGCCCGCCAGCCGGGCGCAACCAGGGTCGCCCACCAGCCGGGCGCAGCCATCGCCGCCCGCCAGTCGGGCACAACCAGGGTCGCCCGCAGGCGCAACCATCACCGCCCGCCAGCCGGGCGCAACCAGGGTCGCCCGCCAGCCGGGCGCAGTCAGGGTCGCCCGCAGGCGCAACCATCACCGCCCGCCAGCCTGGCGCAACCAGGGTCGCCCGCCAGCCGGGCGCAGCCATCGCCGCCCGCCAGCCGGGCGCAGTCAGGGTCGCCCACCAGACCTTCGGCGCGGCCAGGTGCGCCACCTAAGAGGGCGATGCCAAGGGTGGATCAGAGGCCACGTCCCGCACCTGAGCCGCCGCCGTAAGAAGGCCCAGCCGAACCCTCCCCTTCAGAGTCAGGTTTTGCGGCCGGAGTCCGCACCTTTGGGGGGGGGGGGGTACTGTAACGCCCTGGCCATAGAGAGGGTTTTTTTGTTCTTTATTTTGGTTAGGCCAGGGTGTTACATTGGGTGGGCGTTCTATGTTCCTTTCTCTATGTTTTTGTATTTCTTTGTTTTGGGCCGTGTGTGGCTCCCAATCAGGCACAGCTGAAGCTCGTTGTTGCTGATTGGGAGTCACACATAAGGAGCATGATTTTCCTTTGGGTTTTGTGGGTAATGGTTTCTGTTTAGATATTTTCCTAACAGGACTGTTTTGCTGTCGTGTTTTTGTTCATTTTTGTAGTGTTCTCTTTTGTTCTATTAAATTCCAAGATGAACACTAACTCCGCTGCACCTTGGTCAACTCTCTCTCCCGACAGCCGTTACAAAGCACATCAGGAGACCATTTCTGATGTCTGGGAAAAATCTAAACACATTTTTTTGAGAGAGTGTAGTTGCCCTTTAATTATAATTGGGCACCTAGCAAGAGTACATTTGGCTAGCGGTGTTTCTGTACTGTACAATGTAGGCCTGCAGTGTACATGATGTAATGGCAGAGTTTGCCCTCTCAATTGATACAAATCATCATAAAATCACTCTGCCAGGCAGGCCTACTTTGCAGTCAACATTTAATTGGAAAGGTTTTTTGGGGAATGCCTTAAGAAATGTTTATTCAAACAGTGCATTACGACTGAATTGCACATCGCAAAGATTCAACCAAGACTTTGGACCAAACTTTTTCAATACCTGGCTTGCATACCCATTGTTGTCATTTATTGGTAGATATCATAAGTTGAACGGTCTTTCTAAACGACACTACTGGCTACCGATGTCGTTACTCTGTGAGTTACTCCATGTGACAACCAGTGAAGAGCTGCGCACTCTTGCTGCGATAGTACACTCAAGGCACGCGTGTGAATATTTCACGTGCTTTACGATTGTGTAGGCTACTTTGTGCATTATTTTTCTATTGTAATACATCATTGATACCTCCACTACGCTACTTTGATAGAGTACGCATCAATGGGGATGCAGATCAGAGTATACGCAATGCCCACTGAACAAAAAGTGGGTATAGCCCCCACTACACCACCGTGCTAGAGCCTAAAGGGCTCTCCACAGTGATTTCACCCGTCTACGCATAAGGACCTAAGGAGCCCCATTTGCATCGCACAAACTACATAGAGAGCTTTGCAAACGAAGCTCCGTCAGACAGACTGTGTGGAGCCCTTAAGGCCCATGCATCTGACAGAGAGAGAGCTGTTTTGGTGGAATTCTCCACTCTGTCTGGCCTACACTCCTCTCCTGCGTTCTGTATATAACATATTTATTAAAATAGGCTATAGCAAATAGGAATCGGCAAATTTCTCGGAATGTCACTTGCGTGCTGCCCTGCTGTGTGCTGCGAGACTCTGTTCTGCGCGGCGCCAGTCAAGTTGAAATAGGCTAAACCAGAACCATATATATATATATATATATATAGAGTTAGGCCAATGAGCTTGAAAATTCAGCGTCACGTTCTCCTCCATAGCCGTTGCTAAGTGATAATTAACGCTTCCGCGTTGTGCTGTTCATTTATGATAGTTTTCAATACCTATGAAGATGTCCAGTGAAAGCCGATATGCAATTTGCTAACACTACAACACAGTAAAGACTTGGACACACAGTATGGTGAATGCTAATCAATAAAAACGTCTGTTCAATTCCTAGGGAACTGTCGGAGGCAGGCATCAACAACATTTCAAAAATAAAGCTCCATATGGGTGCTAATATAGCTGACCCTAGCCTAACTCTTTATAAACCCTGAGTGTACAAAACATTAGGAACTTTCCATGACAAAGACTGACCAGGTGAATCCAGATGAAAGCTATGATACCTTATTTATGTCACCTGTTAAATCCACTTCAGTCAGTGTAGATGAAGGGGAGGAGACAGGCTAAATAAGATTTTTTAAGCTTTGAGACAATTGAGACATGAATTGTGTATGTGTGCCATTCAGAGGGTGAATGGAAAGACAAAACTTTTAAGTGCCTTTGAACGAGGTATGGTAGTACAGTAGGTGCCAGGCGCACCAGTTTGAGTGTGTAGAACTGAAATGCTGCTGGGTTTTTCACCCTCAACAGTTTCCCGGGTGTGTCAAGAATGGTCCACCACACAAAGGACATCCAGCCAACTTAACACAACTGTGGGATGCATTGGAGTCAACATGGGCCAGCATCCCTGTGGAACACTTTCGACGCCTCGCTCACACACACACCTTGTAGAGTCCAATTGAGGCTGTTCTTTTTTAAAACATTTTTTTACTCCTTTTTCTCCCCATTTTCCTGGTATCGAATTGGTAGTTACAGTCTTGTCTCATCGCTGCAACTCCCTATCAAACTCGGGAGAGGCGAAGGTCAAGAGCCATGCGTCCTCCGAAACACAACCCAACCGCACTGCTTCTTGACACAATGCCCACTTAACCTGGAAGCCAGCCACACCAATGTGTCGGAGGAAACACCGTACGCCTGGCGACCGTGTCAGTGTGCACTGCGCCCGGCCCGCCACAGGAGTTGCTAGAGCGTGATGGGACAAGGACATTCCTGCCGGCCAAACCCTCTGTCACGTCCTGGCCAGTATAAGGGTTAATTGTCATTGTAGTTTGGTCAGGACGTGGCAGAGGGTATTTGTTTTATGTGGTTCGGGGTGGTGTTTTGGTAAAAGGGCGTTTGATTTAGTATTTCCGGGTTTTTGGTTTATGGTCTATGTTTATGTATTTCTATGTGGAGTCTAGTGAGTGTGTTTCTATGGTTGATTAATTGGGGTTGGGACTCTCAATTGAAGGCAGGTGTTTTCTCTTTGCCTTTGATTGAGAGTCCCATATATTAGGGTGTGTTTGTCATTTGTGGGAGATTGTTCTTTGTCTAGCATGTATGAGCCTGAGAAGACTGTCAGTATATCGTGAGTTTGTTTTGTTGTTTTTGGTATTCATTTTGAGTTAATAAATGTTCAAAATGAACAAAACCAGTCCTGCTGCATATTGGTCCTCCTTTTCCGACGATGATTTCGCCATATCGTCTGACGACGACGAAATCCCTGACACCCTCCCCTATCCCGGACGACGCTGGGCCAATTGTGCGCCGCCCCATGGGTCTCCCAGTCACGGCCAGCTGTGACAGAGCCTGGACTCAAACCCAGAATCCAATTGAGGCTGTTCTGAGGGCAAAAGGGTGTGCAACTCAATATTATGAAGGTGTTCCTTTATTTGTTATCTCCAATCATTGTTATCTCAACCATACCCTAACCACTGCTCATCGTGTCGAGTGGACACATAGCTGTTTCATGTCCCAGTAAACTAGGGTCGGGCAATATATTACGATAGCATAGTCTACCGACAATGATTAACAGCCATCGTCAACGGTGACGTCATCGTGATGTGACAGATAATGGTTTAGCCCAGAGCCATATACACTGAGTGTACAAAACATAACAACAGAACAGGTGTGTGTGTGTGTGTGTGTGTGTGTGTGTGTGTGTGTGTGTGTG
Source organism: Salmo salar (assembly GCF_965601325.2). NCBI lineage: Eukaryota > Metazoa > Chordata > Actinopteri > Salmoniformes > Salmonidae > Salmo > Salmo salar. The sequence goes on from NC_138305.1 coordinate 58,756,553, forward strand.
TGTGTGTGTGTGTGTGTGTGTGTGTGTGTGTGTGTGTGTGTGTGTGTGTGTGTGTGTGTGTGTGTGTGTGTGTGTGTGTGTGTGTGTGTGTGTGTGAGAGAGAGTGTGTGTAGGGTAGTGGTTAGGAAACACATGGGGGATTCATTTGGAGAGGATATGGATGTACTGTATGCACATGTCACCCAGCCTAGAAACACTAACACTCACTGTCTTACAATAACACACTCACGTGTGCAATTCGGCCATAAGTAGGCTACAAATATCCCCAAGTGGACTGAAATCCTGCCAAAAAGAGGATTCACACACTCACACAGACACAAACTCATCTGCACACACACACAGTGAAGATGTACCTGTGAACAATTGACTCAACAGCTACTTCCCTCCTTCTCTCCTCACACAAACACTCTTTTTTGTTACAAACAATGCTTGCTTTGTATTTTGTATTTATCACAATTGTATACATTGTGCTTTGTATCGTGAAAAGAGCAAACGCCAGCCTGGTAATAGTAGCCTATCACTTAGGCCTACAGTGTTTAGAAATAAATGTTGACTATTTGTCTGCTCTTCGATCGGTAACACCAACCTGTCTTTCACCAACACTCAGAACGTGTATTCATTCCGCCTAACAGTCGCAAAATGTTTCTACTGGACAAATTCAGGTACGTCCCTCCCCATTTCGTTCCGCTTGCTTCTGCTGAAGAAACGTTTTGCAACAGAACCGGCAGAATGAATACACCATGAGGGGTACACGCGCCAGTCAAGTTCACAACTTGATCCACAGGTTTCCCACCTCTGGTCATTTGGTTTCTCCCATTTCGGGGTGTTTTCATTGTTTATTAGAAACGCTAATGTTAATATGCAAATGTTGTCTTTGTTTTGATGAACGTGTTAATTGTTGGTCATTGTTGTATATATTGGGCAACAGTATTGACTTTCAAACATGATATCACTGTTTAAATACGAAATATTTTATATTATACGCTAGGCTACCTGTTTAAAGGACAAGTTAACCTATTTGTAACACAATTTATGTCAATTAAATGTTATAGAAGTGTTCAGAAATTGAAATTGTGTAATTTTTTACTTTAGCCGCAATGTTATATTCCATTTTGTTGGACTTGAGCAATACTTCTCCGTGTGCGAGCACGCACGTGCTTTCTTATTCCCATTGTGGTGACATAAAGCCTGCGCGTGCACGCACACGGAACGCTGCAGATCAAGCTTGAAATGACACGATTTAATGTGAACAACATCTAAAGACCTGCGTACTGAGAGCGTTGCTATTTCTAAAAGGACATATTTGGAGCCTTCGTTCAAGTTTTATCTGTGCCCCTGCAACTGCAGAACGCGCACCAGGAAGTATTTCGCTGGTGGGGTAAGTTTCTCCAAACCAAGTGAAATCGCAAAAAGTGTCTGGACACTTTTATAACATGTCATTTTTGGAGGGGTAAAAAAAAAAGTGAATTTGTCCTTTAAAGGTGTTAATGGTTTGTGCCAGGGTTATGCCGGTGCTCCTCATTCTGATAGGGTTGTCCTCATTCTGAATGTGCTATTTCTCTCTCTCTCGCTTTGTCTAATCTCTTTCTACTTTTGATGTGGTCCTTTGTAGCTCAGCTGGTAGAGCATGGCACTTGTAACACCAGGGTAGTGGGTTTGATTCCTGGGACCACCCATACTTAGCGTGCAAGTCTGTAAGTCGCTTTGGATAAAAGCGTCTGCTAAATGGCTTATATTATTAAACCATCCTGTTGTCTTCTCCACATGCCATCTGTACTTGTTGGACAGTGTTGTGCTAATGACATGGTGAGTATGTTTGTGTATGTTAGCTCAGCTGGATAACTGGAGGTCAATGGAGCAAGCCTTACTCTCAACGAAGCATATATCGCTCTCTCTATCTCTATCTCTGCTCTCTCTCTATTTCTCTGCCTTTCTCTCCCCTCCCCTCTCAGGCCTTGTTAATGAAAGGAGGACATGAGAAAGGAACCACATTATGATTTAAATATGCCTCTCTCCACCAGGGCTCTCACTAACCACATCTTAAATACCACTGCACCACCGCTCCAAATGGAGGTCTAGACCGCACTTACCATCCATTATTGATACAGTAGAGTCGGGCGAGGCCCTTTCAGTTCCATGTTCCATTTTAGAGTTCCATGTTCCATGGAGGCAACAGAGAGAAGACCACACAGTCTTAGCTAGACTGAAAGCATCGGGATGTTACTCAAAATGGGGGCACTGAAATATTCACAGTACATACTGTTGAGGCATTGAAGGCAGGCTGACATGGGCAAGTGTTCTACTGCTCGGTCTATGGGATTACCCACACAATTAAATATACATTTTTGTGATTTAGAAGATGCTCTTATGCAAAGTGATTTACAATAAGCTCATTTAAGGAAGGTAAAGCAACCACCAATTGAAAGTAAATCAAATCACATAAAATCTAATCATGTATCCTTCCACACTACAAATGAGCGTGGAGATGTTTCTTCGGGGCCAGAAATGACAATTGTGATTGGTGGAAAGCAGGGTACAGAAGTATCACAAGTCATTTCTTTTCACCAACCAACGTCACAAGAACGAAATGCAGCCGTCGCCGAGTCTAAGTAGCCTCAAATTTGGCCACTCTGCACCAAGCCACTGCCAAGTCAAATGGTAAGGGAGAGAGAGGGAGGGAAGGAAGGAGCCTACCTTTCTATCATCTTATTTCACGCTAATTTGCTAAAATTGTGTCTTTGAAACGAGCTGTATTATGATTATGTGTTAACTGAACTCCCTGCTCTGACCAGAAGGAAACCCTGTCTGCGTCCCAAAATAGCACACTATTCCCTACATAGTGCACTACTTTTGACCAGAGCCCTCCACTCTACGGTTCCTGGTCAAAAGTAGTGCACATTCGTAGGGAATAGGGTGCCATTTGGGAATCTTTGTAGAGTCTGGACCTCCACTCATAGCAGTCAACATTACAGCAGGCTGGTGATCCACAGGGTCACTCTTTCACTCTCAAAGAATGTGCACTGACTATTTCTCTCTCTCTCGCTTTGTCTCATCTCTTTCTTTCTCATACTTTCTCTCTCTCTCTCTCTTGCAGTGCATGCTGGGAGTTTTTTGGAGGTGGAGTGTTTGGTTTAGAGGGCTCTGTCCTAACTAACTTTCTTGATTCTTTTCTTGGTCTTTTCTTTCAATTTCATTTTCTATGGTGGAGGGTTAATGCACTATTTGTTTTAGAGGTATCCACAGGTTTCTTCAAAGTTAGGGTGGAAGAGGACAGAGTAAGTTTCCTTCGACAAGAGTGGTAGTTGCAAATGTGCCTCTGTTTATTACGGATGATCAAATCAGGAAAGAGCTGAGTGGTTTTGGTAAGTTTACTAGTGGTTTTCGTGTACTGTCGGCAGGTTCTCAGGCAGATGCCGTTAAGCACGTTGTTTCGTTCCGGAGGCAAGTGTTTATGTTTCTGAATAACAATGAGCAACAGCTAAATGTGCATTTTAAAGTGAGGCATGGGGAGGGGCTCTATGCAGGGTTTGCCAGCACAGATAGTCTACGGTGTTTTGAGTGTGGGGATTTGGGCATAAGAGCTTTGCGTGCCCACATAAAGGCCATAGACAAGGTGAGGGCACAAGCCCTAGTTGGGGAAATCGTGGTCAACGTGCAGGGGGTAATGAGATGCAGACAGCAGAGGCTGGGCCTAGTCATGCCAGCGATGGTGGTGTAGATGAGGCTGGGCCTAGTCAGGCTAGAGATGGTGGGGTAGCGGAGGCTGGGGCCTAGTCAGGCTAGAGATGGTGGGGTAGCGGAGGCTGGGCCTAGTCAGGCTAGAGATGGTGGGGTAGCGGAGGCTGGGTCTAGTCAGGCTAGAGATGGTGGGGTAGTGGAGGCTGGGTCTAGTCAGGCTAGAGATGGTGGGGTAGTGGAGGCTGGGTCTAGTCAGGCTAGAGATGGTGGGGTAGCTGAGGCTGGGCCTAGTTATGCTATGGATGGTGGTGTAGATGATGCTGGGTCTAGTCAGGCTATGGATGGTGGTGTAGATGAGGCTGGGTCTAGTCATGCTAGAGATGGTGGGGTAGCGGAGGCTGGGTCTAGTCAGGCTGGAGATGGTGGGGTAGCGGAGGCTGGGTCTAGTCAGGCTAGAGATGGTGGGGTAGCGGAGGCTGGGTCTAGTCGGGCTAGAGATGGTGCGGTAGCTGAGGCTGGGCCTAGTTATGCTATGGATGGTGGTGTAGATGATGCTGGGTCTAGTTATACTATGGTGTAGATGATGTGGTGTAGATGATGCTGGGCCTAGTCATGCTATGGAGGATGGTGTAGATGATGCTGGGTCTAGTTATGCTATGGAGGATGGTGTAGATGAGGCTGGGTCTAGTCATGCTATGGATGGTGGTGTAGATGATGCTGGGTCTAGTTATGCTATGGAGGATGGTGTAGATGAGGCTGGGTCTAGTCAGGTTATGGATGGTGGTGTAGATGATGCTGGGTCTAGTTATGCTATGGAGGATGGTGTAGATGAGGCTGGGTCTAGTCATGCTATGGATGGTGGTGTAGATGATGCTGGGTCTAGTTATGCTATGGAGGATGGTGTAGATGAGGCTGGGTCTAGTCATGCTGTGGATGGTGGTGTAGATGATGCTGGGTCTAGTTATGCTATGGTGTAGATGATGTGGTGTAGATGATGCTGGGCCTAGTCATGCTATGGAGGGTGGTGTAGATGAGGCTGGGCCTAGTTATGCTATGGTGTAGATGATGTGGTGTAGATGATGCTGGGCCTAGTCATGCTATGGAGGGTGGTGTAGATGAGGCTGGGTCTAGTCAGGTTATGGATGGTGGTGTAGATGATGCTGGGCCTAGTTATGCTATGGTGTAGATGATGTGGTGTAGATTATGCTGGGCCTAGTCATGCTATGGAGGGTGGTGTAGATGAGGCTGGGTCTAGTCAGGTTATGCTAGTGGATGAGGAGAGGATAGTGGGGAAGTGTAAGAGACTAGGGGGGAGGAGGAGGGTGTCAAGCGGAAAATGAAAAAGGGTGTGGTCAAAGGCACCATGGAACCTTAGCCTGGTGCTGTGGGGGATGCCCTGACCAGAGAGGAAGGGCAGGTGGTCAGGATGGGAGATAGAGATGAGGAGGAAAGTGAGTCTGAGGAAGAGGATGAGGAGTCCGGAGCTGACAGCCAGTCAAGCAGAGGGGTCAAAGTACAGGGGGGGTGAGTTTTTTTTAAATGAAATGAGAAAGTTTCAGTAAAGAAAGACAAAAAGTCGAAGTCCTCTCTCTCTCTCTCTCTCTCTCTCTCTCTCTCTCTCTCTCTCTCTCTCTCTCTCTTAGTCTTGATGTGGGAGATTGAGGCCATGAGGTGGAAAATTAACCTGGCTAAGCGGTGAACTGACTTGCTGCGACCGGGATGTTTGAGTCCCAAATGGCACCCTATTCCCTATAGTGTAATATAGTGTAATTCCCTATTCCCTATAGTGTAATACTTTTGATCAGGGTCCATAGGCATAAACAAATGACTGACACATGCAGAAACGACCAACCATAAACACTCAGTGGTAAACCACCCCGTTCACAAAAAAAAATGGATCTCTCCTACAGACGGTGTGTCACGTGGCTATATAAAGTAGGCAGACAGGCATCGAGACATTCAGTTACTGTTCAATTGAACACTAGAATGGACAAAAACGAGTAACGTAAGCAACTTTGAGCGTGGTCCAGTATGATCGTCGGTGCCTGGCGCGCCAGATCCAGTCTCAGAAACGGCCGCCCTCCTGGGCACTAAGGTTTACCGAGAATGGTGCGACAAAAAAAAAAATTCAGTCAGTGGCAGTCCTGATGGCGAAACCAGCTCGTTGATGAGAGAGGTAGAATGAGAATGGCAAAAAATTTTACAAGCTACCAGGCGGGCCACAAACAGACAAATAACGGCCAGTACAACAGTGGTGGGCAGAACGGCATCTCGGAAGGCACAACTTGTCGGTCCTTGTCACAGAGGACCACACCGGGTTCCACTCCTATCAGCTAAAAACAAGAAGAAACTGCTCCGGAGGGCACACGGTCACCTACACTGGACAATTGAGGAGTGGAAAAACATTGCCTGATCCAACAAATCCCACTTCCTCTTGCGTCATGCTGATGGCAGAATCAGGATTTGGCCCATCCTGCCTGATGTCAACGATACAGGCTGTTGGCAGTGGTGTACTGGTGTGGGGAATGTTTTCCTGGCACACGTTGGGGGGGGGGGGGGGGGGGTCTGACCTGGTACTAGATGGGTGTACCTAATAAACTGGCCACTTAGGGAAGAGTTATAAGACAATGCAGATGTAATAAACATACCTGCTTTGCTTATGTGACGCACATCTCCATATGGTGAGCACTACAGGAGCACTTTACTCTACTCTACTTTACTCTCCTTTAACAACGTTCGTTTCCTTTCACGGAGGTGATGGAGACATTCACCAGCCTCTTTTCTCCATCCTTCTCCCCTGTTCTCTCTCCCCCTTGTCTTGCATTTCCTCTTTCTTATCACGCATTCTCTCCCCTCTCCTCCCCTCAGATCCGATCAATTAGTGTGTGTTTGCGGGGGTCAGAGTTCAACTTCCCATCCTGCCTGTAAAAACCTGCCTTTGAAGTGTCTTTAAGAGGACGGAGCTCCGCAGGAGGGCCTCGTGGAACAGCAGGGCCCCAGGATGAAGCTCCACGGTGGGGCCCAGTGCCCTCAGGCGCTACTGCAACACAGGGCTCTCCGCTCTGTGAATTAATGTTGAACTTTTCTTTTTGCAAACTACAATGGTAATTCAGCTGGTTGGTGCAACTTGTACACTGATTTTACGAGAATAAAAACCCCATCATTATCTCTCTCCGCTTATGCTTGACCGGATCTGTCAAACAACTATTCACTTATATTGGTCTTTTCACATAGATCTCTTCGGTCACGTATCAATCTATTCACACATTGAATTCACACGGTTTCGTTCTTTAAAATCCCACATCTGTTCCATTTACATGTCTTGTCCACTCCAACATGTCCGTCTCTGAGGATATTCATTTATGCAACAATACAGCCAGCAGAGGCATGGAGGAAGAGAGAAAACAATAGAGGACGGAGAGGGAGAGCGAGTGGGGGAGAGGGAGAACGGTAGGCACGTGAGTGAGGGAAGCGTTGCTGACAGCCACAGGGGTAGCTAGCAGCATGGTTGACAGCTCCCAGGTTACAAACCCATGTGCGCTCCGCAGGGTTCCTACCAGGGGAGGGAGGGTGTGTGCTTGGGGTAGGGAAATGGGGATTGAGTGAGAGCCTTGGGGTAGTGGGATGGGGGAGAGTTTCCTTTGGGTGGTGGGATGGGGGAGAGTTTGAGGGTAGGGGAGAGTGAGAGTGAGGGAGATGGAATGATTGCTTTACAGGGAAAGAGGAGGAATGATAATAATTTCTTCTGATTTACTGCAGAGCAAACCCTGACTCTTCAGGGTTTGGAAGAATAATACTTTAGTTTAAGACAGGACAGATATCAGAATATTAGCCCATAAGAGTGTTGTCAATTCCAACAGTTTCCATTTCACTTAGAAAACCATGTGACTCTTAAATCACCCAGGCAGCCAAATAGGGCTTTCCTCAGCACTGACAGGCTAGGCAGATATGCTAGCTCCATACAGTATTAAATAACAGAGTCTATATTGGGCTCTAAAGCTACAACTGTCTGTCTGTCTGTCTATCTATCTGTCCTTTCCAAAAATAAGAAGTGACAAATGGACAAGATGTATTCTGGGACAGTCTCCAAACTAGAGGGGCAGCCAGTGGAAAGTCCCCTCGCTGAGAAAGGAACCAAAACTCCCTGCACTGATACTGACCTGAGAAAGGAACCAATACTGACTACACCAATACTGACCTGAGAAAGGAACCAATACTGACTACACCAATACTGACCTGAGAAAGGAACCAATACTGACTACACCAATACTGACCTGAGAAAGGAACCAATACTGACTACACCAATACTGACCTGAGAAAGGAACCAATACTGACTACACCAATACTGACCTGAGAAAGGAACCAATACTGACTACACCAATACTGACCTGAGAGAGCTCACATACTGCTACCTTTGTTTTCCGTCTGTCATTCTCCCTACACTCTCGAACCTATCAATATTCAGTTTTATGATCTGTAAAACAAAGCAGGGCCCGTATTCACAAAGTGTCTCAGAGTAGGAGTGCTGAACTAGGATCAGTTTAGCCTTTTACATCATAATGAATAGGTGTGACGTGATCCTTGATCAGCACTATATAGCGTCCCAGTCCTCAAACCAAAATCTCTCTGTTTCTCTCTCTCTGGTTCAATGGACTTTATTGGCATGGGAAACGCATGTTTACATTGCCAAAGCAAGTGTAATGGATAATAAACAAAAGTGAAATAAATAATAAGAAATGAACATCAAACACTACACTTACAAGAGTTTAGACATTTCAAATGAAATATTATGGCTACTTTGTAAAAATGTTCAAATAGCTGAAGTACAAAAGGGAAAAGAAATAATGGGTTGTATTTATATTTGTGTTTGTTCTTCACTGGTTGTCCTTTTCTTGTGGCAACAGGTTACAAATCTTGCATCTGTGATGGTATTTCACCTAACAAATCTGTCAGTTTATAAAAATTGGATTTGTTTTTCTAATTCTTTGTGGGTTTGTGTAATCTGTGGGAAATATCTCTCTAATATGGTCATACATTTGGCAGGAGGTTAGGAAGTGCAGCTCAGTTTCCACTTCATTTTGTGGGCAGTGGGCACATAGCCTGTCTTCTCTTGAGTGCCAGGTCTGCCTACGGTGGCCTCTCTCAATAACAAGGCTATGCTCACTGAGTCTGTACATAGTCAAAGCTTTCCTTAAATTTGGGTCAGTCACAATGGTCAGGTATTCTACCACTGTGTACTCTCTGTTTAGGGCCAAATAGCATTTCAGTTTGCTTTGTTTTTGGTTAATTATTTCCAATGTGTCAAGTAATTACCTTTTTGTTGTCTCATGATTTGGATGGGTCTAATTGTGTTCTAGTCCTGGGGCTCTATGGGGTCTGTTTGTGTTTGTGAACAGAGCCCCAGGAACAGCTGGCTGAAGGGACTTCTCTCCAGGTTAATCTCTCTGTAGGTGATGGCTTTGTTATGGACAGTTTGGGAATTGCTTCCTTTAAGGTGGTTGTAGAATTTAACGGCTCTTGTCTGGATTTTGATAATTGGCGGATATCGTCTCCCAATTCTGCTCTGCATGCAATATGTGGTGTGTTACGTTGCACACTGAGGATATTTTTTTCAGAATTCTCTCTCTCTCTGCTTCAAACTAGGGGAGAGAGAGGCAGCTCAGACTAGGGGAGAGAGAGGCAGCTCAGACTAGGGGAGAGAGAGGCAGCTCAGACTAGGGGAGAGAGAGGCAGCTCGCTGCTGTCCTGTCCAGGGACATCAGAAGAGGGATCGGTGGGTCTGATGGGGAGGGAACGGAACATTGGGGGAGGATAAACGTAGATGAGGGAGAAAGGGGAAGAGGGGGAGGGAGAAGATTGCAGGGGACAGTGGAGAAAGGGGGAGCGCTAGCTAAAGAAAGGAGAGGAATGAGGGAGGGGAGTATGGGGGGAGACTGATGGTGGCGGCAGAGGAGGGAAGGAAGGTGAGGGAGAATGGTGAGGCCGACACACATCAAATCTATGAGAATGACCTGAGGGAGCTTTGTTTTACACACACATGCTCACACTGCTTTTCACAGATAGCAGAGGTGAAAGGAACAACAGAGAGAATCTGCTTCCCTCAGCCCTCCATCCTCCCCTGCAGTCTCTAGGCTCCTTCTCTCTCTACCATCCCTCTCTCTCACCTCTGGTCCTCTGCCTGCCTCTCTCTCTCTCTTTCATCCCCTTTTTCTCTCTCCTTCTGTTAGCGCCTATTTTGGAAATCTGCCTCCTTCTTCTCTCCATCCCTCGCTACCTCACTTTGGCTGTAATCCCTCTCTTTGGAAATCTGCTTCTTCTCTCTCCCTTCTCCACTCTCTCAACCCTTCACTCCCTCTCTATAACAGCAGGCCTCCTGTATGAAGATGACAGCTCTAGGCTTTGCTTTCACTCTCCTTCTCTCCTCTCCTCTCCCAACCCCCCTGTCCCCCCCCCCCCACCCCAAACCATTTAAGTCTTCTCTTCTATCTCTGCAGCTTCCTTCAGGCAGACTGCTGGCCTCTCTTATCTCCTCTCACTGGTGTACGAAGCTTCAGATTCCTAAACAACACAAACGTGCGCATACCCACGAGCAATGTGTGGCGATTTCAGTGCTCTGTGGGGTCTGTTTTTGAATTAAATATTTTGGAAATTTGTATTTAAATATTGAATTTAAACAAGTTGAATCATTGAATTAATAAATTGAACTTGTATTTCATGATTTGAAACTGAATTGAATGAATATTGCATTCAGTTTAAAAATTCTAATTCAATTCTATATTCAAATTCTATATTTTGAAACACTTTACTGTAGGTGTCCTTATACAGGCATTCATAAAGCCTTTATAACAGATACATAACACAAATATTGAATTCAAATACAGTTTATTTTGGCACTGAAATCCCTCCATACACACACAGGCATGCACGCACAAACACATGCACACACAGGCACGCACATAAAGACACACTGGCACGCACGCACACACACTCCAGCTCTTATGTGTGTCTATCATGTACCCTCTCATAGATTCCTGAGGTACAGTTAGTTGTCTTACACACACCACCACACATGACATATACCTACAGATCTCATTGTGAATGAGTGTTTCACACAAAGCTATTCGAGGTTAAGCTGCCTCATTGAAGTGAAATTGGCAGGATTCAAGCAGCTTCTCTCGTTCAGTCACCTTTATTGACGTGAATAGGCTGGGTTGAGGTTGGAGCTGAGTGTTTGAGCTCTGTGTTTGTGTGAATGGTTGTGTTGAAGTTGAGCTGTGTGTGTGTGTGTGTGTGTGTGTGTGTGTGTGTGTGTGTGTGTGTGTGTGTGTGTGTGTGTGTGTGTGTGTGTGTGTGTGTGTGTGTGTGTGTGTGTGTGTGTGTGTGTGTGTGTGTGCCGACAGCGGCAGTTGAAACGTGGACTCTCATCTCAGACATCAGCTCATTTAAACACCTCCACCTCACTGTCAGAGAAGCCCTTTGAAGTCAGAACAAAGCAGGCAAATGGAAATACATTTTTCATTTTCCCTCTGGACGCCAAGCAACCGGTATGCCTACCTCTTTCGCTCTCCTCCTCTCTTTCTCTGTCTCTCTCTAGTCCGTGTGTGTGTGTGTGTGGTAGGTTCAGAGAGGGAGCTCCTGCCTGGTTTGACATGTCCACAAATAATCCAGAGAGATGCCACCAGGGGAGAACAATACCACTCTCTCCCTGGATGAATATAGAACACGTTTATTTGATTCACCCAGTCACTGTGCGTGTCTCTCTGTGAATGCGTGCGTCTCTGTGAATGCGTGCGTCTCTGTGAATGCGTGCGTGCGTCTCTGTGAATGCGTGCGTGCGTTTCTGTGAATGCGTGCGTCTCTGTGAATGCGTGCGTCTCTGTGAATGCGTGCGTCTCTGTGAATGCGTGCGTCTCTGTGAATGCGTGCGTCTCTGTGAATGCGTGCGTGCGTGCGTCTCTGTGAATGCGTGCGTGCGTGCGTCTCTGTGAATGCGTGCGTGCGTCTCTGTGAATGTGTGCGTGCATCTCTGTGAATGCGTCCGTCTCTGTGAATGCGTGCGTCTCTGTGAATGCGTGCGTGCGTGCGTCTCTGTGAATGCGTGCGTGCGTCTCTGTGAATGCGTGCGTGCATCTCTGTGAATGCGTCCGTCTCTGTGAATGCGTGCGTCTCTGTGAATGCGTGCGTCTCTGTGAATGCGTGCGTGCATCTCTGTGAATGCGTGCGTGCGTCTCTGTGAATGCGTGCGTGCGTCTCTGTGAATGCGTGCGTGCTTCTCTGTGAATGTGTGCGTGCGTCTTTGTGAATGCGTGCGTCTTTGTGAATGCGTGCGTCTCTGTGAATGCGTGCGTCTCTGTGAATGCGTGCGTCTCTGTGAATGCGTGCGTCTCTGTGAATGCGTGCGTCTCTGTGAATGCGTGCGTCTCTGTGAATGCGTGCGTGCGTCTCTGTGAATGCGTGCGTGCGTCTCTGTGAATGCGTGTGTGCGTCTCTGTGAATGTGTGCGTGCGTCTCTGTGAATGTGTGCGTGCGTCTCTGTGAATGTGTGCGTGCGTCTCTGTGAATGCGTGCGTCTCTGTGAATGCGTGCGTCTCTGTGAACGCGTGCGTGTGTTAACTAGCAGACAGAGCGAGGGCAACAACAAAAAAATACATTATTGTTAGAGCTATCTGTGTAACTGTGTGATTCCTTTAGTAACAACATGATCACACCTATATTCATAACCAGCAACAACAGAGGGCACACATACTTATAATATGCCAACAGCATGTAAAAACATATGCTGTCACTAGACCGTCCAAGCCACATCCCTCCCCTCAGAGCAGAGGGATATACTACAAAGTAGGATCAATGAGTTAGCCAGCTAACTTTGATAAACAAGCAGAAGTAACTATTGCTTTTCTGGTTCATTAAAAAAGCTGCACTTAGATATATGTTTTTGGTTGTTGAGTCAATGAGGCTGCGTTTACACAGGCTGCCCAATTATGATCTTTTTTTCCAATCACATCAGATCTTTTCATGTCAGATCTTTTACGGAGCTGATCTGATTGGTCAAAAAATAGGGCTGCCTGTGTAAACGCAAGCCTCTCTTAGACCATGTGAATTTCGGGCTTATCTTTTAAAAATATAAGCTTTACTGCTTTGCAGTATATCTTCTTAGGGATAGGCCCCTTTTTTCTCCACTTGTAAAGCTTATATTTTTGAATGATGTGCCCAAAGTAATCTGCCTGTAGCTCAGGCCCTGAAGCCAGGATATGCATATAATTGGTACCATTGGAAAGAAAACACTTTGAATTTTGTAGAAATGTTAAAATAATGTAGGAGAATATGACACAATAGATATGGTAGGAGAAAATCCAAAGAAAAATGCAAGAGAAAGGTCATATTGAAAATTAGCTCCCTGGATGCAATTCCTATGGCTTCCACAGGGTGTCAGCAGTCTATGTTCAAGGTGTCAGGCTTGTAACTTCAAAAACAAATTAGAAATATCAGTTTTAGTAGAAGGACACGGTCTTGGAAATTCTTGTTTGTGCGCGCCATGAAGACATTACGCACCTGCTAAAATCAGTTTCCTATTGAACATACTTCTTTCCGAAATAAATATTATAGTTTGATTACATTTTAGGGTATCTGAGGAGTAAATAGAAACGTATTTTGACTTGTTGAAACAAAGTTTAGGGGTAGATTTCCGGATTCCTTTCTCTGCAAGTTGAACGAGTGGATTACTCCCGCTAGCGGTACACCGATCTTTTTTCCAATCACATCAGATCTTTTCATGTCAGATCTTTTACGGAGCTGATCTGATTGGTCACAAAATAGGGCTGCCTGTGTAAACGCAAGACTCTCTTAGACCATGTGAATTTCAAGCTTATCTTTTAAAAAGATAAGCTTTACTGCTTTGCAGTATATCCCTCTGGCAGGAAAGAGAATGTGAGTCATTTCCAAAGACAATAAAAACAATATTGGTTTTACCATCACAACAAGCATCTTTAAGGGCTGTTAAGTAGAGACAAGTCATAAAAACAAATTCTCTGAATAAAGACACAAGTACCAAGGCAATGCTGACTGAATCACCTTTAAAAGCAGCCTAACAAGACAAGACTGAAATAATTCAGCTCCCCTGTTTCTCTTCTCACTTGTCTGCCGATGTCAATGTTCTCATGTTCTCACTCTCTCCCTAACTCTTACTCTCCCTCTCTCTCTCTGACGGGCTAACTGCTGTTTCTCTGTCTACTCCTATCACTTTCTCTCTCTATTGGTCTTCTCTCCCTTTCTGTTTTCCACCTTTCTCTTCTCCTCTTATTCTCTCTGTCTGTGTCTTCTCCCGTCTTCCTCTTACTCTTTCATTCTCACTCTCTCTCTCTCCATCTTCTCCTCTCTCGAGGAACGTTCTCTGAGGCCAGTCGTATTTTAAGTACGTCCGTCTGTCGGCTCCCTGCGCTCCCCACAGCACCACAATACCTCTGAGCTGGTTCAATTTGAGACCTCCTTATCATCTCACCAAATTGAATCGACAGGCTGAGGAGAAGAGAGGCTTCTGACCCACATTACTGGCACAGTTAGGCTCCGGAGCTCTGCCGCTCAAATGGGACAGAGGAGCGAGGAGAAGAGACGAGAGGGGGACAGAGGGAGACAGAGGGAGAATCCAGACGAAGTCTGGAGATGGACAATCCAATCTCCTCGACTGACCTCATCAAATGGGAAAGTTTTCCAAACTTTCCTCAAGTCCAGAGGCTAAGAGCCTGTCAGTTTCAATCTGTTTTTGAAGTGTTGTTGCGTGTCAAGGGTCTTGTTAATTTCTATGACGTTCGTTATGTATCTAGTTGATGTCTGTTGGTTCTTTGTTGTCTGCATTGTCACATTGCAGACGCAGCTACAACTGCCACTCGGGAGCAAATCAAGTTGACCAAATTTAATTGAAATGTAGATTGTTGTTTAATCACCCCCGAACGTCTCTTTCCAGACATCAAGGTATTGTCTGTCGGCTGGAGGGGGGAGGGGGGTACCCTGCTTGGGTAGATCTATGGTTTGAAGTGTGTGTGTGTGCGTTCGCGGTGTATGTGTACATGTGAGTGTGCACACGTGTGTCTATAAACGTCTGTGTGAGACTAGTCTGGCTGTATAATGGCTATCACACTGGGTGGCTGTGTGTCCACTGTGTGTTAATGAGGGTATTAGGTTTCACATTACTGTACCTCTAAGAGATGGACCACAGCTAGATAATTACAACACTAGCTAATGGTGTTATTACTCATAGGGAAGAGATGGACACAGCGATATTGTGTAACCTTTCACTAATGGAAATACCAGGAAAAATGACTGGGAGGCAGCAGGGGAAAGCAATGGATATTTCATCCTCCCCATCCAATGCCTCTATTACTGTCTATCAGGGAAATGGGATACAAAGTACACTGTGACATGCACAAGCCACGATGATTTATAAAGACAGCTAAATGAGGAAGTGAAGTGAATAGTAGGGTTTCTGGTTGCTAGTAAGGACTGAAAGAGAGGGGTTCTGAAAGTGAAGGCGGTAAACAGCTTCCTCTGAAAGGGTGGTTAATGATTCATTAGCCCAAATGGAGAGTCACCGCTCATTAGCCTAATGCTAATCTCCACTCAGTATCCCATAGACACGCTAATGCTAATTCAGGAACTCAGTGAAATGATATGTCTCCTGTCGTTGGTTCACTCATTCATTGATTCATGTGTTCACTCGTTCATTTACAGAAAAAAAACTGGCACTGTACATACATAGCTTTAAAATATAATTGCTGCTTTAATCTGTCATTCCAGATTCCTCGAGTGAAATCAATTAAATTAAATGAGGTCTGTAATGATTAAGAATGTGTCATTTTTGAACATTTGTGAGTGTGTGTGTATGAGAGAGCAAGAGAGAGCGGAAGAGAGAATGATCTAGAGGAGGCAAGGTGAGAGGAAGCTACTTTAGACTATTGAGATGCAGCCAGGGCTGCTCTATCTCCTATACTCATCTATTAAACCATAGCTCTCTATCTCTCTGAGACATCAAAGGCCACAGGCTTGATGTCTGAGTTTGAAGGCCTCTTTATACAGAAAGGATCCACCGGGCTAGACTGCAGCGTGGCTTCTGGCTAGTCAAATCACAGCACTGGATGCTTAAGGGGGTCTTTGAGTACTCAACCACATCAAAACGACAACGGACCTAATGCGCCGTGGATTGCTGCATTATTATACTATAACCCTATTATGACCCTTTACACTCTTAGAAAAAAAAGGAGCGGTCTAGAACCTTAAAGGGTTCTTCGGCTGTCCTCATAGAAGAACCCTTTTTGGTTAAAGGTATAAACCTTTATGTTCAAGGTAGAATCCTTGTGTATTCCATGTAGAGTCGTGGCCAAAAGTTTTGAGAATGACACAAATGTTAATTTTCACAAAGTTTGCTGCTTCAGTGTCTTTAGATATTTTTGTCAGATGTTACTATGGAATACTGAAGTATAATTACAAGCATTTCATAAGTGTCAAAGGCTTTTATTGACAATTACATGAAGTTGATGCAAAGAGTCAATATTTGCAGTGTTGACCCTTTCTTTTTCAAGACCTCTGCAATCTGCCCTGGCATGCTGTCAATTAACTTCTGAGCCACATCCTGACTGATGGCAGCCCATTCTTGCATAATTAATGCTTGGAGTTTGTCAGAATTTGTGGGTTTTTGTTTGCCTCTTGAGGATTGACCACAAGTTCTCAATGGGATTAAGGTCTGGGGAGTTTCCTGGCCATGGGCCCAAAATATCGATGTTTTGTTCCCCGAGCCACTTAGTTGCCTTATGGCAAGGTGTTCCATCATGCTGGAAAAGGCATTGTTCGTCACCAAAGTGTTCCTGGATGGTTGGGAGAAGTTGCTCTCGGAGGATGTGTTGGTACCATTCTTTATTCATGGCTGTGTTCTTAGGCAAAATTGTAAGTGAGCCCACTCTCTTGGTTGAGAAGCAACCCCACACATGAATGGTCTCAGGATGCTTTACTGTTGGCATGACACAGGACTGATGTTAGCGCTCACCTTGTCTTCTCCGGACAAGCTTTTTTCCGGATGCCCCAAACAATTGGAAAGACGATTCATCAGAGAAAATGACATTACCCCAGTCCTCAGCAGTCCAATCCCTGTACCTTTTGCAGAATATCAGTCTGTCCCTGATGTTTTTCCTGGAGAGAAGTGGCTTCTTTGCTGCCCTTCTTGACACCAGACCATCCTCCAAAAGTCTTCACCTCACTGTGCGTGCAGATGCACTCACACCTGCCTGCTGCCATTCCTGAGTAAGCTTTGTACTGGTGGTGCCCCGATCCCGCAGCTTAATCAACTTTAGGAGATGGTCCTGGCGCTTGCTGTACTTTCTTGGGTGCCCTGAAGCTTTCTTCACAACATTTGAACCGCTCTCCTTGAAGTTCTTGATGATCCGATAAATGGTTGATTTAGGTGCAATCTTACTGGCAGCAATATCCTTGCCTGTGAAGCCCTTTTTCTGCAAAGCAATGATGACGGCACATGTTCTTTGCAGGTAACCATGGTTGACAGAGGAAGAACAATGATTCCAACACCACCCTCCTTTGAAGCTTCCAGTCTGTTATTCGAACTCAATCAGCATGTCAGCGTGATCTCCAGCCGTGTCCTCGTCAACACTCACACCTGTGTTAACGAGAGAATCACTGACATGATGTCAGCTGGTCCTTTTGTGGCAGGGCTGAAATGCAGTGGAAATGTTTTTGGGGGGGATTCAGTTCATTTGCATGGCAAAGAGGGACTCTGCAATTAATTGCAATTCATCTGATCACTTCATTACATTCTGGAGTATATGCAAATTGCCATCATACAAACTGAGGTAGCAGACTTTGTGAACATTTATATTTGTGTCATTCTCAAAACTTTTGGCCATGACTGTAGAACCCTTTCTACATCGGGTTCTACTTCTACCAGAAACCATAAAGGGTCCTCCTATGGGGATAGCCGGAGAACCCTTCTCGAAAAAACATGTCTATAAGAGTAGCATCTTACCCTCACCCTGAGGTCACTGATGTCACACTCAATCCCCTCTATCAAACCAACCAAGAGGAGCCCAACTCGATTAACTGACTTAAAAATGCACCGCTGCAAGAGTGGGATGGTCTCAATATTTGGGTGTTTATTGATCACAGCAGTCGATATTCATGAATGGTGAAAGGAGATCCTGGGGACTGTTGATGCCTCATACCGTAAAACTTAAATTAATAATTGCCCGGGCATTTATTGGCTTAAATCACTGAACGCAACAGACTCTTATTGGAGACAGGCTTCTATTTGAGCCAGGTGTCTAATTCCTTAATGCACACAACTGTTGTTCATTTGCATAGTTAATTATTTATTTAGAGCATTCACTTCCATCCAGCATTTTAATTCATTTATTCATTTCCTGCACTAATGTGTTATCATTTACCCACAGTGTCACGTTTCTTTAGTCTTAACATGCCTCTATTTGGAAGGAAAAAAA
The DNA here is from genome assembly GCF_965601325.2 of Salmo salar. Lineage (NCBI taxonomy): Eukaryota > Metazoa > Chordata > Actinopteri > Salmoniformes > Salmonidae > Salmo > Salmo salar. The sequence goes on from NC_138305.1 coordinate 58,774,726, forward strand.
CGTCCGCACTTTTGGCAGTTCTTACTTTCGCCACTAGAGCGTGATCGGACGATTTCTGGGGGTCTGTACTCCCAGAGTTGTTGACTGTTTTGGTGCTTGCCAGTTAGCTACATGTCAAGGGTTAGCTATCAGTTCTCAGCTTAGCAGCCAATTGGTAGCGCTTTCTTTCTGACGACAAAAACTGATTGGCATCCTTTTTTTCTTTCTTCATTATTTCATTATCTAATGTAACAAATCAAACATTAAACCTCGTAAACAAATCATGGTAATTCATTGTAACCTAGTAAAAAATTGGTTTAGACCCGCCGTTTATTTGAAACAGCCGTTTATTTGCTGAAATGTGTGCTGTTGCTCAGCTATTAAAAGGGACAGGCGGTTATTTGAGACTGCGTTTAATTGCACTTTTATCGTATATCGCAGTCGAATGAGCAGTGTTGGGAGTAGGGAACTACATGTAGTGGTGATCCTAACTGACCTAAAACAGGGCATTTTTACTGGGATTAAATGTCAGGAATTGTGAAAAACTGAGTTCAAATGTATTTGACTAAGGTGTATGTAAACTTCCGACTCCAACTGTATATGCTATATAAACAAGGAAGCGAGAGCAGCTAATATTTTACCAACAGTAAGCTTGGTCGTCATGGCCTGACATGAAAATCAGACAGTAAATTCTCTGACAGACAGCACCCGGCAGACAGGGTGACCCAATCATTTTCAATGAAGGCTGGACGGGATTCTGCTCTATTATTATTATTATTATTTTATTTATTTTTTTGGTGATTACGATCTTGTCTCATCGCTGCAACTCCCCAATGGGCGATGGTCGAGTCATGCGTCCTCCAAAACATGACCCGCCAAGCCGTGCTTCTTAACACTCGCTTAACCCGGAAGCCAGCCGCACCAATGGGTCGGAGGAAACACCGTTCAACTGACGACCTTGGCCAATTGTGCGCCACGCTATGAGACTTCCGGTCACGGCCGGTTATGATACAACCAGGGAACGAACCCCAGGCTGTAGTGACGCCGCAACACTCAGGCGGCCCTCTGCTCTATTTTTCAAGCGGCGCTGTCGTTGTTGACCAATCACAGTAGGAAACATAATTTGCCCACTCTAGCTAGCTAGCTAGCTGGCTAACACTATCATTTTAGTCATGTTGAACAATAAAAATCATTGTTTTCTAATCCATTTTGTTTTTATTAATAATTTCTGTTGCATGTAACTATGTTTTTATGTATTCGATTTGTTTCAGCCATCATTTCTTTGCATGTCTATAATGTTTGTTTATTTCGTTGCTATGGTCACTGGCTGCTGTCACCCTTGTGTGTGTGTGAAGGCACTGGTAGCTTTGACTAGAGGGACAAGTGGTGTGTACTCGACACTGTGATATTCCGCTGGCTGTTTGAAATGCGCTTAAAGGACCGTGGCTGGCCGTTGACAGCCACAGACCTCAAGCATATTAATAACTTAACTGCACGGGCACAACAAAGATATTTTGATGAAACAAGAATCTACTTGGCATATTTCTTAGTACGGTTTGAACAAACAAATCACTTGCTGGGTCATAGTTTTTAATAGCCGTTATCATATTATCTCACTGTCAAATATTCAAACAAAACTAACATCTCGCTAGCTGTCAGTTGAAGATTCAGACAAACAAATCACATATTCTAATCAATGGTTTTCACAATATCTCATTATCACTGTAGAAAACAATGAGTGATATCTAACTAAGGGAAGAGCTGCGAAGGTAGGATAAAGAATGTGTGCATGTGTCAGACAGACAGAGATAAAACCAGAGCGAGAGAATAGGAGAGAGAGAACGAGAGAGCAGGAGACAGGAGTGGACGAGAGAGCGGGAGAGAGAGAGAGGAGAGCAGAGACCTGTGCTGCGGTCTGGTGTGTTCTGTTCTGTGGAGATAAAGACTGTCTGTCTGTTCCACCATCAGCCATCTGTAGAATGCTCTAGTCCACATCAAATGTTGATTGAACAGAGCCTCTAGCACAGGAAAACAATAACATACATATTTCACACGTACAACTCTCTGTGTGCACCAATCGCTCACTCAAAGCTTCTCAACAATGAAAGATAAACAACACAGCGAGAGATATGAGGAGATGCTCTGTCATCCTTCGAATTTGTGGAAACATACTTGTACAGTACAAACAGTTGTAGTGTATAATATAACGTTGGTGTGTAGAGTGATTTTTTTCTTCATCCCTGTTGTTGGGCCTTTCCCTTTGCTTTCTTCCACTGACATCCTGAGGGAGCATACTGTAGCAGTTATTCAAATTAGGTGTGCAGTATTCTCTCTGTGTGTGTGAACCGTTTCAGGTGATTTGAATGAACGGTGTCAGGGAGGATTTTGAATAATGGGCGCATGCAGAAATAGGCCAACATAAACGTTATAAATAACGTCACCTCGGAGAGAAGGATTAGCTTCATCATACTCTCTACCGTTTCACCTCATATACTGTGAAACTACCTCTGCTAGGCTACACGTTCGGAGCTGTATAATAGGGCAGCCGTTGGCTTTTGTTACATGCGAGTTCAAACAAGGATACAGGATGTGTGATGAGAGACTGGCTAGAAGTGAAGTTTGCTTTGTCACATTTGTGTTTCTGAGTGTAGGAAGCATCCCTTCTTTCTGACTGTTTGACTTTTTGTGAATGAGGTCCAACAGCTTAGAGAGGAAATGAACAGAGATCTGTGCCACTGTGTGTGTGTGCGTGCACCGTAGCCTGTAGCAGTGGAAAATAAGCAATACTAATCAGAATTCACAAAGAGGAGCAGGGCCAACAGGGCTAACCCAAGCAACAACAAATATTTTTGTCCAGAGTTGCTCCCCTCCTCAGAAAGGTAACGGATAGATTCTAGTCATACAACAGCCGTAAATCCATCAGAGTCTGGCAGCGGTTTTTATCTTTTCATCCCTCTTTCACTGTTGATGCTCAGAAAGCGTGTCACCTTCATCAGAGGAAGCCTGGCATCTTTTGTTCCAATGTCTAAGTTCCCAGTCTACCATACAGGCATGTCTGGCAGGTCATCATTGTTCACTTTCACTTTTTTTCCGTTCGTTTTTTCATCGATTTGACCCTTTTCCATCTTAAGCCTGTTAGAAAATACAAACTAGTGTGAAGGCACCAGAACAGGAATGTGCCTGGCATTTTAACCAAGGAGAGACTGTCAGTGTCCATTTCTCAAACTGTCACCTGCAGGAAATCCCATAGAAGATATACCAAGAGAGACACAACGACACGTCCTATTGTGAAAGTACAGTAGAGAAATTGTGACAACTCATCGAGGAAATACGACAGCAGAGGAAGTCGGTGACACATCTCATTATGGAAGGCGCTGTTTCCAAATGACTGATTGATTAAACTGTCAGAGCGGTAGAGAGTGGAGCACCTCTGAGACTTAGATGAGACCTGTTCCGGTCCAGCCCTGAAAACTGATAAATCATTTCCGAGTCATTGCGATGTCAAGACATCATATCAATATTGCCCTGTCCTTCTTCTCTGAGGGACAATGACAGTCCTCTCTGCATGCCTACACTGGCATCGATTTCTGTGCCATGTTTATGAAGTCTATGAGTCATCCTGTTCTACACTCACACACACACACACACACACACACACACACACACACACACACACACACACACGCGCACACACACACACACACACACACACACACACACACACACACACACACACACACACACACACACACACACACACACACACACACACACACACACACACACACACACACACACACACACACACACACACACAGAGTGTTACGTCCAACTGGCTGAACACAAGGCAGAGTGCGTGGAGGGAAACAACAGCTAACAACGACAGATAATCACAGTAATTATACAGCAGGAAAAGGTCTGCAATCCCCAAAAAGCTATCAAAATAAACTGTCACACTCAATCATGTCTGAAAATGATAATGTCCCGTGAAATAGTGTCATTAGACAAATGGCATGACACCATGCTATGGCTGACATGATAGAAAGAACGAGGGAGAAGAGGGAGATTGTTTCCCGGAAAGCAAACTCATCAATTTCTCTCTTTGGCTCTCATAACCAACCGTCCTAAATTTACTGGCCAGCCCTCCAGGTTTTCTCCTGCCTCACCCCTCTCTATCTCTCTTGCTCTCTTGTGCACTCTTCATCACTCTCTCTGTATCTCTCCCTCTAGCTCTCTGTCTGCCTGCCTCTCTCTCCATCGTTCTCATCACCATTTTCCTATAACTTGCCATCCCTCTCGCTCTCCCTCCACCAGTACCGCCTACCCATATCTCTCCCTCTTTCCCTCTCTCTTGTCTATACGTTTTCTGTGGGTGTATTGGCTGTAGATTTACATCCGTCTCTGTCCCATAGTGCTGACTAAAGGAGCAGCTCCAGCTAAGGAATCCAACAGAACTGCACAGTCTGGGAACTCTGTTATGATGGAGGCAAGACATGGTGTGTGTGTGGGGGATTCAACATGTGGATATATTATTGGTTAAAGTCCATTACTCTGATACTAAAACCTATGTTATTACTACTGTATCGACCAACCACAACTACTACATTGACATTTTAGTCATTAAGCTCTTATCCAGAGCGACTTATTGCATTCATCTTAAGATCACAGTTGTAAGTAACATTTTTCTCAATACAGAAGTTATCAGCTAAGTCAGTGCTGGTAGGAAAAGGCAAGTGCAAGGTTACATTTTTTTTTGGGGGGGGGGGTTTATAAGACTGAGATGTCTTATTTAACATACTCTTTGAAGATGTAGGGTTTCAGACGTTTCAGAAGATGGGCAGGGACTCTGCTGTCCTAGCTTCAGGGGGAAGCTAGTTCAACCATTGGGGTGCCAGGACAGAAAATAGTTTTGACTAGGCTAAGTGGGAGCTGACCTCCCGTAGGGATGGGATGGCTAAGAGACCAGAGGTGGCAGAACAGAGTGCTCGGGTTGGGATGTAGGGTTTGAGCATAGCCTGAAGGTAGGGAGGGGCAGTTCCCATTGCTGCTCCGTAGGCAAGCACCATGGTCTCTTGTAGTAGATGATAGCTTCTACTGGAAGCCGGTGGAGTGTATGGAGGAGCGGTGTGACATGAGAGAACTAGGGAAAGTTGAACATCAGACTGGTTGCGGCTATCTGGATAACTTGTAGGGGTTTGATGGCACAAGCGGGGAGCCCAGTCAACAGAAAGTTGCGGTAGTCTAGATGGGATATGACAAGTGACTGGATTAGGACCTGATCCGCTTCCTGTCTGAGGAAAGGTTGTACTCCATAGATGTTGTAGAGCATGAACCTGCAGGAGCGAGTCACTGCTTTGATGTTTACAGAGAACGACAAGGTGTTGTCCAGGGTCACGCCAAGGTTCTTTGCACTCTGGGAGGTGGACACTGTGGATTTATCGACTGTGATGGAGAGGTCTTGGAGCGGGCAAGCCTTCCCCAGGGGGAAGATCAGCTCCGTCTTGTCAAGGTTGAGCTTGAGGTGGTGGCCGACATCCAAGTTGAGATATCTGCCAGGCACGCAGAGATGCGTGTCGGCACCTGTGTGTCAGAAGAGGGAATGAGAAAAGTAGTTGAGTGTCATCCGATAGCAATGATAGGAGAGACCATGAAAGGACATGACGGAGCCAAGTGACTTGGTGTATAGAGAAAAGAGAAGAGGGCGTAGAACCGAGATCTGGGAGAAATCACTAGTATGAGCACATGGTGCAGACACAGAACCTCTCCACGCCACCCTGTAGGAGCGACGTGCCAGGTAGGATGCAATCCAGGAGTGTGCAGCGCCTGAGACGCCCAGCCCTGAGACGGTGGAGAGGAGGATCTGACGATTCATGATGTCCAAGGCAACGGATAGATTCTAGGAGGATGTGAACAGCAAAGAGAGAGTCAGCTTTGGCAGAGCGGAGAGCCTCCGTAAGGAGAGCAGTCTCAGTTGAGTGACCCGTCTTGAAGCCTGACTGGTTAGGGTCAAGAAGATAGTTCTGAAAGAGAAGTGTTTTGGAAAGAAAAGAAAGAAGGGATACCGGTCTGTAGTTTTTTACTTCAGAGGGGTCGTGTGTTGGTTTCTTGAGGAGGGGAGCAACTCTGGCCAATTTGAAGTCAGAAGGGACGCAGCCATTGGTCAGGGATGAGTTGATGAGGGAAGTGAGGAATGGGAGAAGGTCTCCAGACATAGTCTGGAGAAGGGAAGAGGGGATGGGTTCGAGTAGTCAGGTTGACAGGCAGCTGGACATCACTAGTCACAGGATTTCATCTGGAGAGAGAGGGGAGAAAGAGGTCAAGGCTTAGGGTAGTTCTGTGTGAATGGGGCTAGTGAACTCAGTAGGCTGAGTGAATGAGGTGTGGATGTCATCAACCTTTTTTCAAAGTGGTTGACAAAGTCATCTGCAGAGAAGTAGGGGGAAGAGGTGGAGGGTTAAGGAGTGAGGAGAAGGTGGAAAAGAGTTTCCCAAGCTTGGAGGCAGAGGCTTGGAATTTAGAGTGAACTAAATCATCTTTAGTGGCAGATTTAGAAGAACAGAAGGTAGAGAGGAGGGAGTGAAAGGAAAATGGGTCCTCTGGAAATTGTGTTTTTTTTTCTCATTTTCTCCTGTTCTGTGAGCACGCAATGAGTCACTCAGCCATGGAGCAGGAGGGGAGGGTCGAGCCGGCCGGGAAGAAAGGGGACAGTGGGAGTCAAAGGAGGTGGAAAGGGAAGGAGAATAAGGTCGAAGAGGCAGTCAGGAGACGGAGGGAGAAGGATTTAGCAGAAGGAAGAGATGATAGGATAGAAGAAGAGAGAGTACTGGAAAAGCCAACTGACATTTACTCCTGAGTTGGTGACCGGTTGCCCCCTCGACAACCACTGTGATTATTATTATTTGACCCTGCTGGTCATCTATGAACATTTGAACATCTTGGCCATGTTCTGTTATAATCTCCACCCGGCACAGCCAGAAGAGGACTGGCCACCCCTCATAGCCTGGTTTCTTCCAAGGTTCTGGCCTTTCTAGGGAGTTTTTCCTAGCCACCGTGCTTCTACACCTGCATTGCTTGCTGTTTGGGGTTTTAGGCTGGGTTTCTGTACAGCACTTTGTGACATCAGCTGATGTAAGAAGGGCTTTATAAATAAATTTGATTGAAGAGAAAGAGCAACAATTGTGATGGCACATGTACACCTGCGTAGGGGCTGAGTGGTTAGGGTTGGAGGAGAGAGGGAGAGAAAATGAAAAAAGTAGTGATCAGAGATCTGGAGGGGTTGCAGTGAGATGAGGTTAAGCATATTGCCTGACTTGTGAGGGGTAGGGGACTGGAAAAGGGTGAGGTCAAAAGAGGCAAGGAGGGGAAAGAAATATGTGGAAAGAAAGGTGTAGAATTCAGGCGTTTGGAGATGAAGTCGCCCTGTATGATGAGCTGTGAGCCATCGTCTGGAAAGTAGCTTATCAAGGTGTCAATCTCATTGAGGAAGACCTAGTGGGTGATAGATGACAACAATGTTAAGCTAGATTGGACAAGTGACATGAGGAGATGGACAGGTGAGAGAGGAGGAAAAGAGAAAATCTTCATTTAGGAGAAATTAGTAGCCCTGTGCCACCACCATGACGACCAGATGCTCTAGGTCTATGAGAGAACACATAGTCAGATAACGAGAGAGCAGCCGGAGTAGCAGTGTTCTCTGGGGTAATCCATGTCTCTGTCAGGGCCAAAAAGTGAAGGGACTGACCACAGATTGGCAGTTTCAAAGGCTGCCAAAGACTAGGATGTCCACATGGGTTGTGCGTGCAGGGTACACTAGATTAGAAGGGTTGAAACCATGGGGTGGGGCGCATCTGTAAAACCTACAGTGACAGGAGTAAATAGGCATGGAAATCACACACATACTTGACAAACCTACAAAAGAGCAAAATTAGATAATCTGAAAATAACTAGGTAACATACCCAAGTAAGAGAGTGGTGTGAAGCCTTCCTCTCTTTCCTTCCTCGAGTAACATCGCAGAACAATTCTGCAGAATGTCTTTGTTTTGGCGACAGTCTTCGTTTTGGGAGACAACACCACCGCCTGACAAGACTGCCGCTTACTGTAGCCGCTGAAAAACTGGGAGCGACTAAAGTACTAACACTAATTGTAGGGCCCTATAAACGCGGACGGAATCACGGAATCCAGACATTAAAATGGAATTCAACAATATCATAACATTTATTGAACTTAGTAGGGAATCAAATAAATGTTTATCATAAGACATGAACAGAGTGCACCAGTGATTCGTATTTCCTCCAAATTTCTGAAGAGGCAAAGAGAATTCCCCGTCTGTGTATGTGCAGTGTGCGCGTCTAACACTTTGTGTAGCCGTTAGCAATGATGCTAATGAAAAATCTTCTGGTAGATGCACTGGAATTAAAGGGTAACTACACCCAAAAATCGGTCTCTTGATGTGGTTTAAGCATTATTGTGGACTTAGAACGTCCAATTTTGAGGTCGAAAACATGAAAAACATGAACAAATAAAAGTTATTTTACGGCCCTATAATTGCTGATTGCCTAGCAGAGGTGAAGAAAAATACCCCCTCCAACAGACACAGCCACCAAATTATCAGTCACAAATGGACCTGAAACCAGTCCAAGTCAATGGTCCAACACTTCACAGCCACAAGTACTGAGCATTCAGCAGTTCAAAGCAATGATAAAGTAGGAAGCTAGGTAGACGGCTAGCACTTAACTAGAATTACCCTATCCGGACTATATCAACAACAACACTTATTGAAAATCAAAAAGGCTACTCTTGCAGAGATTAGCTGCCTTCCCAGGCTGTAGATGAGCACAGCTGCAAATACTACAATAAGCTGAAGGGTAAGTCATTAACACATTTCTTATTCTATTCAATTCTATAATACTCTGTTCAAATCTACGTAGTGCAACTATACTATGCACAAAACAATCTTTGCCTCACCACCAACTGTAACTGAGAGACATGCCATTTAGTGAGAGGCTGAGATCTGAAACTGGAGTGTCCCTAGAGAAACCTTCCACCCTTCTCCCTGACCTTACCCTCCTTCACAACACACGCACGCGCCTGCACGCACGCATGCACGCACATGCACAAACACGCATGCACACGCACGAATGCATGCGCAATACGCACGGGCACACACAGCTCAAATAACCTGAATGGAGCGCAAACATCAGATGAGATCGATAACAAAAGCAGCTCATATAAAATCTGAAGAAGGAATAAGAGACGACTGCACCTGGCATTTCAAGGCTACCATGGCAACTAGACCAAATGGCTGTTCATTTTGGTGAGGTCCGTCAAACACTCCAGATTGCGCAACTCTTTCCTGAGAAGCGCTCTCCACCAATGGGAGAAGACTTTATTTATACCCTTCACAGAGGCACCTGTTGCTTGTTGGGCAGTGAAGGAATGTGTGTGTGTGTGTGTCAGTGTGTCACACACCATATGTAAACTCTATAGGCAAATGTGCTGTGCGCTGATAATGACTGAGATAGGCTGTTCTCTAGTTGCCATGACACTGCCTATGGAACGACAGGGATATGTAAACTAGCCAACAACATTGGCCGTAGCGTACAGAGGTGTGTGTCATGTTAATCCTCTGTTAAGACAATATCGGTGATGAGTGATGACTGAACTTTTGGCCTGGTGGTGTTTGTTGTGTGTGTGTGTGTGTGTGTGTGTGTGTGTGTGTGGTGTGTGTGTGTGTGTGTGTGTGTGTGTGTGTGTGTGTGTGTGTGTGTGTGTGTGTGTATGTGTGTGTGTGTGTGTGCACATTTGTGCATTTATGTGATTCTGAGGGGTGCGGATTAGGTCTGGTCGGGTTGAGGGAGTACACACGGGGACATAAAACGAGACAAATGGACTTGGAGACACACACACTAACATCTCAGAATTATGACCGCGTGAGTTTACATACCGGCGGTCTGTTTAAGAATACAACATGGCAGAGAGACACAGATGCTGGGATGCTGGACTCATTCACACACACGCATGCATGCACAGACACACACATGCACACAGCAGGCCCACAGCGGTCCCACAGTGCCACGACTCAGTGCCAAGATCTCTCTCACTGAGCAGTTTGAGGATTTGGGCACGTTCTTCAGTTTTGCACTGAAACATAGCCAGATGTCTTGATCCCACTCAACCACATACAAACACCTGGACAACTACCACCGCTGAAAAACGTAAGCCCCTTTAAACAAAACTGCCTGACAGTCTCCCTGTAAGACTTAATCTAAGTGACACAAATAGAGGCAATCGTGACTGTGCTTGTGAGACAGGCTTTTATAAAAAATGTATGCACGCACGCACGCACACACGCACGCACGCACACACAGTGTACAGGACAGTGCACGTGTAAGGACGTGGGCTACTACTAGTGCAACTGTCACGGTTTTCGTCGGTAATGGAGGACCAAAACGCAGCAGGTATGTGTAAGCTCATCTTGACATTTATTAACTTCCAAAATGAACGTACGAAAATAACAAAACAAGAGAACGAACGATTAATAGACAGTCTGGCAAGGCACACAGCTAACTAGATAAACATAGAAATACGTAAACAAAGATCATAACCCAAAAACACTAAATCAAACACCCTTTTTCCAAAACACCACCCCGAACCACATAAAACAAATACCCTCTGCCACGTCCTGACCAAACTACAATAACAATTAACCCTTATACTGGCCAGGACGTGACAGCAACAGCTTGTAACGGTACGTTTATCACGGTATGCAAAGAATACAAAGCACACACCTTCAAAACCAAGGCAGGGACCTCACATCAGATACTATCACCATACTTACGTGTCTATACAATATGTGTTACCATTCTATATGTATCACGATTGCAATTCGACACAGCTATTGTATTGCGATTCGCTGTTCCAGACATATTGCACTGTACTGTCTGTCTGCTGCAGAGGGACAAGAGAAAGCCGTAATAAAAACACGTTTTGATCAGTCACGGAAATAAAAGAACTGAAAACATGTTGCCTCACCATTTAAAAAGAAGATTGAGGCCAAAGTATAAGAGGGGAAATACAGATTTTTATTTTAAAAATCTGTAGAATCGATAATCAAAATAATATCGCGTCACAATACTACTGTATCGATCCCCCCCCCATCCATACTTCACAAATACACATTGTAACAGTACGTTAACACTGCATATACAGGATGTGCAGGCATGTACACACACATACTGTACAAATACACATCCTCTTCCAGACACTGTGTCAGTGTCTCACACTGTGTTCCTACAGGTAGATGCTCTGACAGTGTGTTAGGGAGAAATATAGTTTGTTGATAGTACACTCTCAGAAAAAAATGGTACGGTTAGGGTACAGTATTGTTGCCGGGGATACAAAAATATTTGTAAAAAACACACAATTTACCTTCAGAGGTACACATATAATCTCACATGGTACTGTTTGGTACCTTTTAGGGTACATGCAGATAATCTAGTATAATGGTACATTTTTGTTCACAATATTTTGAATATAAAGGTACAGTCATCACACACTCTCAAAAACCACACCCATCACTATCATATTTCCCAGTATGTCCTATTGCAGGTTGATAAAAAAATATTCAATGTGTGTTTTTGCATGCTCATTGATTGATTGATCTTATGCTACACAAAGATAAATAACATACGTCTAAATGCAGATTGCAGGTGATTAACAGGAGTTCCAGACCATGGTTTTGGGGGTAAACTAGGCTGTTAAAGTATGGCTTTATGACATACAGTATGTCATCTATTGTCATAAAAAGTTGAATTTCAAATATAAAATATTCACTTAGGCACTCATTAGGTGAAGGTTATAGGCCTGAAGGTATCTGAATGCAACAAACATGTCTCTGTCACTAGCAAACACAGTCATGGGTAGTACTGGTAACTAAAATTCACTTGAAAGGCACCCTGGGAAATATGTAAATAAGGCATTACACCCTGCAGTGTTGAACAACAGCCAAAAACCTTTTAGAGCTACATTTTTGCCACTTAAAAGGAACAAGCTACTTTGTCCCTGTGGTGGTACCCTAAAAAGGCAAATGTGTACCTTTTCCAAAGGTACGCTTTTGTACCTTTACTATCTTGTCCCCTACAGTACACTATTGTCTCTTTTAAGGTACAAATTGCAAGGGTACAATAATGTACTTAGAACCAAAGGTAATTATGTGGTAAGTATAAATCAGGGCCAGTAGCAAGCTGTCTGTATTTATATACTGCAGAGGGCAGAAGTGATGACTTGCTGGCTTTATATTATCTACGTGTCTGGAGGTGTGTGTGTGTGTGTGTGTGTGTGTGTGTGTGTGTGTGTGTGTGTGTGTGTGTGTGTGTGTGTGTGTGTGTGTGTGTGTGTGTGTGTGTGTGCGTGCGTGTGCCTCAGCAGAGCCAGTCAGAGTTAGAGCCATTGATTTTGTGTTGGAACAGATGGAGGTATTTCACTATACCACCTGGGCAGGGACAGGACTGCTGACTGAGACGCCACCTCCATACACACACACACACACACACACACACACACACACACACACACACACACACACACACACACACACACACACACACACACACACACACACACACACACACACACACACACACACACACACACACACACACACACACACACACACCTCTGGTCTTTTCCCGCTGTCTTTACTAATAGCCTCCGCTCTTAGGGGATAGTTGCTATATATTTTCCCCTCTCCTCTGACTGGTTCCTGTACTAAGGAAAGATGTGACCCTGGTGGTTTCTAGGGATAGCTGCCTGTGTAAATGTCACTAATTCAGCTCAGATCACATCCCACATAGGATTGCAGTAAGAAGGTAAAGCTAGTACGAGTCTAGCAACGGACAGCCAAGAGCCACTCAAACAATATAATGCTCATGACTTGTGTGTTGTTGTTGTTATTGATTATGAGGGGAAGTGGGGACAGGAAGTAGATGCCAACTCCAGTTCTATCCCAGCAAAACCCACCCTGTGCAGGACATTGACCACTGACCTGTAAGTATGTCCTGCCTAACCTGCTTAGGGTAGTATTTTAGGAGTGGTGCTAGAATGCTGCGTCTACAGTTCCATAGAGCAACATTATCTCTCAGTGCTACAATATGGACAACCCAATTCCTTCTAAAGGTATTTCCATCTAAATGAAGAGTATCTCTAACATTTCTGCCCTTACAAATAAACAACTGTTTCCTGCTTCAACCAATGTTCTCTTGACTCTGAAAAGGACACGGGATGTCACCAAAAGTGTAACTGTTGGTTATTATCTTCAATCTGTGAAATGCCTTTGTTATTATCTTCTTCTGTGTCATATCTTTGTTCTTACCTTGTTCTGGTCAGTCCAGTACAGGAAGTAGCCCTGGGGGTCGACTCGTAAGGTCACAGGGGTCACCGTAGTGGAGTCCTGTTGAGAGAGAGAAAAGCATTCAATTTGTGAGAGATAGAAATGTGTGTGCTGAACAGAGCATACGTTGTTAAAGTGTGTGTATCCTTTTGTTGCGTGATTGAACGCGACAGAGAGCTGCTTCCGTTTCACTGTGCTTAAAACAGCGGGCTCTGATTGAAACAGGAGAGAGCTGCCGCGGGTTCTGATTGAAACAGGAGAGAGCTGCCGCGTGCGTGTGATTGAAACAGGAGAGAGCTGCCGCGTGCGTGTGATTGAAACAGGAGAGAGCTGCCGTGTGCGTGTGATTGAAACAGGAGAGAGCTGCCGTGTGCGTGTGATTGAAACAGGAGAGAGCTGCCGCGGGTTCTGATTGAAACAGGAGAGAGCTGCCGCGTGGGTGTGATTGAAACAGGAGAGAGCTGCCGCGTGCGTGTGATTGAAACAGGAGAGAGCTGCCGCGTATGCTATTGTCTTTCCGACACCATCCTACAAAAGGACAACACCAAGGCATTATGTCCCCACACACACACAGTGACAGTCCCAGTCCAGGGCTGTCTTTACACACCGTAGCAAAGACAGATACTGTTGTCTGCTTCTATAAAAAGCTGTGGTGTTTCTGTCCATAGTTGCCAGCCCAGCACACCACTCAGCTGAACACACTGACTGATTGTCTTCCTGTCTGCCTGTCCTAGGCCTGATGAATCATACAGGAATACATACAGTACAATTGGACACACTGTAAAGCTGGGACTCTTCAAAAGGATTCCACAATATCGCCCATGCTGCATCAGAGAATCAGACATAATAGATTCTGAAAAAAGTGTCTAAGACAAGGTCAGCTTCCCAAATGGCACCCTATTCCCTGTATAGTGCACTACTTTTGACCAGAGTCCACAGCCGCCCTTTTAAAATGGTATAGGTCTACTACTGTATGCTGTTCACTATGTTAAAGGTTGTATGCGTGCTATGACATCATGTTAGGGGGCAGATTACATACACTGAAGAAAAAAAATGGAAACGCAACATGCAACAATTTCAAGGATTTTACTGAGTTTCAGTTCATATAAGGAAATCAGTCAAATCTATCTAATCTATGGATTTCCCATGACTGGGAATACGGATATGCATCTGTTGGTCACAGCTACCTTAAAAAAAGGTAGGGGAGTGGATTAGAAGACCAGTCAGTATCTGGTGTGACCACCATTTGCCTCATGCAGCGCCATACATTTCCTTCGCATAGAGTTGATCAGGCTTTTGATTGTGGCATGTGGAATGTTGTCCTTGTCCTCTTCAATGGCTGTGCAAAGTTGCTGGATATTGGCGGGAACTGGAACACACTGTCGTACACGTCGATCCAGAGCATCCCAAACATGCTCAATAGGTGACATGTCTGGTGAGTATGAGGTGATGGCAGCGGATGAATGGCACGATAATGGGCCTCAGGATCTCATCATGATAGCTCTGTGAATTCAAATTGCCATCGATAAAATGCAATTGTGTTCATTGTCCGTAGCTTATGCCTCCCCATACCATAACCCTACTGCCACCATGGGGAACATCGGCAAACTGCTCGGCCATCTGCCAGGTACAGCCGAAATCGGGATTCATCCGTGAAGAGCACACTTCTCCAGCGTGCCTGTGGCCATCGAAGGTGAGCATTTGCCTACTGAAGTTGGTTACAATGCCGAACTGCAGTCAGGTCAAGACCCTGGTGAGGACAACGAGCGTACAGATGAGCTGCCCTGAGACTGTGTCTGACAGTTTGCAGAAATTCACCTGTGTGATGACGATGCTGTTTAATCAGCTTCTTGATATGCCACATCTGTCAGGTGGATGGATTATCTTGGCAAAGGAGAAATGCTCACTAACAGGGATGTAAACAAATTTGTGCAGACAATTTGAGAGAAATAAGCTTTTTGTGCATATGGAGAATTTCTGAGATAATTTATTCCAGCTCATGAAACATGTTTATAATTTTGTTCAGTGTATATACTGTACCGCACTTGTGATTTTAAATATGGACTGTCTTGGTTACTAGGGGGTCAGTTACTAGTCCTGCACTAAAAAGCATATTCAATGGCAAATCCCTTTTTAGTCCAGGAGTAAGTTTAGCCTGGATCTGGGAAACTGGCCCAAGAGGTCTAGTATTTATAAGATTTATATGGCCTATAGCTGTCTGACTGGAAACAGAGGGTTGGCGGGTGAGAGATCATCATTGGGTTCTGGTCATCTGTAACAGGGTAACCTGAACTGGTGTTACCTGATGTACCCGCTGACTGCTCTAAACAGAATTGATTGCTATCGTATCAACCCTACTCTATTCCAGATAGACAGAGAAGGAGTGCGAGAGAGAGAAAGAAAGAGAAAAAGAAAGAGAAAGAAAAGAAAATCGCAAATGGTCAACTTACACACATGAAAAGCATGCCATGACTCATGAAAAATCAGATGAAAGATGCACTATATCGAGTACTGGTATTACGATGACAATAATGACACAAATTAAGTCTGTGCATGGCTAAGTGTTTGTCTTCAGCAGAATGCTAAAACTTTTAGACCTAAACTTCAGAGGATTTCATGGATGATGTTGTATATCGGACTGAGAGATCTAAAGATGATGGCTGGTCGCCAGTGACAATCTGCGTAACGATGTGAAAACAGCAATTTGGATCAGATTCTCCTCCCCTTAAAGGATAAGTAGATATATTTTTTCAACCAAATCTCTATTTTTGATGTGAATGGGATATTATATATACACTTTTATATATACATACACTTTTTGGGCGATATCACTAGAGGTCGACCGATTATGATTTTTCAACACCGAGACCGATTATTGGGGGGGGGGGGGGCAAAAACATGCCGAAACCGATTAATCGGCCGATTTTTATGTATATACTGCTCAAAAAAATAAAGGGAACACTTAAACAACACATCCTAGATCTGAATGAAAGAAATAATCTTATTAAATACTTTTTTCTTTACATAGTTGAATGTGCTGACAACAAAAATCACACAAAAATAATAAATGGAAATCCAATTTATCAACCCATGGAGGTCTGGATTTGGAGTCACACTCAAAATTAAAGTGGAAAACCACACTACAGGCTGATCCAACTTTGATGTAATGTCCTTAAAACAAGTCAAAATGAGGCTCAGTAGTGTGTGTGGCCTCCACGTGCCTGTATGACCTCCCTACAACGCCTGGGCATGCTCCTGACAAGGTGGCGGATGGTCTCCTGAGGGATCTCCTCCCAGACCTGGACTAAAGCATCCGCCAACTCCTGGACAGTCTGTGGTGCAACGTGGCGTTGGTGGATGGAGCGAGACATGATGTCCCAGATGTGCTCAATTGGATTCAGGTCTGGGGAACGGGTGGGCCAGTCCATAGCATCAATGCCTTCCTCTTGCAGGAACTGCTGACACACTCCAGCCACATGAGGTCTAGCATTGTCTTGCATTAGGAGGAACCCAGGGCCAACCGCACCAGCATATGGTCTCACAAGGGGTCTGAGGATCTCATCTCGGTACCTAATGGCAGTCAGGCTACCTCTGGCGAGCACATGGAGGGCTGTGCGGCCCCCCAAAGAAATGCCACCCCACACCATGACTGACCCACCGCCAAACCGGTCATGCTGGAGGATGTTGCAGGCAGCAGAATGTTCACCACGGCGTCTCCAGACTCTGTCACGTCTGTCACGTGCTCAGTGTGAACCTGCTTTCATCTGTGAAGAGCACAGGGCGCCAGTGGCGAATTTGCCAATCTTGGTGTTCTCTGGCAAATGCCAAACGTCCTGCACGGTGTTGGGTAAGCACAACCCCCACCTGTGGACGTCGGGCCCTCATACCACCCTCATGGAGTCTGTTTCTGACCGTTTGAGCAGACACATGCACATTTGTGGCCTGCTGGAGGTCATTTTGCAGGGCTCTGGCAGTGCTTCTCCTGCTCCTCCTTGCACAAAGGCGGAGGTAGCGGTCCTGCTGCTGGGTTGTTGACCTCCTATGGCCTGCTCCACATCTCCTGATGTACTGGCCTGTCTCCTGGTAGCGCCTCCATGCTCTGGACACTACGCTGACAGACACAGCAAACCTTCTTGCCACAGTTTGCATTGATGTGCCATCCTGGATGAGCTGCACTACCCTGCACTACCAGGGTTGTAGACTCCGTCTCATGCTACCACTAGAGTGAAAGCACTGCCAGCATTCAAAAGTGAACAAAACATCAGCCAGGAAGCATAGGAACTGAGAAGTGGTCTGTGGTCTCCACCTGCAGAACCACTCCTTTATTGGGGGTGTCTTGCTAATTGCCTATAATTTCCACCTGTTGTTTATTCCATTTGCACAACAGCATGTGAAATGTATTGTCAATCAGTGTTGCTTCTAAGTGGACAGTTTGATTTCACAGAAGTGTGATTGACTTGGAGTTACATTGTGTTGTTTAAGTGTTCCCTTTATTTTTTTGAGCAGTGTGTGTGTGTGTGTGTGTGTGTGTGTGTGTGTGTGTGTGTGTATATATATGTATATATATATATGTATATATATATATGTGTGTATATGTATATGTGTGTATGTAATAATGACAATTACAACAATACTGAATGAACACTTATTTTAACTTAATATAATACATCAATAAAATCAATTTAATCTCAAATAAATAATAAAACATGTTCAATTTGGTTTAAATAATGCAAAAACAATGTGTTGGAGAAGAAAGTAAAAGTGAAATATGTGCCGTGTAAAAAAGCTAACGTTTAAGTTCCTTGCTCAGAACATGAGAACATATGAAAGCTGGTGGTTCCTTTTAACATGAGTCTTCAATATTCCCAGGTGAGAAGTTTTAGGTTGTAGTTATTATAGGAATTATAGGACTATTTCTCTCTATACCATTTGTATTTCTTATACCTTTGACTATTGGATGTTCTTATAGGCACTTTAGTATTGCCAGTGTAACAATATAGCTTCCGTCCCTCTCCTCGCCCCTACCTGGGCTCGAACCAGGAACACATCGACAACAGCCACCCTCGAAGCAGCGTTACCCATCGCTCCACAAAAGCCGCGGCCCTTGCAGAGCAAGGGGAACAACTACTTCAAGGTCTCAGAGCGAGTGACGTCACCAATTAAAATGCTATTAGCGCGCACCCCGCTAACTAGCTAACCATTTCACATCAGTTACACTAGCATAATCTCGGGGGTTGATAGGCTTGAAGTCATAATCAGCTCAATGCTTGAAGCACAGCGAAGAGCTGCTGGCAAATGCACGAAAGTGCTGTTTGAATGAATGCTTACAAGCCTGCTGCCTACCACCGCTCAGACTACTCTATCAAATATCAAATCATAGACTTAATTATTAACATAATAACACACAGAAATAAGAGCCTTAGGTCATTAATATGGTGAAATCTGGAAACTATCATTTCGAAAACAAAACGTTTATGCTTTCAGTGAAATACGGAACCGTTCCGTATTTTATCTAACGGGTGGCATCCCTAAGTCTAGATATTGCTGTTACATTGCACAA
Organism: Salmo salar; assembly: GCF_965601325.2. Taxonomy (NCBI): domain Eukaryota; kingdom Metazoa; phylum Chordata; class Actinopteri; order Salmoniformes; family Salmonidae; genus Salmo; species Salmo salar. The sequence goes on from NC_138305.1 coordinate 58,793,653, forward strand.
CCTTCAATGTTATGTCATAGTTATGTACAATTCTGACAAATTAATTACAGTCTTTGTTAGGAAGAAATGGTATTCACACAGTTCACAACGAGCCAGGCGGCCCAAACTGCTGCATATACCCTGACTCTGCTTGCACTGAACGCAAGAGAAGTGACACAATTTCCCTAGTTAAAACAAATTCATGTTAGCAGGCAATATTAACTAAATATGCAGGTTTAAAAATATATACTTGTGTATTGATTTTAAAGAAAGGCACTGATGTTTATGGTTAGGTACACATTGGTGCAACGATAGTTCTTTTTTCGCAAATGCGCTTGTTAAATCATCACCCGTTTGGCGAAGTAGGCTGTGATTCGCTGAGAAATTAACAGACACCGTATCGATTATATGCAACGCATGACACGTTAGATAAACTAGTAATATCATCAACCATGTGTAGTTAACTAGTGATTCTGTTAAGATTGATTGTTTTTTATAAGGTAAGTTTAATGCTAGCTAGCAACTTACCTTGGCTTCTTGCTGCACTCGTGTAACATGTAGTCAGCCTGTGGAGTGCAATGTAATCGGCTACAATCGCTGTTCAAAAATGCCGATTCCGATTGTTATGAAAACTTAAAATCGGCCCTAATTAATTGGCCATTCCGATTAATCGGTCGACCTCTAGATATCACTTGGTTTTGAGAAACTTACGCCAACCAGCGATAGACTTCCTCATCCTCGTTCTGCAGTGTCCAGGCGTGAATTAAACTAGAGCACGACCGATACATTGGTTGACCCATATTATCGGCCGATATTAACCTTTCACATAAATATTTGTACCTAAGAAGGTAAACTAAACAAGTGTTTTGTATTTACTTAAGTATTTATAGAGGATATAGTTGCTTTTTGTTGGTTATCATGTAAACCACAAATAAAAAGTTCTCAAATAATGTTCATTTTAATATGCAGTTAAGAAATCATAATTTAGTCCTTTGAGCACAATTTGTGTAAAAAAAAAATAGTTTTTCATTCCACCTCAACAAAAATAATAGCAGATATATTGGTAATCGGTCCCAAAAATCCCATATCGGTTGGGCTCTAAATAAAACATGATGAACATAAGCTCCAAAAACACCCTAATACGTCCTTTTAGAAACGGCAACCCTCTCAGTATAGTGATACAGGTCTTTAGATGTTGTACAAAAATAATTGTCATTCCAAACTTTATCTGCAACGTTATGTTCTATTTTGTGCAACTCACGCCATTTAATTTTTTTTTTTAAATAACTTTGATTGAAAAAATGTGATTTTATAAACTCAAAGATAATTCGTAAAAATCCAAATAACTTCACAGATCTTCATTGTAAAGGGTTTTAACACTGTTTCCCATGCTAAACAATTAATGAACATGCACCTGTGGAACGGTCATTAAGACACTAACAGCTTACAGACGGTAGGCAATTAAGGTCACAGCTATGAAAACTTAGGACACTAAAGAGGCCTTTCTATTGACTCTGAAAAACACCAAAAGAAATATGCCCAGGGTCCCTGCTCATCTGCGTGAACGTGCCTTAGGCATGCTGCAAGGAGGCATGAGGACTGCAGATGTGGCCAGGGCAATAAATTGCAATGTCTGTACTGTGAGATGCCTAAGACACCGCTACAGGGAGACAGGACAGACAGCTGATCATCCTCGCAGTGGCAGACCACGTGTAACAACACCTGCACAGGATTGGTACATTCGAACATCACACCAGCGGGACAGGTACAGGATGGCAACAACAACTGCCCGAGTTACACCAGGAACGCACAATCCCTCCATCAGTGCTCAGACTGTCCGCAATAGGCTGGGAGAGGCTGGATTGAGGGCTTGTTGGCCTGTTGTAAGGCAGGTCCTCACCAGACATCACCGCCAACAACATCGCCTATGGGCACAAACTCAACGTCGCTGGACCAGACAGGACTGGCAAAAAGTGCTCTTCACTGACTAGTCGCGGTACTGATTCACCAGGGGTGATGGTCGGATTTGCGTTTATCGTCGAAGGAATGAGCGTTACACCGGGGCCTGTACTCTGGAGCGGGATCGATTTGGAGGTGGAGGGTCCATCATGGTCTGGGGCGGTGTGTCATAGCATCATCGGACTGAGCTTGTTGTCATTGCAGGCAATCTCAACGCTGCGCATTACAGGGAAGACATCCTCCTGCCTCATGTGGCACCCTTCCTGCAGGCTCATCCTGACATGACCCACCAGCACGACAACGCCACCAGCCATACTGCTCGTTCTGTGCGTGATTTCCTGCAAGGCAGGAATGTCAGTGTTCTGCCATGGCCAGTGAAGAGCCCGGATCTCAATCCCATTGAGCACGTCTGGGACCTGTTGGATCAACGGGTGAGGGCTAAGGCCATTCCCCCCAGAAATGTCTGGGAACTTGCAGGTGCCTTGGTGGAGGAGTAGGATAACATCTCACAGCTAGAACTGGCAAATCTGGTGCAGTCCATGAGTAGGAGATGCCCTGTAGTACTTAATGCAGCTGGTGGCCACACCAGATACTGACTGTTACTTTTGATTTTGACCCCAACTTTGTTCAGGGACACATTATTCCATTTCTGTTAGTCACATGTCTGTGGAACTTGTTCAGTTTATGTCTCAGTTGTTGAATCTTGTTATGCTCATACACATATTTACACATGTTATTTTGCTGAAAATAACCGCAGTTGACAGTGAGAGGACGTTTCTTTTTTTGCTGAGTTTATATTGATGTCCCCACTGTCCCTGGCCACAGCTACAAACACATTGAGTCATTATGGAATTCTTAGAGACTCTTACTCCTGGGTCTGAAATCACACACAATCTCAGAGTATCGGCTGCTAAGAATGAAAAGGTTTTCTCAATTAGCTCTGGACAAAATCTTACACTAGGGAAGGAAATTGTCATAATTAAAGGAATTTTTCCCATTTCGGAGTAATTGTGATCGTTAACAGGTTTTGTCTCAGCTCTCCTTTGAGTGAAGGGACAGAGGGAAGCAGGCAGACTGAGTGGCGACAGCCTTTGTGGCCTTGGGAATTCACCCGTCACAGTAGTATTTGGTCCCATTACTGCTCATGAAGATTTAAAGGTTTTACTATTAGCTGCCTAGAAAAGGGGATGGGGCCAAAAACGGTTGAGTTCTGATTGTTTAGTTTGGGTTTTCTAACAATATCTGGGTGGTTAGCAGTACAGACAGATAGTCTACGGAGGCAATTTAGCTTCAAACCCCCAGAAAGGATTTGGAATGAGAAATAATGCTTTCCTTCTTATTCTCTTCTCTCTCCCCCTTTACCCATCTCTCATTCTTTGTATTTTCTCTCTCTCCTTCTTCCTCTCTCCTTCTCCCTCTCTCCTTGCTCTACAACACTTGTCTCAGGCAGTGTATCAAAGTAACTGTATTCTGGCCACTCCATGCCATCTCCACCCTGCTGAGAGGATTTGGTCTCCATCTCTCAATATTGCACTTTCCTCGCTCCACGGGTTCGTCATGTATGTTTCCCATGACTACCATGTCACTTCTCTTCTGACATACAGTTGCACCAGGGGAAAGGTTCTGATTGAGAACATACTCAATGATTTATGTATGTCTGAATTCTCTCTCTCTCCTTCCCTCCCTCCCCTCTTTCATTTTTCACTCTTTCCACCGAGGGAAAGGGGGACGGAGGGAGGAAGGAAGGATGGCATGTGAAAACTGTGAGAATGCGCTGTGTGTGTGTGTCAGGAAACACCTTAGGCTATGGGGTGTGGAGAGAGGTCATGGAAGTCCCCCCCCCCCTCATCTGCACACAATAAAAACCTGGTTAGCACACACACCTCAAGAGAGAAAGGAGAAAAAGAGAGAGAGAATTGTTTAATTGCTATTTATGACTCACAATGACCATAAAACATAATAACATCTATAAACGAGTATGAGCAACAACAAAAAAGTAGACCCACCCGCATATTTTGCCTAGTCTACTTGTTGAGTTTATCAACAGTGGCTGCGTCTGATGCCTATCCAAATATCTGAAAACATGCACGCTGTCATCGTTGTGCAATCAATGTCCCTGCTTATTTGCGCGGCTCTGCATCAGTCAACAGTCCCGCTAGCAGTCAACATCACACAGGTGGCAGGTGCGTGGCATTTCCAACCCAAACCACCAAAAATGTCCTTATTAATTAATTAATTCATTGCTTATTAAGACAATTGTAGGTTATTTATTTAAGCTGCATAGGCTGTCTATAAGGTAACAATACATTTTTCAAAAAAGGCCAAAAAAATAAAACGTCTGGTCTTTCCACATGATCATTCTGTGTTCAAATAAAGCACGTTGTTGTAACGTTACCTATTAGAAACGACTACGGGAAGTGCTTTGCAGTAGCCTTCTCCTGTAGGATAATCTCACCCAGAGACGATACGTTGTAGCAGAGCTGTGCAATACATTCTAATCAAGGTCATCTTGCTGTTACAGCCTGGCGAGAGTGGACTGATGATACCGAACAGACCCGCTCATTCAAAGAGGTTTATGGCGTTCAATGGTATACCCTTACAGAGATCAACGTGGAGTCAAGTTATAACGTGTGTGATTAAATGTCACACTACTGTGTCGGGTTTCTGTGTAAAGCAGTTCCCATGCAAGGCAAATGACCTCTCATTCTCAATCTGAAAAAGCGGGTTGTGCACACGGAAACAAACACACACGCACGCTCACCGTGACATTTACACCAACATTTCGAATGCGTTTGACATTGTCACCCACAACTGTAGCGCTTTCTGTAGCCAAAAGTCTAACCGCGGTGAAACGATATTCCCTCAAGCAGGCAGTGGAGACTGTTGCACTGTGGCAAATGTATAAGGCATCCGATTCAGTGCAGTGGTAACTGTGTAACAAACATTGGCTACATAAAAGACAGTGATAAACCAGTCCCCTCCAAAAAAATAAATAAATAAGACTTACATCATCCCATTTCATGAATTTGTTGCCCTTTCTCAGGCTCTCGCTCACGGACACCGGCTTGAGCTGCAGCGCGTGAACTCCTGGCTGAGCCCCGGCCATTGACTCATCTACTCTCCTCAACCGACAAAAACAAAATTAACGGTTTTAAGTCGCTTTCTCCTTTTTCTTTCCTACACGAAACGACCCTTCTGCTGAGGAACGATAGGGTGATGGAAGCCCCACTAGTGTTGGCAGTATCTCATTCCAGCATGGGGTTGCGGGTCTCCGCTTTGAAGCTCCCTGACGCGAGTTGGAAGAGAAAGCAGGCTCAGCTGAGGGACTGGGTGAAGTCCGCTGATGACGGCTGATGCAGTTTCAGAAAGAGGGGGGAGGTAGAGACTTTGAATGAGTGCGTGTCTGCACTCCTATTTAAAAACAGTCAATGCGGGGAACGAGTTCCGTGGCTCTATGTGATCTAGCGCCTCCCTGCGCTCAAGGCAATGTGGATAGTAGGCCTACACACACTCGCACCGTTCTACTATCCTTGTGGGGACCAAACAATTGATTCCCATTCAAAATCCTATTTTCCCTAACCCTAAACCTAACCCGTAACCTAACCTTAACCCCAACCCTAACCCCCAAACCCTAACCTAAAACTAAACCTAACCCTAACTACTAACTCTAAACCTAACCCTAAACCTAACCCCTAAGCCTAAAAAGCCTTTTTCCTTGTGGGGACCCGGCAAAATGTCCCAAAATTGTTCCTTGTTTTACTATCGAGGACTTCTGAGCGAGAGCACTGTTACTTCCTAAAATGTCCAAAAAGGGATGTAACAATATTCAAACTGCTTCAGCCATGTTCCTCTTGGTGGTCAGTGGACAGACCAGCTGTCTGAAATGGAAGCAGTGTAGGCTTCTTGTCCCATGTCACTAATGATTGATTAATCCTGACACGTGGACACACACACACACACACACACACACACACACACACACACACACACACACACACACACACACACACACACACACACACACACACACACACACACACACACACACCTCTGGGACCAGTGTGTGTGTGTGTGTCAACATGGCAGCCCAGAGAAGAGAGACATGTGGCTTCAGTCCGTCTTTCAAAGAGCTATTTATAAAATAGTAGTACTGGGGGCAAACAAATATGGGTTTGAAGTCAGTTGTGTGATAGGTCATTTGAATAACCCACAGCCTCACGTCATGTCTGATGTGAAGCTTTACAGACGAGACAAGCAAACTACAGTGTACTCAGCTTATTAAAAATACAGATCTACTATAATCATCTACCATCTGTAGCAAGTGGTCGGAAACCATATAGAGAAAGCTTCCGATTTACTGTATGCATTTCACTTTTAAGAGAAAATCTATTAGAAGATCAAATTGCCAAAGGTGGATGCAAATCTTTTAAGACCAATGCAATATGTTCTCATTGTCACATCTGCTCCCGCTCCCCCTCTCTGGCGCTCAAGGTCGTCAGGCTGCTCATCATTACGCACACCTGTCACCATCGTTACGCGCACCAGCGCTTCATCGGACTCACCTGGACTTCATCTCGCCATTGATTGCTTCCCCTATATCTGCCACTTCCTCTGTTTCAAATCAAATCAAATCGAATTTTATTTGTCACATACACATGGTTAGCAGATGTTAATGCGAGTGTAGCGAAATGCTTGTGCTTTTAGTTCCCGACAATGTAGTAATATCCAACGAATAATCTAACCTAACAATTTCACAACAATTACCTTATACACACAAGCGTAAAGGAATGAATAAGAATATGTACATAAAAAAATATATGAATGAGTGATGGTATAGAACGGCATAGGCAAGATGCAGTAGATGGTATAGAGTACAGTATATACATATGAGATGAGTAATGTAGGGTATGTCAACATATGAAGTGGCATTGTTTAAAGTGGCTAGTGATACATTACATCAAGATGCAGTAGATGGTATAGAGTACAGTATATACATATGAGATGAGTAATGTAGGGTATGTCAACATATGAAGTGGCATTGTTTAAAGTGGCTAGTGATACATTTATTACATCCATTTTGCATGTGTTTGCATTGATGTTGTTTTGTTTCTCTTGTCCAGACGCTGTTCTCGTTTAGTTTCATGTCTATGTATTATTAAATCCTCACCCTGTACTTGTTTCCCGTCTCCCAGCTTCTGTAGATACAGAACCGTTACACTCTTGTACTACACCTCATGTTGTTCTCCTGTGGTACAGGCTACATGTCAAACACAAAAACACTGCGATAACATTTCTCTGAATGGCACAGGACACTCCAACCCCAGGGCATACAATACTACAGTATGATAGTCTAGTGAATTTTGAGAGCTGCCAAGTCACATTTTACCAAGTCCGTATGCCCTTCAGTCACCAACTGGTCAGTCCACGCTCTACAGCAGAAGGTTAAGGACATCCAGCCAGACTGGAAAGGCTCTACGCTAGAGGCCAGTAGCTGTGATATTAACTCAACACAACCAGCATAGCCTTATGTGGATTATTACAGTAAATGTATAATGTAGTCCTGCTTTAGCGTCTATGTTGCAGTAGCCTCAAAACCCAGAACCAAATCTTGTGTTATATGCAGTCTCTCACGAGAGACTTTTGTTATACTGTCCAGATCTAAGTCAATGCTTAATAAAATCCACCTCAGTTTGAGCCATTATATGATGTATTATTATGGAATATGTGTGTTATAAATCATGTATCAAATCAAACTGTATTAGTCACATGCGCCAAATACAACAGGTGTAGACCTTATAGTGAAATGCTTACTTACAAGCCCCTAACCAACAGTGCAGTTTCAGAAAATACGGATAAGAATTAGAGCTAAAAGTAACAAGTAATTAAAAAGCAGCAGTAAAAAAGAACAATACATACAGGGAGGGTGCCGGTACAGAGTCAATGTGCGGGGGCACCGGTTAGTTGAGGTAGTATGTACATGTAGGTAGTGTTATTAAAGTGACTATGCATAGATAACAACAGAGACTGGCAGTGGTGTGGAGAGAGGGGGTGGGGGGACAATGCAAATAGTCTGGTTAGCCATTTGATTGACTCTTATGGCTTGGGGGTAGAAGCTGTTCAGAAGCCTCTTGGACCTAGACTTGGTGCTCAGGTACTGCTTGCCATGTGGTAGTAGAGAGAACAGTCTATGACTAGGGTGGCTGGAGTATTTGACAATTTTTAGGGCCTTCCTCTGACACCGCCTGTTATAGAGGTCCTGGATGGCAGGAAGCTTGGCCCCAGTGATGTACTGGGCCGTTCGCACTACCCTCTGTAGTACCTTGCGGTCGGAGGCCGAGCAGTTGCCATACCAGGCAGTGATGCAAGCAGTCAGGATGCTCTCGATGGTGCAGCTGTAGAACCTTTTGAGGATCTGAGGACCCATGCCAAATATTTTCAGTCTCCTGAGGGGGAAAAGGTTTTGTTGTGCCTCTTCACGACTGTCATGGTGTGCTTGGACCATGATAGTTTGTGGGTGATGTGGACACCAAGGAACTTGAAGTTCTCAACCTGCTCCACTATAGCCCTGTCAATGAGAATGGGGGCGTGCTCGGTCCTCTTTTTCCTGTAGTCCACAATCATCTCCTTTGTCTAATATCTGATAAACCTTTGGGCATATTATAAATGTTATACCATATAATTATAACCACCAGAGTTTTGAGTAATTTCGTTGTGTTTTTACCAGAACTGCCGTTAGATCAGCCGAAAGGACTAACTGTTAACGGCATTGTCCCCTATGTGAACCCTGCAGGTGCTATAGAGAGTAAACATGGCTCCACCTGCTGTTTTTCAGCTGCCAATACAGCCTGTGTGGTCACTTTCACCACAAGGGATTGTCAGTTCTGTATTTCTACCGCATGGTGGCACCATAAGACCACAGCCATCAGAGGCACATGAAACAGCCAGCACTGGCTCTTGTAGCATTTCCGACCGTTTCAGTATAGTTTCTTACTGCCAGCACTGCTAAGACTGTCACGCGTTGTTTCTGGTTAGATCTGAAGTTGTTCCCCTGCCTCTCTCCACGCACAGTTAATGACAGGTGTGATCGTGGGCTTGGAGGAAAGACCTACAGTAGATAGTGTGAAGGGAGCAGGGGTATCGTAGGAGGATATCTGTCACTGCTCAAATACTTTTCTGCTGACTTATGAAGCAGTCATCAGTTCTCAGTCCCTGTTGAAGTGATTGAAATTCCATGACAAAAAAACAAACAAGGCACAGTGACATGGAAACATAACATAATCTGACCGGAACCTGCCTGGCCCTGACCTGGACTCAGACAGACAGGAGGGAGTAGTACAGTCAGACAGACAGGAGTCAGTAGTACAGTCAGACAGACAGGAGGGGGTAGTACAGTCAGACAGACAGGAGGGAGTAGTACAGTCAGACAGACAGGAGGGAGTAGTACAGTCAGACAGACAGTAGGGGGTAGTACAGTCAGACAGACAGGAGGGAGTAGTACAGTCAGACAGACAGGAGGGAGTAGTACAGTCAGACAGACAGGAGTCAGTAGTACAGACAGACAGACAGACAGACAGACAGACAGACAGACAGACAGACAGACAGACAGACAGACAGACAGACAGACAGACAGACAGACAGACAGACAGACAGGAGGGAGTAGTACAGTCAGACAGACAGGAGTCAGTAGTACAGTCAGACAGACAGACATGAGTCAGTAGTACAGTCAGACAGACAGGAGTCAGTAGTACAGTCAGACAGACAGGAGGGAGTAGTACAGTCAGACAGACAGGAGGGAGAAGTACAGTCAGACAGCCAGGAGTTAGTAGTACAGTCAGACAGACAGGACGGAGTAGTACAGTCAGACAGACAGGAGTCAGTAGTACAGTCAGACAGACAGGAGTCAGTAGTACAGTCAGACAGACAGACAGACAGGAGGGAGTAATACAGTCAGACAGACAGGAGGGGGTAGTACAGTCAGACAGACAGGAGGGAGTAGTACAGTCAGACAGACAGGAGGGAGTAGTACAGTCAGACAGACAGGAGGGAGTAGTACAGTCAGACAGACAGGAGTCAGTAGTACAGTCAGACAGACAGACAGACAGGAGTCAGTAGTACAGTCAGACAGACAGGAGGGAGTAATACAGTCAGACAGACAGGAGGGAGTAGTACAGTCAGACAGACAGGAGGGAGAAGTACAGTCAGACAGACAGGAGTCAGTAGTACAGTCAGACAGACAGGAGGGAGTAGTACAGTCAGACAGACAGGAGTCAGTAGTACAGTCAGACAGACAGACAGACAGGAGGGAGTAATACAGTCAGACAGACAGGAGGGAGTAGTACAGTCAGACAGACAGGAGTCAGTAGTACAGTCAGACAGACAGGAGGGAGAAGTACAGTCAGACAGACAGGAGTCAGTAGTACAGTCAGACAGACAGGAGGGAGTAGTACAGTCAGACAGACAGGAGTCAGTAGTACAGTCAGACAGACAGACAGACAGGAGGGAGTAGTACAGTCAGACAGACAGGAGGGAGTAGTACAGTCAGACAGACAGGAGTCAGTAGTACAGTCAGACAGACAGGAGGGAGTAGTACAGTCAGACAGACAGGAGGGAGAAGTACAGTCAGACAGACAGGAGTCAGTAGTACAGTCAGACAGACAGGAGGGAGTAGTACAGTCAGACAGACAGGAGTCAGTAGTACAGTCAGACAGACAGACAGACAGGAGGGAGTAATACAGTCAGACAGACAGGAGGGAGTAGTACAGTCAGACAGACAGGAGTCAGTAGTACAGTCAGACAGACAGACAGACAGGAGTCAGTAGTACAGTCAGACAGACAGGGGGGAGTAATACAGTCAGACAGACAGGAGGGAGTAGTACAGTCAGACAGACAGGAGTCAGTAGTACAATCAGACAGACAGACAGACAGACAGACAGACAGACAGACAGACAGACAGACAGACAGACAGACAGACAGACAGACAGACAGGAGTCAGTAGTACAGACAGGAGGGAGTAATACAGTCAGACAGACAGGAGGGAGAAGTACAGTCAGACAGACAGGAGGGAGTAGTACAGTCAGACAGACAGGAGGGAGTAGTACAGTCAGACAGACAGGAGGGAGTAGTACAGTCAGACAGACAGGAGGGAGTAGTACAGTCAGACAGACAGGAGGGAGTAGTACAGTCAGTAAGCACACGTCATCATGACACCTATGGCTTAAAAGGCAACACACACCCATACACACACACATGCGCTCACGCACAGACACTACGCGCACATACACACACACAACGAGCACGTACACAACGCATGCGTTCACACAACGCGTACAAACAGACACACATACAGACACACACACAAACAGACACACACACAAACAGAACACACACACACACACACACACACACACACACACACACACACACACACACACACACACACACACACACACACACACACACACACACACACACACACACACAGGAGGCTTAAAACTATCAATTGAACCGTAACACAGGGCATGATGAGAGAAAGATATAAGGCTTTTGGGGAAGGAGAGAAGAGAGGAGTGGAAAAAACTTGGATGTGAGTCTTAGACTCATAAATTACACCAACTACCTAAAGCTGGTCTGAACCTAGTTGGAAGGCTAGCCGATGGGAAGCAACATCTGTAGAAGCCCTCTCTCTCCGTATTTATGGAAAGAGGAACCTTGCCTTGCCGTGACCTGGGAACACGCTTAGCCAATTAGCAGGCTTCGCCAACGGATCAAATAGAAGAGAAAATATTCACTGTGGTGACAGAGACGCATCACAATGCCCCATTCATACTGCACAGAGAGAGACCCATGCTGCATGGGGGTTTTAGTTAGAGAGGTAATGAATGAATGAATGAAACAAGAACCTGACTTACCTCACCCTCTGCTTTGACGTGTCACTCTCAGGCCCCTGATTCATGACTCAATACGGACGCAGAGGTAAACAGTGTTCAAAGGAGATGTTTTTATAAGGTTATACACCACCCCTCACCTCCTCAACCCCCTACATCCCTTCCCAGCCTCCCACCTCCACCCAATACAACCAACCACTGGTTTGATCCAGTGTCCAGGCTGTGGGGCTGGGAGACCCCGGAGGCTGCGGCTAGGGTATGGAGGAGGGCTGAGAGAAGGCGCACCAGAGGAGAGTTTCCTGACAGCTCTGGGCACCAGGGAAACACCTGATCAAAGCTCAGCTGTCCTTTGGCCTACAGAGGCTCTCCTGCTTCCTAACAGCCCTTCTCTCTCTCTCTCTCTCTCTCTCTCTCTCTCTCTCTCTCTCTCTCTCTCTCTCTCTCTCTCTCTCTCTCTCTCTCTCTCTCTCTCTCTCTCTCTCTCTCTCTCTCTCTCTCTCTCTCTCTCTCTCTCTCTCTCTCTCTCTCTCTCTTATATTTATATATATATATATATATATATTAAATTACCTCATATGATTATCAAGTATTATTCAAGACTGCCACGTTTTGTGCTGCTGCCCCAACCATGAAATAAAGCTATAATAAACCATTAGAGATGGTGGTTATGTTCCAATTGACCTTTATTCTGTCACGTTACAAAGGGCCTACATGAGAAAATATTATTAATTTCATAAATGTAGAATACCAGAATGGGTCAAAAATACAGAAGGGTATGTAAATAGAGTATCAGACATAGTTAAAGAGAGTCAAGTTTAACCCTTCATGAGAAAGTACTACTGAATTACTACACAAAACCTGTTCGTACAGTAATGACTATGTGGAGACTTGTAGGGATTGTGTAGTTTATGCACTACTCAAGATACACACGTGGAGTTTTGTGGCGTTTAGTAGGAAAACAGAAGTTTCCAGTAGTAATCAGGTAGAGATGTTGACAATAAATAAGTAGTCAAATCACTACAGCTTTACGTCACAGGCTTTTCAATAGTAATCAGGTAGGGTTTTTAGTACTTGATGTTGGTAGTGAATAAGTATCCCAACATTACAGGCAGACTACACTGGCATTCCACGACCGCAGAAGAAGACACAACAGGAATTAGTTGGTTGTTGTAATCATCTTCCCCTCATGAAAAAGTACTACTGAATTACTACTGATCATTACTAAACAAGATCTAAACTAAACCTACTGGTTCTACTATTGATTGCTATTGAGATGTGTAGTAAACCAGTAGTGATTTATGTAGTAATTTAAGTAGTAATGAGTGATAATTTGGGACGCTTCACGACTGGTGAACGCTAAATAGGGATTGAGTTGGCATGCAGCAGTGATATGTAGGCATTGGGTAGTAATTCAATCACCAACATGTATGAATTGTGTAGGTATGTGTAGGTTTTAAGTAGTAGATGCCCAGTAGTTACACAGTAGTTATTAATGGGGAATTATGTCGGGATTTGAGTAGGAGAATATGTAATTACTACTGCCAGTGCCATCTGTGTGTGGAGTGTTGTGTCAATACTGAATTGCTCCCGATCCTTTTTAATTTCCTACATAAACCCTTTTCAATTACTACTGAAAACATTTACTACTGTTTGCTTTTTCAAAATCCCTATTGACATCTTCTTGTTTCACTACTGTGTCACTACTGGAGTAGTGTGCATGTTATTTCCTCACGTTTCTAACTGTAGTTATATCATCGAAAAGAATTGCATCCACCCTTGGCAATTTGATCTTCTAATAGATTTTCTCTTAAAAGGGAAATGTCTACAGTAATCGGAAGCTTTCTTATACAATTATTTTTCATTAAATGAATCACTTATTAAATTACATATTTACACTTTTGTGTTAATCTCTTTTGAGTCCTTGTCTTCATTCAGCTTTGACTTAAAGGGGAAGTTCGACAATTTTTTTACATGTGGTCTTATTTTTACTCATTCTATGTTGATCCCCTTTTTTTAAAAAGGGGGATCAACAGAGGGTCATCACTTGCCATAGACTACAATGCATTATGAAAAGGTGTCTAAACATGTTACAAAACACTCCAAACCAACTCATATTACATCAGAATCTCATTCTGGATAATGTCTCTGCACTCAATCTTTTTTTTAATGTTCCACTGTCCCATAAATCCATATTTGCATCTTTTTGTTCTTATTGTAAACAGCATCATTCAAATATGGATGTATGTGTCACGGTTGTCGTTGGGAAAGGAGGACCAAAATGCAGCAGGATTGTGGATGCTCATCTTGACGTTTTATTTAACTCAAAAATACGAACACCAAAATAACAAACAACGAACTCACGATCAACACAACAGTCTTGTAAGGCTTACTCACACTACACAAGAAACAATCTCCCACAAAATACAAACCCAAACACACCCTAATATATAGGACTCTCAATCAAAGGCAAAGAGACAACACCTGCCTTCAATTGAGAGTCCCAACCCCAATTAACTTAACCATAGAAACAGATTCACTAGACAAAACATAGAAATACATGAAAACCCCGGAATACATAAATCAAATGCCCTTCTACAAAAACCACCACCCCGAACCACATAAAACAAATACCCTCTGCCACGTCCTGACCAAACTACAATAACAATTACCCCTTATACTGGTCAGGACGTGACAGTACCCCTCCCTAAAGGTGCAGACCCCGGACGCACCTCCTAAATAAACAAAACCCAGAACAACAACAAAATCCCCCTAAACTAAAGGGAGGGAAGGGAGGGTGGCTGCCGTCACCGACGGCACTTGTGCTATACCTCCCCTCCCCAACCCACCTATGCAGGTGGTGGTTCAGGCTCCGGCCTACTGTCCTCCAGAATGCCGACCGACTTAATCCGATTCGGGCCGTAGGCAGACACCCCTCGTTCCGGATCGTAGGCTGACCTCCTCCTTTCCACACTGTAGGCAGACTCAATCATTAGACAGTTAATCATTTTAAGTTCTGAATTGTCGGCTTACTCAGTTCAGGGTTGCTGCTAGACTCCCTTGGTTTCTGGTCATCGGCAGACTCTGGGCAGACGGGCCACTCTGGCAGATCCTGGCATACGGGCCACTCTGGCTGATCCGGGCAGACGGGCCGCTCTGGCATCTCCGGGCAGACGGGCCGCTCTGGCATCTCCGGGCAGACGGGCCGCTCTGGCATCTCCGGGCAGACGGGCCGCTCTGGCATCTCCGGGCAGACGGGCCGCTCTGGCGACTCCTGACTGACGGGCAGCTCTGGCGACTCCTGACTGACGGGCAGCTCTGGCGACTCCTGACTGACGGGCAGCTCTGGCGACTCCTGACTGACGGGCAGCTCTGGCGACTCCTGACTGACGGGCAGCTCTGGCGACTCCTGACTGACGGGCAGCTCTGGCAACTCCTGACTGAGCCGACGCACTGGAAGCCTGGTGCGTGGTGCTGGTACTGGGGTTATCAGCCTGGGAACACGCACCTCCAGGCTAGTGCAGGGAGCGGGAACAAGACGAGTCGGACTGGGCTGATGCACTTGAAGCCTGGTGCGTGGTGCTGGTACTGGACGTGCCAGATTGGGAACACGCACCTCCAGGCTAGTGCGGGGAGCGGGAACAGGACGAGTCGGACTGGGCTGACGCACTTCCGGGTCCGCACGAGAGACAGGAACTGGAAACCCAGGGCTATGGAGGCGCACAGGCGGTCTTGATCTTACCTCCTGCACAACCCGTCCTGACTGGATGGAACTAGTAGCCCTGTACGAGTGGGGTGCTAGTACAGGGCGAACTGGGCTGTGCAGGGGCCTGATGGTTGCCGTGCGTAGAGCGGGAGTAGGGTAGCCTGGTCCTAGGAGGCGTACCGGTGACCAGACGCGCTGCGCAGGCATCCTCCTACCAGGCTGGATGCCCACTCTAGCACGGCATCCGCGAGGGGCTGGAATAACGCGCACCGGACTGTGCGTGCGTATGGGCGAGATTGTGCGCACTTCAGAAAAACACGGCGCTCCCCACTCCATACGTTCCTCCATATAAACACGGGTAGCTGGCTTATGGCTCACCCTTGGCCCAGCCAAACTACCCGTGTGCCCCCAAATTTTTTTTTATTGGGGGTGCCTCTCGTGCTTCAACGCCAGTCGTGTTCCTCGGTAACGTTCCCGGTCCTTACCCCATTTTCTCCATGGGCCCTCTCCAGCCATAATCTGTTCCCATGTCCATCTTTCTCGTTGGTCCAACTCAAATTCCCACTGCTCCTTACAATCCACCTGTTGCTCCTTCCTCTGCTGCTTGGTCCTTTTGTGGTGGGAGATTGTGTCATGGTTGTCGTTGGGAAAGGAGGACCAAAATGCAGCAGGATTGTGGATGCTCATCTTGACGTTTTATTTAACTCAAAAATACGAACACCAAAATAACAAACAACGAACTCACGATCAACACAACAGTCTTGTAAGGCTTACTCACACTACACAAGAAACAATCTCCCACAAAATACAAACCCAAACACACCCTAATATATAGGACTCTCAATCAAAGGCAAAGAGACAACACCTGCCTTCAATTGAAAGTCCCAACCCCAATTAACTAAACCATAGAAACAGATTCACTAGACAAAACATAGAAATACATGAATATGACACAGTGCCCAAAAACCCCGGAATACATAAATCAAATGCCCTTCTACAAAAACCACCACCCCGAACCACATAAAACAAATACCCTCTGCCACGTCCTGACCAAACTACAATAACAATTACCCCTTATACTGGTCAGGACGTGACAGTATGGCACAGGGAATTTGTGTTGTTGTGCAGAGACGTTAAACAGAATGAGATTCTGATGTAGTATGACTTGGTTTGAAGTGGTTTATAACATGCTTTAGACACCATTTCATAATGCATTGTAGTCTATGGCAAGTGAAGACTCAGCAAAATGTGACATCCAATTTAGGAATTGTGTCGGTATGTGTAGGTTTTAAGTAGTTGATACCCAAAAGCTCAGTAGTTACACAGTAGTCATTAAGGAAGAATAGTGTACTGATATGAATAGGAAATATGTAGTGTTCACCAGTAGTGAACACAACTACTACATAAATCACTACTGCTTTATTGCACATCTCAATAGCAATCAAGAAGTAAAACCAGCAGGTTTTGTGTAGATCTTGTGTAGTAGTGTTGAGTAGTAATTCAGTAGTACTTTTTCATGAGGGGCGGTCAAGAGAGGAGTTGTGTTAAAAGCAGAATGATTGACTAAATGTATACTTCTATATGCTGATAAAAGTCTGTGTATTTACATCAGGATGACAGGCAGTTACTCAAATAGCCTGTACAGTCCATGGCTTGGCCTATGGGCCAGCATTAAGACTCCTCTATTTCTAAAATTAATTGTTTATTTATGTGGGTGGAAGCATACTGTAGGTGCTTTGTTTAAAAGGTGACCCATGTCTCTGCTGGTGGGTGTTTCCAGTAAAAAGGTTACCGTGCTGGTGTCCGGGCTATAAAAATGTTTTTGAAAAAAATAGTGTAAAAAAAACGGACGGACAGTGAGCGAGGCATGTATTTTCAAATATCTTTCTGTTCACCCATAGAGCTGAAAATTCCAATCGAAATGGCCAAATCCGATATCCCTTATCCGATATCTCATCTCTCTTGCTTTCTACCCGCCTCTCACTCTCATTCCACCTCCTTCCTTCCATTCACTTCCCCCAGCTCTCTCTTTCTCTTTCTCCCCCGTTTCCATCTCTCTAACGTTGATAGAAATAAAAAGTGTTTTCATGGAGTAAGGTCAGATATGGCCTTAAATACACGTGTCAGACCCGGCCAGCCTCTCCTCCTATCATATCCAGTCTTCCCTCCCCAGCCATCCTGGCCGAGCTGCCACAAGCCCTCCAGACCGGCAGTTTGGAAGGGGATATCATATGTTTAAATATTGCGCATTGTTTTTCTTGGAAGATGTTTTAAAGTGGCTACTGTAAAACAACTTCCATAAGGCTTTACCTGTCATCGGCAGTATTTCATCTCCTTAGAGCCCATAAGCATAAAAGATATGGATGAACAGTGTCATATGGTTAGATAGAGATCATTCATCCACCCTGGCCCGGGCTTTCTCCTGGAACCTAGGCACATTCTCCACCTATATATATATATATATGTATATGTATATATGTATGTATGTATGTATGTATGTATGTATGTATGTATGTATGTATGTATGTATGTATGTATGTGTGTGTGTGTGTGTGTGTGTGTGTGTGTGTGTGTGTGTGTGTGTGTGTGTGTGTGTGTGTGTGTGTGTGTGTGTGTGTGTATGTATATATATATATATATGTGTGTGTATGTATATGTGTGTGTATTTAAATACATAAACCGGTAACTGCCAAAATAATGGAAACAATATGCAACGTATATTGAAAACAGGTGCTTCAACACAGTTGTGGTTCCTGAGTTAATTAAGCAATTAACATCCCATCATGCTTATGGTCATGTACAGAGCTGCTGGAAAACGTGTGGCGAGACAGCATTTACCCAGGTACTTTTCAATCTGGTGTGACGCTGCAACACCACTTTCAAAGCAGCAACACCGACTGAGACAGTAACTTCTAAGCGCATTTTTTTGCGTTCCAGTTCAATATTTACCTCCTCTGTCGCAGTCTACCATTGAAAACCATTGAAGAATATATGCAGAAAAGTCTTGATATTTGTATTTGAGCAATATGATTGGCCGTTCATTCAAGTACCACTATGCTCCTGCGAGGCACAACGTCTCGAGCTGTACAGATAGATAGTGGGCCGAAGCCGAAAAACATAAAGTTGATTGATTAAGGGCTCAGGGAGGAGCTGATCTTTTATATATGACAGTAAATCATTCTTATGATGACTATAACACTTGTTGGCACCTTCAATTCTTGCACATTTTCTCATAAAAAGTATAATTCAACACTGTCTGCTCGGGCAAATTTGCCGAACTGCTAAACTTGGAACCAATCAGAACTCCCGTACATACTCCTCGTGATGAAGGCAGCCAACGTCCTGCTACTATCTATGATGTAAACACAGCCACTTATGAAAATCTGAGCTACTGTCTGATGAAGAGGAACAAATATAGCTATACCTCCCAAAGACTGAAATAAGATCAATATCTGTTTTTGAGTGCACTTGAAATATGCAGCGTGCAATACGAATTGTCTTGAATCGTATGAAGCGGTAACTCCATTGACCATTTAGCCAATTTATTGAAAGCTAGCCAATGATACAGTTTGACTAGCCGAGCTGGCTACTGTAAATGTTTTATTATCTAGCTATCTCTCTGTCAGTGAACTACATTTTCAAACATGTTTTGGCATGATTATATGTCTCATTTCAATTAACTAGCTGCAGGCTTAAATAAACATTGAATCATATACTTTGCATAGAAACCCAAATACAAGTATGTGAAGATATGTGTGTGTATGTATGCTGGATGGAGGTTTTAAAACAACATATGCATATTAACCAATACATACAGTGCCTTCAGAAAGTATACACACCCCTTGACTTTTTCCCCATTTTGTTGTGTTACAGCCTGAATCTAAAATGGATTACATTCAGATTTTGTTTCACTTGCCTACACACAATACCCTATAATGTCAAAGAGGAATTATGTTTTTAGAAATGTTTACAGATTAATTAAAAATGAAAAGTTGAACTGTCTTGAGTCAATAATGGGCTCCCGAGTGACGCAGCGGTCTAAGGCACTGAATCTCAGAGCTAGAGGCGTCACTACAGACCTAGGTTCAATTCGAGGCTGTCTCACAACCTGATTGGGTGTCACGCTTGTGTGTAGAGAAGGACCAAGGCGCAGCGTGCTCTGAGTTCCACATTTTATTTTAGTGAAACTTTACAACTAACAATAAGGAAAAAAGAAACAACCAACAAACCGTGACGACAGAGGTGCAACATGCACTGACTCAAAATAAGTTCCCACAAACAACAGGTGGGAAAAGGCTGCCTAAATATGATCCCCAATCAGAGACAACGAGATACAGCTGCCTCTGATTGGGAACCATATCAGGCCAACATAGAAATACAAAACTAGAGAACCCACCCTAGTCACACTCTGACCTAACCAAAATAGAGAATAAAAAGGATCTAAGGTCAGGGCGTGACAGTACCCCCCCCAAAGGTGCGGACTCCGACCGCAAAAACAGACTCTATAGGGGAGGGTCCGGGTGGGCATCTAGCCTCGGTGGCGGCTCCGGTGCGGGACGTAGACCCCGCTCCACTCGCGGATCCGCCATCTTTGGTGGCGACTCTGGTGCGAGGATGGTCACCGGAGGTTCCGGACCGTGGGCCGTCTGAGGAGGTTCCGGACCGTGGGCCGTCTCAGGAGGTTCCGGACCGTGGGCCGTCTCAGGAGGTTCCGGACCGTGGGCCGTCTCAGGAGGTTCCGGACCGTGGGCCGTCTCAGGAGGTTGCGGACCGTGGACCGTCGTTGGAGGTTCCGGACCGTGGACCATCGTTGGAGGTTCCGGACCGTGGACAGTCGTTGGAGGTTCCGGACCGTGGACCGTCGCCGGAAGCTCTGGACTGTGAAATGTCACCGGAAGCTCCGGACTGGGAACTGTCGCCGGAAGCCCCGGACTGGGAACTGTCGCCGGAAGCTCCGGACTGGGAACTGTTGCCGGAAGCTCTGGACTGGTAACTGTCGCCGGAAGCTCTGGACTGGGAACTGTCGCCGGAAGCTCTGGACTGTGAAGGCGCACTGGAGGCCTGGTGTATGGAGCTGGAACAGGTGGCGCCATACTGGTGACACGCACTTCAGGGCGAGTGCGAGGAGCAGGCACAGGACGTACTGGACTGGGGAGGCGCACTGGAAGCCTGATGCGTGGGGCCGGTACAGGTGGCACCGGCCTAGTGACACGCACTTCAGGGCGAGTGCGAGGAGGAGGCACAGGACGCACTGGGCTGTGAAAACGCACAGGTGGTCTGGAGCGTAGAGCTGGCACAATGTGTCCTGGACAGATGATCACCCTCGCACGGCAAGTGCAGGGGGCTGGCACAGGATGCACTGGGCTGTGGAGGCGCACCGGAGACATGGTGCGTAGAACCGGCATAGGACGTACTGGGCCGTGGAGGCGCACTGGAGGTCTGGAGCGTAGAGCTGGCACAACGTGTCCTGGACAGATGACAACCTTCGCATGGCAAGTGCGGGGAACTAGCACAGGACGTACTGGGCTGTGGAGGCGTACATCTGGGCGAGTGCGAGGAGCAGGCACAGGACGTACCGGACTAGGGAGGTGCGCTGGAGGCCTGATGCGTGGGACTGGCACAGATTGCACCTGACTGGTAACACACTCCTCCAAACGCCTGCGGCATACTCCTCACCAACTCCACTCTCCGTTATCCCTCCTCACACTGCTCAATTGACTCCCAGGCGGGCTCTGGCACTCTCCCTGGGTCGACCGACCACCTTTCTACCTCCTCCCATGTTGTCTCTGGTTCACCCCTTGGCTCTGCCGACCACTCCGTGTGCCCCCCCCCCCCCCGAAAAATAATTTGAGCTGTCTTTTGGGCTTGCGTCCTGGCCGCAAACCCTGGAGTTGTCGTCGTTCTTCCTTCGCTGCTTCCGCCTGTTTCCATGGCAGGCTTTTGTCTCCTGCCATTATTTCCTCCCAGGTCCAGGATGTCCTCCACTCCTGGCTTTCCTCCCAGGCCCAGGATCCCTGCTCCCCCTGGGCATGCTGGTTGGTCCGTTGGTGGTGGGATCTCTAAGGTCAGGGCGTGACATTGGGAGTCCCATAGAGCAGCGCACAATTGGCCTAGCGTCATCCGGGTTAGGGTTTGGCCGGTGTAGGCTGTCATTGTAAATAAGAATTTGTTCTTAACTGACTTGCCTAGTTAAATAAAAAATAAGTCTTCAACCCCTTTGTCATGGCAAGCCTAAATACATTCAGGAGTAAAAATGTCCTTAACAAGTCACATAATTTAATTTGCATGCAATAAGTGTTTAACATGATTTTGAATGACTACCTCATCTCTGTGCCCAAACACACCCAAGTGTGCCTTGTTAAAAGTTCATTTGTGGAATTTCTTTCCTTCTTAATGCATTTGAGCCAATCAGTTGTGTTGTGACAAGGTTGGGTTGGTATACAGAAGATAGTGCTATTTGGTAAAAGACCAAGTCCATATTATGGCAAAAACAGCTCATAATGGGTCCTGCCTTGATGCCTGTATTAGATTTACACTACTTGTCCTATAGATTGTAGTTTTAAATTATTACCTGGGATAAACTCATAGCTAAAATGCTCCTTGTCCCAGAATGACATGCTAGCTTGTGATAAAGCTATCTGCGCTGTTAGCTAACAACAGAACAAGGCCTACTTGTTGTAACTAGTGAGCTAAATAGAAAGCTAGCTACATTACTAAGGTTGCTGTGTTTTACATTGGGAGTCATTTTACAGCTTTCATTTATGGTATCACGTTTATATAACTAAATAGTAAAAAAAACTTTACCTGATAGCAGTTTGTCAGACGGAGATCCCTCTCGAGACGTCATCAGCTGTTTATTACCTTAGATAGGGATACCGTGATTGGCAGACATGTCAGCAGAGATAGTACTGTGGATAGTACACAAGTTTTGATTGGTTTACAGTTTATTACTCGTCGGAATTTGATTGTCCAGCTAGCGAACAGTAAAAGTAAGTTTTATTTTTTTTTAATTTGCAAGAGTTGACATTGCCAACAAACGCAGATGTGTTCAGAATGAAGAAATATGCACAATATGTAAAAAAACACCTCCTGCCTCGTCCACTGAACACTACAAGAGGGTACGATGTAGAATACAAGTCTCTTGTCCAACCTATGCGAAGCATTGACGAGGAAAGACATGTTCAATACTTTCGGATGTCGGTTCAATACGATTTGCTTCAGCGGCTTGCCCCTCACATCTCGCACAAGAGAACTCACAGTGAGTGGCACAGCGAGTGGCATCAAACAGCAAAGTATCGCTGCAAGTTATAATTTATAAGCTAGGAATCTCTACAGTTTGTGCAATTGTCACAGAATAGAGCCAGGCTATCTGGCATGTCCTGAAGAACAAATTTGTTACTTATCCCTTTGTGGCACAATGGGCAGAAATCGGCAGAGATTTTGGGGATCGTTGGAATTATCAGTTTTGGGGAGGAACAGTCGATGGAAAACATGTTCAGAGCCGAGATCCGGCAGTGATTACTACAACTACAAGGGTTTTTTCTCAATGGTCCTGATGGCAGTTTGCGATGCAAAGTCCCAACCATATCCAGGTAAGATACACTAAATACATGTGACAATATACAGTTGAAGTCGGAAGTTTACATACACTTAGGTTGGAGTCATTAAAAGTCGTTTTTCAACCACTCCAAAAATTTCTTGTTAACAAACTATATTTATGGCAAGTCGGTTAGGACATCTACTTTGTGCATGACACAAGTAATTTTTCCAACAATTGTTTACAGACAGATTATTTCACTGTAATTGGAGGTGTACCTGTGGATGAATTTCAAGGCCTACCTTCAAACTCAGTGCTTGACATTATGGGAAAATCAAAAGAAATCAGCCGAGACCTCCACATGTCTGGTTCATCCTTGAGAGCGATTTCCAAATGCCTGAAGGTACCACGTTCATCTGTACAAACAATAGTACTCAAGTATAAACACCATGGGACCTGGCAGCTGTCATACCGCTCAGGAAGGAGACGCATTCTGTCTCCTAGAGATAAACATACTTTGGTGCGAAAAGTGCAAATCAATCCCAGAACAACAGCATAGACACTGTGAAGATGCTGGAGGAAACAGGTATAAAAGTATCTATATCCACAGTAAAACGAGTCCTATACCGACATAACCTGAAAGGCCGCTCAGCAAGGAAGAAGCCACTGCTCCAAAACCGCCATAAAAAAACAGACTACAGGTTTGCAATTGCATCATGGGGAGGAAGATTGTACTTTTTGGAGAAATGTCCTCTGGTCTGACGAAACAAAAATAGAACTGTTTGGCCATAATGACCATCATTATGTTTGGAGGAAAAAGGGGAATGCTTGCAAGTCGAAGAACACCATCACAACCGTGAAGCACAGAGGTGGCAGCATCATGTTGTGGGGGTGCTTTTCTGCAGGAGGGACTGGTGCACTTCACAAAATAGATGGCATCATGAGGATGGAAAATTATGTGGATATATTGAAGCAACATCTCAAGACATCAGTCGGGAAGTTAAAGCTTGGTCGCAAATGGGTGTCCCAAATGGACAACAATCCCAAGCATACTTCCAAAGTTGTGGCAAAATGGCTTAAGGACAACAAAGTCAAGGTATTGGAGTGGCCAGCACAAAGCCCTGACCTCAATCCTATAGTAAATTTGTGGGCAGAACTGAAAAAGCGCGTGCGAGCAAGGAGGCCTACAAACCTGACTCAGTTACACCAGCTCTGTCAGGAGGAATGGGCCAAAATTCACCCAACTTATTGTGGGAAGATTGTGGAAGGCTACCTGAAACGTTTGACCCAAGTTAAACAATGTAAAGGCAATGCTACCAAATACTAATTGAGTGTATGTAAACTTCTGACCCACTGGGAATGTGATGAAAGAAATAAAAGCTGAAATAAATAAATCTCTCTACTATTATTCTGACATTTCACATTCTTCAAAGTGGTGATCCTAACTGACCTAAGACAGGGAAGTTTTACTAGGATTAAATGTCAGGAATTGTGAAAAATTTAGTTTAAATGCATTCGGCTAAGGTGTATGTAAACTTCCGACTTCAACTGTACATATGATGTGACAATGATACCAGTATAGACATTGTTTTGATATGCCTCACACAAAAGTGATCTGGCATCCCAATAAGAGGACGGGGGCCTATGTCCAAAGCATAGGCTACACAGTTGTTACGGTACACATTTGATAGCCTTCATGTTCCTGTTCAACACTAATGGAAACACTTATTTTATTCAAAGGTTCTTCTGGCCTTGATGACACCAAGATCTACAACTACCGCCACTCAAGAGCCAGAAGAATTTCAAAGAACTTCTTTGGGTTCCTTGATGCAAAATGGAGGATCCTGAGACGAGCCCTTGAGGTTGCCCCAGAGATAGATGAGATCATTGTGGAGGCCTACGTGGCCCTCCACAACTACCTTTGCACCACAGACACTGACAACACAGAGTCATCAACACAGTACATCCACCCCCATGTTTGTTGACCACTCAACACCCACTGGGGACCTGCTTCCAGGAGAGTGGAGACTGGACCCAGGAAACATGTCGGCAGACGGCAACCAGAGTTGCTATAGACATGCGCAACAACCTCAAGGACTACTTCCTCACACCAGTAGGTCAAGTGGCTTTCCAGGATGCTGCTATCATGTGTGGCAACCTACAGTAAATGTTGGAGTGTGGTTCGAAAAACATGTGTACACACATTTTCTTCTTGTTGTTGATGACTGTTTGTGTCATGTTGTGAGCTACACACTTGGTTTTGCTGTTTTTCTTATTCACACTTTACAAATCACAATAAAGATAGTCACTTCATCCTTGTTTTAGTTTTTCATATTTATGTGGAGGTTAGACCCTCAAGAAATGTATCTACCCTTGTGTTGTGTAATGCCTTTCAATAAAAACGTTCCTGCTATTGCAAATGGGTGAGAATGGCTGTCCAGCTGAAGACAATAAGGCCAGACCCTCGAGACATTAACCTTATCTACATAACACAAGGTTGAACATGGTCATGAGTAGTAGTCTTTCCATGGAGACCTTCCTCTTTTGGTACATGGTTAAGTGTCCAGCTGTAGACAGTAAGGATAGACCCCTAAGACAATAACCTCATGTACAGTGCATTCAGAAAGTATTCAGACCCCTTCCCTTTTTACACATTTTGTTATCTTACAGACTTTTTCAAAAATGTATTAAATTATGTTTTTTCCTCATCAATCTACACACAATAAACCATAATGACAAAGCAAAAACAGGTTTTTAGACATTTTTCAAATGTATAAAAAATAAAAAACAGAAATACCTTATTTACGTAAGTATTCAGACCCTTTGCTATGAGACTCCAAATTGAGCTCAGGTGTATCCTGTTTCCATTGATAATCCTTTAGATGTTTCTACAACTTGATTGGAGTCCACCTGTGGTTGTAACGCTTTCGTTTGGAGAAGTAGCGGAGTCAGGCGCAGGACACAGGGATAAGTGCAAACAATCGTGTTTACTCAAAAACCACAATCCAAAATTCTCCCACAGCAAAACAACAGGGTTGGGAGAAACACCTCCAACAACCACTGAACATGAACAATCACAGACAAAACAGAAAGGGAAGCCAGAGGGTTAAATAATGAACATAATCAGGGAATTGAAAACAGGTGTGTATAATTAAGACAAAACAAAACCAACAGGGAAACATAGATCGGTGGTGACTAGTAAGCCGGTGACGTCGACCGCCGAACGCCGCCCGAACAAGGAGAGGGGCCGACTTCGGCGGAAGTTGTGACAGTGGTAAATTCAATTGATTGGACATGATTTGGAAAGGCACACACCTGTCTATATAAGGTCCCACAGTTGACAGTGCATGTCAGAGCAAA
Source organism: Salmo salar (assembly GCF_965601325.2). Lineage (NCBI taxonomy): Eukaryota > Metazoa > Chordata > Actinopteri > Salmoniformes > Salmonidae > Salmo > Salmo salar. The sequence continues at coordinate 58,820,075 of NC_138305.1, forward strand.
AACTCTGGAGATGGGAGAACCTTCCAGAAGGACAACCATCTCTGAAGCACTCCACCAATCAGGCCTTTATGGTAGAATGGCCAAACGGAAGCAACTCCTCAGTCAAAGGCACATGACAGCCCAGTTGGAGTTACCCAAAAGGCACTCAGATCATGAGGAGCAAGATTATCTGATCTGATGAAACCAAGATTGAACTCTTTGGCCTAAATGCCAAGCGTCATGTCTGGAGGAAACCTGGCACCATCCCTACGGTGAAGCATGGTGGTGGCAGCATCATGCTGTGGGGATGTTTTTCAGCGGCAGGGACTGGGAGACTAGTCAGGATGGAGGGAAAGATGAACGGAGCAAAGTACAGAGAGATCTTTGATGAAAACCTGCTCCAGACCACACAGGACCTCAGAATGGGGTGAAGGTTCACCTTCCAACAGGACAACAACCCTAAGCACATAGCTAAGACAACGCAGGAGTGGCTTAGGGACAAGTCTCTGAATGTCCTTGAGTGGCCCAGCCAGAGCCTGGACTTGAACCTGATAGAACATCTCTAGAAAGAATGGGAGAAACTCCCCAAATAAAAGTGCGTCAAGCGTGTAGCATCTTACCCAAAAACAATCAAGGCTGTAATCACTGCCAAAGGTGCGTCAACAAAGTACTGAGTAAAGGGTCTGAATACTTACGGAAATGTGATATTTCAGTTTTTTATTTTTAATACTTTTGCTAAAATTTCTAAAAACCTGTTTTTGATTTGTCATTATGGGGTATTGTGTGTAGATTGATGAGGGAAAAAAAGTTTTTAATCTATTTTAGAATAAGGCTGTGGGAAATAGTGTTTATGTTATCATAATGATAGCAGGTCTAGTTCAAACATCAGAAAACAGACAGTGTGATGTGTGTGTGTGTGTGTTAATTAGATTGATATGTTAATAAAATCAGTTATTTTTGGTAAACATATCAACTCAAAAGGAGCCCATGGAGATGTTTTAAGATTACTTGCATGCTATTCTAATGTATTCGACATCTGCTTGTAGGAGGTGTTTTGGACAGTCCAGAGATGAAGATGAGCCCTGAGGGCCCATCTACTGGTTTTATCGCATCTTGATTCATCATCTCCTCGGCCTGGTTCATCACCTCTCCACCCCCTCTCTCCAATGCCCTTCTCACCAACACCCAACCCACTGTCCAGGCGCACCCATGCTCTCTGCCCTGCAACTCCATCAACCACCAACCCGATCTCCGCGACCCAGCTCCAATGGCTGGAAAAGGAAGACAGCTGGGGATACTTATTTCCTCATTCACATGTTACTGGTGGTTACTTTTTCTCTTATTTCCCCTTTCATCACACTTTTTAAATGTGTATTACATTGTTTTACATTGCACTATTTCCTCTTAAATAAATAAATAAAATATCTAAAAGGTCTGCAAATTTATTTACTACAAGATTTAGTTTAGGGTTTAGGGTTTAGTGAATGATTTGTCCCAAATACAATGCTTTTAGTTTTAGAAATATTTAGGACTAACTTATTCCTTACCACCCACTCTGAAACTAACTGCTGCTCTTTGTTAAGTGTTTCAGTCATTTCAGCCGCTGTAGTAGCTGATGTGCATGTCATTAGTAAAGATTTTAAAAAGCAAGGGACCTAGACAGCAGCCTTGGGGAATTCCTGATTCTACCTGGATTAAGTTGGCGAGGCTTCCATTAAAGAACACCCTCTGTGTTCTGTTAGACAAGTAACTCTTTATCCAAATCAAATAAAATCAAAGTTTATTTGTCACGTGCGCCAAATACAACAGGTATTACAGTGAAATGCTTACTTACAGGCTCTAACCAATAGTGCAAAAAAAGGTATTAGGTGAACAATAGGTAAGTAAAGAAATAAAAAGAACAGTAAAAAGACAGTGAAAAATAACAGTAGCGAGGCTATACAAGTAGCGAGGCTATAACAGTAGCGAGGCTACATACAGACGCCGGTTAGTCGGGCTGATTGAGGTAGTATATACATGTAGATATGGTTAAAGTGACTATGCATATATGATGAACAGAGAGTAGCAGTAGCGTAAAAAAGGGGTTGGCGGGTGGTGGGTGGCGGGACACAATGCAGATAGCCTGGTTAGCCAATGTGCGGGAGCACTGGTTGGTCGGCCCAATTGAGGTAGTATGTACATGAATGTATAGTTAAAGTGACTATGCATGTATGATAAACAGAAAGTAGCAGCAGCGTAAAAGAGGGGTCGGGGGGCAAACAATGCAAATAGTCCGGGTAGCCATTTGATTACCCGTTCAGGAGTCTTATGGCTTGCGGGGTAAAACTGTTGAGAAGCCTTTTTGTCCTAAACTTGGTACTCCGGTACCACTAGGCATACAGTAGTAGAGAGAACAGTCTATGACGGGTGCCTGGGGTCCACAATATAGCAGGGGGTGTAAAGCCATAACACATACGTTTTTCCAGCAGTAGACTATGATCGATAATGTCAAAAGCAACACCGAAGTCTAAGAGAACAGCCCCCACAATCTTTTGACCATCAATTTCTCTCAGCCAATCATCAGTCATTTTTGTAAGAGCTGTGCTTGTTGAATCTCCATCCCTATAAGTGTGCAGAAAGTCTGGTGCGACAATCACAAAACATCCAGGTTTTGTCCTGCGGGCAAAAAACAGCTTGTTGTTAAGAGAGGTTGAACGAGAATGGCAAGAATCGTGCAAGCTGACAGGCTGGCCACAAACAGACAAATATCCATACAGTACAACAGTGGTGTGCAGAATGGCATCTCGGAACGCATAACTCGTTGATCGTTGTCAAGGATGGGCTATTGCAGCAGACAACCACACCGGTTTTACTCCAATCAGCTAAAAACAAGAAGAAGCAGCTCCAGTGGGCACGCGATCACCAACACTGGATAATTGAGGAGTGGAAAAATATTGCCTGGAACATGACAGTTAGTTCAGTTTACTTGAGTGGCCTGTGCAGTCCCCGGACCTCAACCCAATAGTGCATGTTCGGGATGAGATTGAACAAGCTGTTCACAGCATGAATGTACCGTCATCCAATCTGCAGCAACTGCATGATGTCATCACGTCAACATGGACCAACATCCCTGTGGAACATTTCCAACACCTTGTAGAATGTCCCAAATAATTCAGGCTGTTCTGGAGGCAAAGGGGATCCTAGATGGGTGTACCTAATAAACTGTCCGGTGAGTGTATAAACAGTATAGAGATAGAGAGAAGGCGTTGTCTTTTGGAAGGTCTTTTTTCACTGATTAGACAAGATCTTGTTCTGTATCAGTGCTGGGCTGATGTTGGATTATGTCACACTAACCTTTGTCAACAGTATCTCCTGTGTAGGCTTTTCTCCTCACCTGGTGCTCATAACATCTAGAAAAGTATGTTGAAACAGTATTAGGAAATGTAAATCAAAGCTTTGGAAGAAACACAGAGAAAGCGGTTGTTTAATTAAGTTTGTCAGATATCACACAGACAGACATCACACACTGCATTCAGAAAATACTCAGACCCCTTGATCTTTTCCACATTTTGTTATGTTACAGACGTATTCTAAAATTGATGCAAAAAACAACAACAATGTAATCAATCTACACACAATAACCCATAATGACAAAGCAAAAACTGATTTTTTGACATTTTGGGGAGAAAAATAAGAAAAAAAGGAAACATTCCATTTACAAAAATATTCAGACCCTTTACTCAGTTTCTTTGGCAGTGATTACAGCCTTAAGTCCTCTTGGGTATGACGCTACAAGCTTGGCACACCTGTATTTGGGGAGTTTCTCCCATTCTTCTCTGCAGATCCTCTCATCCCCACAGCACAATGCTGCCACCACCATGCTTCACCGTAGGGATGGTGCCAGGTTTCCTCCAGACATGACACGTGGCATTCAGGCCAAAGAGTTTATTCTTGGTTTCATCAGACCAGAGAATCTTGTTTCTCATGGTCTGAGTCCTTTAGGTGTTTTACTGAGGAGTTGCTTCCATCTACCATAAAGGCCTGATAGGTGGAATGCTGCAGAGATGGTTGTCCTTCTGGAAGGTTCTCCCATCTCCACAGAGGGACTATAGAGCTCTGTCAGATTGACCTTTGGGGTCTTGGTCACCTCCCTGACCAAGGCCCAACTCCCTCGATTGCTCAGTTTGGCAGGGCGGCCAGCTCTAGGAAGATTCTTGGTGGTTCTAAACACCATTTAAGAATGATGGAGGACACTGTGTTCTTGGGGAATTGTTTTGGTACCCTTCCCCAGATCTGTGCCTCGACACAATCCTGTCACGGAGCACTACGGACAATTCCTTCAACCTCATGGCTTGGTTTTTGCTCTGACATGCACTAACAACTGTGGGACCTTATATTGACAGTTGTGTGCCTTTCCAAATCATGTCCAATCAATTGAATTTCAATTGAATCAATTGACTCCAATCAAGTTGTAGAAACATTTCAAGGATGATCAACGGAAACAGGATTCACCTGAGCTCAATTTTGAGTCTCATAGCAAAGGGTCTGAATACTTATGTAAATAAGGTATTTCTGTTTTTTATGTTTAAATAATTTGAGAACATTTCTAAAAACCTGTTTTTGCTTTGTCATTATGGGGTACTGTGTGTAGATTGATGGGGACATTTTTTAAAATTTAATACATTTTTTAATAAGTCTGTAATGTAAAGAAATGTCAAGGGTTCTGAATATTTTCCCGAATGCACTGTAGATACTCACTGGGGTCACTGCCCATCTTTCAGTGCTTGAAAGTATAGATCTGCCAGGTGTGTGTGTGTGTGTGTGTGTGTGTGTGTGTGTGTGTGTGTGTGTGTGTGTGTGTGTGTGTGTGTGTGTGTGTGTGTGTGTGTGTGTGTGTGTGTGCGTGTGAGAGAGAGAGAGTGTGTGTGTGTGTGTGTGTGTGTGTGTGTGTGTGTGTGTGTGTGTGTGTGTGTGTGTGTGTGTGTGTATGACAGCTGGATGTATTGATCATGGGCCCCAGTGATGCAGAATGACAGGTGGCAGGGATGGGCGTAAATTACAAATTACAAATCCAAAATACAACTACAAAATACCTTAAAGACCAATCAAAATTAAAATAAAAGATACTTTTGCAAAGTATTGGTATTACAAAAATACAGAAACTTCAAACTTGCTATGATTGGTGGTATATTGTTGTTTATCTACCTTAGTTGAATGCACTGTCACTAATGATAAGAGTGCCTGCTAAATGACCAAAATGTAAATGTTGATGGGAAAATGAACAACTTCAAAGCACACTGGGTATTGTCATTGGCCTTGTTCCGGCGCAGAGCTCATCAGAGTAATACACAGCATGCTTTGCAATTGTTCATTTTTACATCTACATTTATATTTAGAGCATTTAGCAGACGCTCTTATCACACCGTAGTGCCGTCAGACTTTTGATACCAATGTAGGGTGTATGGGGGCCATGTACTTTAACTGTGAACCTCTATAAAGAAATGGTATAAAAACGATTTTGTATTTTGAAAATATAATTTAAAGCTTTTGAAAGTATCTTGTCACAAAATACTTGACATTGTAGTTTAGTTCAGCCCAGTGTAACGCAAAATACAAAATACTCCGAAGTAATTCAAATATGTATTTCAGATACATGTAACAGAAATACCGCCCATCTCTGACAGGGGGAACACTCCTGACGTGGACTCTAAAGGTGCTATGACTGTGTTACAGGTACGAACAGGAAGGGGGTTGTTGTGTTAGTTTCCTTCCCCACATCAAGTTTCCGAGCGGCTTGTGAATGAATGGGAGCCGTTTTGAAACATGGAAATGACCACAGCCGCTGCTAGTATCAGCTGATGCATGTTGGTGTTGTCGTTGGCAAGGCCTGAAAGGCCTTTGGGAAGAAAGATGTACTGAGAGTTTTAAAAGGTCGCACAAACTCTTGCGGGATGGCTTTCCCAACACTTTCCATGGCTGAGATGCAGTGAATGGAAGCATTGTGGGCTGGGTCTGATCCCAGGGAAAGCCAGCCTGTCAGGACCCTGTTCATTAGCACCTAGTTCCCTGTTTGAAGACTGCTATTTATCCGCTCTCTGCCTAGAGGGGAACCCCAGCCCAGTCGGTGTAGTGGTGTGTGTGTATGTGTGTATGTGTGGGTGTGTGTGTGAGGGGATGTACTGTGTGTGTGTGTGTGTGGGAGGGGGGGGGGGGGGGGGGGGTGTAGTGTGCGTATGTGGGTGTGGGTGTCATGTCGTGTGTGTATGGGTGTGGGTATGTGGGGGATGTAGTGTGTGTGTGTGTGTGTGTGGGGGGGGGGTAGTCTGCTACAGGGGGTTTCCAGAGCAAATTGCTCAAAAGCAAATAAAACTTTCCATGGTGCAATAAAACGTATGGGGAGAGAACAGGGGAGACATTGGTGAGTTTTCTGAAGGTAGGAAAAAATATATACATATGGGTCTGAAATATAAGTTGTGGTAGTCAGCGACCTTGAGTCAACTGAAGGAGCAGTATATCAGAGAGCTAAGAGGATGAACAGGTGGGAAAATAGAAAGATGAAAACTCACAATATGTCCAGTTTGAAATATAGGAGAAACACAAAACCAACCAAATATTCCATATTCCACACATCTTGGCCAAGTTGAAATGATTGCCGTTGGAGATTATACATTTATGTCTTGCAATATACTGTTTATTGCATTATCATAAAACAAGAATATTGTACTTCATCATTTATTTTATATATTTTTTTACCCATTTTTCCTGGTATCCAATTGGTAATTACAGTCTTGCATCTCCCGTATGGACTCTGGAGAGGCGAAGGTCGAGAGCCGTGCACCTCTGAAACACAACCCAGCCAAGCCACGCTGCTTCTTGACACAATGCCCGCTTAACCCAGAAGCCAGCCTCACCAATGTGTCAAAGGAAACACTGTACACCTGGCGACCGTGTCAGTGTGCATTGCTCCCGGCCTGCCACAGGAGTGGGCCAATTGTGCGCCGCACCATGGGTCTCCCGGTCACAGCCGGCTGCAACAGAGCCTGGACTCAAACCAGGATCTCTAGTGGCACAACTACTGTAGTGCTGTGATGCAGTGCCTTAGACCACTGCACAGCTCAGGAGACTGCACTTCATCATTTGTTCACTAACAGGCCATGTTTAACAGCCAGAGAAGAACACCTAGAAAATTACAACAGTTCTACTGTATAGAAAAGACCCAACATTTGATCAATGTGAATATTGTCTCATGATTACGCCATATACTCACAAACAAACTGATTCAAAGTTTTCTGCTTCAAATATCTCTACCCTGTTCCAGCTCATCTCCTGTCCTTCTGGCAAACTCTGCTGTCTTAAAGCCATTGTCATTGTGTGTGTCTCTTCATAATCTGTTTGTCTATTGGAAGGCATCCCTGTCCCTCTGGTCAGACAAAAGTGCAGCGTTGCGCAAAACCTCCACTCACTTTTTGTGGCCTATGTGGGCCATCCTATTTGTACATGCTTAGAACAAATTAGAGCAACCATTGTGCAGGCAGGCCATTCCATGTTGGCTTTTCACGATAAAAATAAGTCTCGGGTAAACCTCTGCTTCTTCTCCAGAAATACATTCACAGCCAGCCCAGGCAGGCCATCTCTGCTGGCACAAAACTGACTGAGGCTTCTCCATATTTACCATCAGCACTTTCTCTCGCTCAGAAAGAGAGAAAGGGATGGAGAGAGAGAGAGAAGAGAGAAAGAGAGAAGGAGAGAGAGAGAGAGGGGGATAGAGTGTGTGAGAGGGGGAGAGAGTGAGAAAAAGAGAGGAAGAAAGAGAAAGAGGGATGGATGGAGAGAGAGAGAGAGAAAGTAAGAGACAAGCGCCACAGAGAGAGAGAACGACCACCTATGTAGATGTTTTTCCAGACATAGAGGAGAAAACAATCTGGGCAGAAGGAAGAAGGAGGAGGGGGAGGAGGATAAGGGAAAAATAGAGCACCGTGTGTACCTTTTGTGGGGAGATCTCCAGCCACAGATGACAACAATTCTACAGTGTGTCACATTCATTAACCTGTTAAAAGGCAAAAACTATCATCTTCAGATGAGAAAAAAAAACATGTTTTCTATAGATAACGAAAATCCTATCTCTTGCGGCTGCAGGTAGCCTAGTGGTTAGAGCGTTGGGCCAGTAACTGAAAGGTTGCTAGATCGAATCCCTGAGGTGACAAGGTAAAAACCTGTTCTTCTGGCGCCGTGGATGTCAATTATGGCAGCCCCCCGCACCTCTCTGATTCAGAGGGGTTGGGTTAAATGAGGAAAACACATTTCAGTTGAATGCATTCAGTTGTACAACTGACTAGGTATCCCCCTTGATGGGCTAAAATGTTCAAAATATCTAATTCTGGAGAAAAACACAATTTAGATTTTATTCACTATAAATTATGTCACTGATTGGCATCCATCAATCAACTTTAACGCCATGTCTCTAGGCAGAGTAAGAGTGGTAGATTGCTAGGTAAATATAATTTTGGACAGAGAGTGACGGGAAATAAGGAATATGGTCAGAATTGAGTCCTCAGGGTTAATCTTCTATGATTACAGTATTCTGAGCCAAAACACACTCTTCGCTGTGAGAGGCTGTAGTTTTCATCAGAGTGCAGAGACACGGCTGCCTTACTGTTTCAACCTTCTCCCTCTTCAGAGGGGCCTTCCCATTGACTGCTACTTTAATCAGCAGGCTTCACTGCCCTGGGGGACTCAGGGATCTGCCTAGAGAGACGCTTCTGAAGCGTTGGCCGCAGTCAGGCTTAGTGGTGTAACAGCGGCGCTCGCTAAGCTAGGGACAAAAGTGTATCTTGTTGTGTCAGAGGCTGTTCTGTTCAGAGTGCTGGTTTCCCTGTAGCCCTGTGGAAAGGAAAGGACAGCCAGTGACCAACAGAAAATAAAGCAGAGCTCCAACTCACCTGTGACTGTAGCCAAACAAATCTCTGGCCAACTCACCTGTACCACAGAGGGAGGGAGAACTAAGTCAACTAGTTTGCTGTGTGTGTGTGTGTGTGTGTGTGTGTGTGTGTGTGTGTGTGTGTGTGTGTGTGTGTGTGTGTGTGTGTGTGTGTGTGTGTGTGTGTGTGTGTGTGTGTGTGTGTGTGTGTGTGTGTGTGTGTGTGTGTGTGTGTCGCAAATACTTCCCAGCATGGTGGAATAGGGAAAGGGCCGTTTACCAGACCACTCACAGGACATGCACACAGGCAGGCTCACACACACACACCCACACCCGCAAACACACACACACACACACACACACACACACACACACACACACACACACACACACACACACACACACACACACACACACACAAGTTAACTAACTGTAAATGACTGTGAATCGCTCAAATCTGTCGAATAGATTCTGAGGAAGGTATGGACTGTTATTTTAACCAATCAGAAACTACTGAAGTTCCATAGAGTAATAACATATAATATTACAACATTGAAACATGCAGTAGTGTCTTTGCACCAGTATAACAGTCATGATTCTCTTAAGTCACTGTAGCGCACGGTATTAAAATGGATGTGGTTAGACATCAGTGTTGTTTTCTGTTGATGAGAGAATGTTTTCAGACAGACAGACAGACAGACAGACAGACAGACAGACAGACAGACAGACAGACAGACAGACAGACAGACAGACAGACAGACAGACAGACAGACAGACAGACAGACAGACAGACAGACAGACAGACAGACAGACAGACAGACAGACAGACAGACAGACAGACAGACAGACAGACAGACAGACAGAGGAACAGTGGTGGCAACTGGAACCTCCTTCTGCCCAAACTACAGCCCAGTTTAGAAGTGGAGGCCACGCTGCAAATATTTGGCTTGGCCGTAGAAATTGAATTATATTGGCGCAGAAAGCCTGGAAATAAAAAAACAGCAACCTTGGGAACAATTATGAAAAGTGAAAAGCGGTTAAACCAAGTGCTACTGTTTTTCATTTCCACTGAGAAAGGGACAAACTCCAGTTGCAAAAACCAAATATGCCTAAATAAATATGTTTAAGCATTTATCTTTGCCTTGGCAAGCTAGCTGGATATTTTTTCTAATGTGTTGTATGGCTTATTGGTGTTCCACGCTCCTGAGAAATTCAACTTTAGTTGCCGTAGAGTCCATTTAGCTTTTATTGTTTGGTGTCAGCCGCCCATGTCTCCCAGAGGACTGTGTGTGTGTGTGTGTGTGTGTGTGTGTGTGTGTGTGTGTGTGTGTGTGTGTGTGTCTGTAGGCTGTGGTGAGTTGATGGTCCGTTACAGCTGCGTATCAACCCTCCCAACCAAAAGGAACTTTATAATTGGCATTCTTCTGTTCCAGCTATTATGCTCTGAGTACACAATAAATATCCTTTAGATATCTATACACACTGTCAGTGTCTCTTATGAAATCAATAAAGGAGAATGTATTCATCTGTTCCAGTCATTATTTCTCTCCCCTGTACTTAACATTGCTGTGGGGGCAATAAACACAATTTTTATTTTGCTTTTCATTTTGCTTTTTGAATTACAGGAAATCTAAACTGTGGTCAATGGTCGCAGCAGGCTATAATGTTTATGTTATACTCACTGCCTGGCTTTGAATGTGTAAAGTAAACAAATAACCACAAGAGGAAGTCATGAACTTTTTTTCTCTGACGACTGTGTAACACACAACTTAGCCAATAGGGATCCTTAAATTAGCTATTCCCCCCCCCCCCCCCCAGCTATGTAAACTTTGTAGTTTAGTTACATTTGTCTCCTTTTATTATTTTCATTTTATTTTTTTTACCCCAGATACAAACCTACACATACGAACATCAACTAACAGACGCAGACAAACAGCGACGACATCTCATCTGCCCAGACCCGCATGCTCACACCCCCATCCCTAGTGCCTGCATCATTCTTTGCCATGTGAGTTTTAGGACTGTCCTATCAGTGAGACCATTGACAGTGATTTCTCATTAGGACTGTATTGAAGCCACACCTGCAGAACACAGAGCAGCGCAAACCCTCATTGCTCCCATTGACATAGATGCTAAGGTGGCTAGCCAGCTAGCTAGCTTAACCCGGCTTGCAAACTTCAAGCCAGCTTTGTTTGCTCACAGCTGAGGCTCAAAAGAAAAATAAAAGAGGGTCCAGCAGAGAGAGAGAGAGAGAGAAAAGGGCCAGCTTTGACAATTTGACACAAAGGCAGCACTGTTGGCTAACAGTGAGCGTCCTGTTTCAGGGAGAGCGCACTGTTCTCCCGGCCCATTTCATGGAACAGTTAGCAAGGCCATGAGCAGCCGGGGACTGGTGGACTGGTGTGATAGCAGAGGCCTGCTGGGACAAACCTGGGCCTGTCTAGCCCACTGTCACGTCTGTCTCTAGCACTCCGTCCCTTTGAATCCTACCTACAGTACAACACAAATACGAAAACAAAATAAAGTATGTCCTTTACTTTATTACATTTAGTTTTACAGTGACAGTGCACATTAATCAACATTACTGCAATTGCGGCAGTTTTCGCTAGCCGGCTAGTTCAGATCTCTCTGTCCATATCAGATCCGCATCCCTCTGTCCCTAGGAGTTGTCATGCAGAGCGGGCCATTGTGAACCACAGGTGTCCCTGCCATTTAGCACCACATCACATGGATAGAGAGAGAGAGAGAGATAGGGAGAAAGAAGGCAGGATGGAGGGAGGGAGGGAGGGATAGGGTGTTTTGGGTGCTGAGGTTGGTGTGTTTCTGAGTATACAAGAACAAGAGGATCCAATGTAGATGTTTGAATCCCTATTTACTCCATGTCTGAGAATGAGATAGGAAAGCTGTTGATGAATCCAATCAATGAATGTTGATAGTATTGTAGCAAATTTGGGGGTAGTCTGACCGGGAGTCTGATCGGGAGTCTGACCGGGAGTCTGATCGGGAGTCTCACCGGGAGTCTGACCGGGAGTCTGACCGGGAGTCTGACCGGGAGTCTGACCGGGAGTCTCACCGGGAGTCTGACCGGGAGTCTGACCGGGAGTCTCACCGGGAGTCTGACCGGGAGTCTGACCGGGAGTCTGACCGGGAGTCTGACCGGGAGTCTCACCGGGAGTCTGACCGGGAGTCTCACCGGGAGTCTGACCGGGAGTCTGACCGGGAGTCTGACCGGGAGTCTGACCGGGAGTCTGACCGGGAGTCTGATCGGGAGTCTGACCGGGAGTCTGATCGGGAGTCTGACCGGGAGTCTCACCGGGAGTCTGACCGGGAGTCTGATCGGGAGTCTGACCGGGAGTCTGATCGGGAGTCTGACCGGGAGTCTGATCGGGAGTCTGACCGGGAGTCTGACCGGGAGTCTCACCGGGAGTCTGATCGGGAGTCTGACCGGGAGTCTCACCGGGAGTCTGATCGGGAGTCTGACCGGGAGTCTGACCGGGAGTCTGATCGGGAGTCTGACCGGGAGTCTGACCGGGAGTCTGACCGGGAGTCTCACCGGGAGTCTGACCGGGAGTCTGACCGGGAGTCTGACCGGGAGTCTGATCGGGAGTCTGATCGGGAGTCTGACCGGGAGTCTGACCGGGAGTCTCACCGGGAGTCTGACCGGGAGTCTGACCGGGAGTCTCACCGGGAGTCTGACCGGGAGTCTGATCGGGAGTCTGATCGGGAGTCTGATCGGGAGTCTGACCGGGAGTCTGATCGGGAGTCTGACCGGGAGTCTGATCGGGAGTCTGACCGGGAGTCTGATCGGGAGTCTGACCGGGAGTCTGATCGGGAGTCTGATCGGGAGTCTGACCGGGAGTCTGATCGGGAGTCTGACCGGGAGTCTGATCGGGAGTCTGACCGGGAGTCTGATCGGGAGTCTGACCGGGAGTCTGATCGGGAGTCTGACCGGGAGTCTGACCGGGAGTCTGACCGGGAGTCTGACCGGGAGTCTGATCGGGAGTCTGACCGGGAGTCTGACCGGGCCCCTGTAACTGTCTGTCCAACGTCTTAACTGTTCAACCAAGACATCCAAACCTCTTGACAAAGTCACAAGGTGTTGTACTAAGGTCACTGCATTATTTGATTTCAAATGAAATATATCAACATCTTGAATGTACAGAATTTGGCCATATATCTTTCAGTAGTGATAAGCGTAAAAAATCAATGCAGTTGCATATCGGGATATTGTTTTTCGCGATTCATCATATCGTATTGTTTTGACAATATCCCAACATAATTTTTGCGCTAGTTGGCTGTACCTGCACCAAAACTGCAGTATGTTTCCTTCATAGCTTGTTCTCCATCTTCTTTTTAAATGGGGAGACAGTTTGTTTTTAACACTTTTATTTCCATGACTGATCAAATCTTGTTTTCTCATGACTCCGTCTTGTCCCCCTCTGCAGCAGGCATGTGGTGAGAAATATGTTTGGAACATTGAATTGCAATAAAATCCCAACATCGAATCGCAATACATATCGTATCGGCACCAAAGTATTGTGATAATATTGTATTGTGAGGTCCCTGGCAATTCCAAGCCCTATCATTTAGCCATATGTCACGTGGGTCAATCTGAAGAGAGTTATTGTCAATGTGTGGCCGACTTAACCGGGTTTAAGCAAAACATTACAGGCCATCATTAATGAAGAGAATTAACAGTGAAAACAACCTGGTCCTCAACTTGACCCTCAGGTATGATCCATCACCTTAAACCCTGGCCTGGCCTGCTGGATACTTCATTTCCTTTAAAGTTCCTGTCCAGAACAGCGTTGTGTGTGAGAACATATTTCCTCCAGTGGGGAGGCTATCAAAGAGAACGGTCACAGCCTGGTTTGATTTAACAGTAGTAGGAAAGAAAACCCAGAAATATGACTTCCTCAGAAAAACAGAGAGAGATTGAGAGAGAGAGAGAGAGAGAGAGAGAGAGAGAGAGAGAGAGAGAGAGAGAGCAGGAGGAAGAGAGGGAGTGAGAGAAAGATGGAGAGAGAAAGAGAGAGGAGAGAAGGATGGAGAGAGAGAAGTCCCTTCTTCAGAAATAGAGAGAGGCGAGGAAGGAGGTATGGAGAGCAAGAAGAAGAGAGAAAGAGGGAGAGTGACTGAAAAGAGAGAGAGAGAGATTAATCTCCAGTCCCGACCACAGAGTGGGCTTAAAGCAGCTAGTAGGTGGGTAATGCCAGCAGGCTCCAGGCATCCAGCCCTACCCTGTGTCCTGGCCCGTCCTGTAGTGTGGTAGTTTGGTTTGGACCAGGCTGCTGCCGTTGCTCCTAGCCCTGCCTAGCCTACCGGGGTCCGGGAGGACAGAACCCAGCATTTCCCACATCATTCTCACAGCCCTCTGATAGGTGGTCACGGCCAGGGTAATGACAGAGGGAGAGATTTAGTATTAAAGTCTCCATTCCTCTGCTCCCTCCCTCCCTCTATTCCTTCCTTCCTTTCCTCTGCTCCTGGCTGGCTGACGTCAGCCCGTTAAATATGGGGATGAGAGCATGGCGTGATGGGTCATGGGAAGGGGCCTGTCTATCATCTACAGCTTTATGTGCCTGTCTAATATACAGCTCTATGAACATGTCTGTAATATACAGCTCTATGTGCCTGTCTGCAATATACAGATCTATGTGCCTGTCTGTGATACGCATTTCTATATGGAAGAGTAAGGTAGTCCTGTCTGTAATATACAGCTCTATGTGGAATAACCGTGGCTGTAGTTGTCACAGGGACCAGATGCGTACAAGGATATCATCACCAGAGATTGTCAGAGATTAAAGGGTTTATAGCTGCCATATTCATGAATGGTTCTTACTTGAATAGGCATAATGATTATATGGCAGCAGTGTTTTCCAGGATGGCTTCCTGGGTGTATGACAGAGGTTGTGTGAATGTTGAGGATTTAAGCCAACCCCTGAGTCTGTCTGGTCCCTGGAGCAGATCCCTAACTACTAGTACTACTACTCCACACACTCTAATGGCTGCAATACAGTAAGGGGGCTTCTCCCAGTTATTTTATGACAAATGTAGAATGCAGTAACATATGTTGAGATGGTTCACTGATGAGCTCATTAACATGCAGTTTTGTGCAACAGAGAGTGATCTATGTCAAGCGCCATTTGAGGACACACGGACGTGGATGGGGGACTTCTGTTTGTGAATGTCAAGCAGTCACAGTGAGCAAAACCCCTTTAATTGTCTCTCTCCGGTTTGCAAACTTGACCATACAACGCGGAACATTCCCGACACCAAGAGCAGCCGAGCTCCGCATGCACCTGCATTCTGGGATCATCACACCACGATTGCGATCACAGAGCAGCGAGGCCGGGGCCTCCGCCTCACGTGCCCTGTGACCTCCTCCTGCTAACGTAAACTAATTAGGCTGCTTTGCTCTGATAGGAAGGGAAGGACTGACTGGCTAGGTCCGGAACGCCAAGCTACCGCTCAGCTCAATCAGACTCCCATCTGGAGCATGTCATTCCAATACTGCCTCCTTATCTCACGTTTTCAAAAGAGAGGAGCGCCGGCCTTGAAAAAGAGAGGTGGATGGAGGAGAGATTAAGGGATGGATGGGTGGCGGGACTGGATGAGGATGAGTGATGTGTCTGTTCTTCTCTGCTCGCCTCTCACAGTGAGGCAAACGTTAGCCGCAAACGTCAGAGAGAGAGAGAGAGAGAGAGAGAGTGGTCAGTCAGTCAATACCACCCTAACGGTAGTCCGGCCGAGAAGGGGAGGCTCTCACAGAGGGCCCTTTGTCCGCCGTCACTTAGCGCCAATTACCGCCCGTCAAAATAGTTTTTCTGTCATTGGGCGACGTGTTAATCGGCCCAGGGCTGGGTGTGAGGAGCAACCAGGATCGTCCCTGTCCACACACACCAGCCTGGGGTCAAAGGTTAATAGGGCCCCTCTGATGTGGCTGATCAGATCAGTCAGGACCAGATGGACGGCCGGAATGCTCGGCAAAAAAGTGTGAGGGAAGGGAAAACAATGCCCCTCCCACTAACGAAGAGGACCCAGGTGAGAACAGGCTAGCCAATCTCAGGGCTGAGTGAGAACTCAGAGAGCAGCAATTAAAAATCCTGCATAAAAAAACATGATTATAATTCTGTGGTTAAAAACAAGGTCCTTTTGTAGATGTTGAAAGGTCACTAGGTGCGAGGACCTCTGTGGGTTTGCCCATTCTCAGTCTGAGAGCAGAGGGAGGGAGGGCCTCATAAAGAACAAGACCAGCAGGAGACACGCCAGCCTCAGTCAGACCGGGTTGGAATCTATCTATCTATATCCCCCAAATGATGTCTTCATTAGATTACATCTCTCCACGTGTGTGCCTTGTCGGGGTATGTGACACAATCAGCCAAAACTTAATTCACCACCACTGTAGGAAAATAACCAAACTACCCAGATGCCTCGGCTCAGAAGATCCAGAATGCTCTGCCAGAGTGCTCAAGATGTTTTTAAAGAAAAACACTCCCGCCACAGCAGAGCTGCATAAACCCAAACACATGCAAGGCTGTGGGACAATCTATCCACATATAAACGCTCTCGAAATACTCCCAATTACTGGTGTACACACACACACACACACACACACAATCACTCCTCCCCCACACCCTACAGCCCAACACCCCTCACCCAGTCACAGCCTTAGAGAAAAGGCATGTTCACTTGGAAAAGCTCCCCAGAGTCTGGCTCCCAGCTTTATGCTCTTCATGTTGAAATAAGGAAGGTGATTGAACTCCAAATTGGATTTGCTTAATCTGCATCGAGTTTGAACTTCCTGTGTAAACAACAGCGTGTGCAGATGCCGGAAATGAGCGCGGTTGGGCCCGGGGAACGTAAATGCCCGCGGTTGACTTTGGCAGCGAATCAGACGAGGTGGGCGGGAGAAGGCGGTTGTTACAGGCTCTGGAGGATTTCCCATTGTTACCCAGGGTTCAAATGGGACTTCCTACTCCATCAAGGAGGGCGATGGAGAGGAAGATGATGATGGTGGGTGACATGGACGGTCACGAGGGGAGAAGTTACATAAAAAGTAAAGTGTTTATTATTATTACTATATCACACTACTACAGAGTTTGGAGTCATTGAAGAGCTCTGAGACAGACAGAAGAACAACTCTGGTAACTTCCATCTTGCGTCCACCCGTTTTAGAACAAACAGACAGTACACAGGCAAACCAAAGTAAACAAACACACGCATCCTTAGAAGTTAACATCTCTGAGAGCTACAGAACATCTAGCTAAAGAATCAAATCAAATATATTTATAAAGCCCTTTTTACATCAGCAGATGTCACAAACTGCTATACAGAAACCCAGTCTAAAACCCCAAACAGCAAGCAATGCAGGTGTAGAAGCACAGTAGCTAGGAAAAACTCCCTGGAAAGGCAGGAACCTAGGAAGAAACCTAGAGAGGAACGAGGCTCTGAGGGGTGTCCAGTCCTCTTCTGGCTGTGCCGGGTGGAGATTATATGTAACAGTACATGGCCAAGATGTTCAAATGTTCATAGATCACCAGCAGCGTCAAATAATAATAATCACAGTGGTTGTAGAGGGTGCAACAGGTCACCACCTCAGGAGTAAATGTCAGTTGAACATTCCTTGACTCTGAATAACAGCACTCAACACTCTACACAACAACAGTAGTTCATTTCAATGTCAGGTCTCAAATCATCTGCCTCACACACACAGCAACTACGGTTTTTTGGGGGGTGCGTGCAGAGAGCTGTAAATGAGAATATAACTTTTTCCCTGATGAGATCTGTCTCCTCCATCCCAGCAGAAGGACATCATGTGGCCCTCACAGAGCTCCTCATTAGGGGAGTGTGGAGGGGGAAGGGTATGTGTGTGTGTGTGTGTGTGTGTGTGTGTGTGTGTGTGTGTGTGTGTGTGTGTGTGTGTGTGTGTGTGTGTGTGTGGAGGAAAAGATGGTGGGGTCACGCGGGGTTAATTCCAATCCTGTCATCTCCGTGGAGCAGCGTGACAGTGTGTCTCCTCCGCTCCCAGATTAGAGTGTGGTAGATTGATTCACACACACACACACACACTCACACACATACACACATTCGCGCACATACACACACATACATGCACACACACACGCGCACACACTCACTTGCACAAAAGTGCGTTTGCGGATGTGTGTGAGCGTATGAGTTTACTGCCTCGTTTCCTTACCCTAACTGGGAGGTGAGGAGAGATTGTGTACAAGGAGACATTTTATTATGTCTGTCACATCAGAAACAATATACATCTGATTCTGTTGACTGAGACAGCTGTCAACAGTTATCACCTTTGATATCTGCCATTTTGGTACTGACTGAGGGTCAGGTTGCCCTTGTCCCAATTATTACGTTTTATGGTTTCATTGAAATGTGCAACTAGTTTTACAGATGTCTGATGAGTTTGATATATCTGTGAACTTGAAAGAGCAAAAAAAAGAAAGAACAGAGAAGAAAAAAAGCAAAGGATGAAACAGAAACATGAAGGCATGACAGCAAACAAAGAAAAGAAAGAATGTGAGACTCAAAGAAAGACAAAAAGAAAGACAAAGGAATGGAAGCCAGAAATAATGTGAGTCAAAAAGAAGGAACGAAAGAACGAACCAAAGACCCAAAAGAAAGAGCTAAAAAGACACAAAGAAAGAGAGAGAGAGAGGAGAGAGAGAGCGAGAGAGAGAGAGAGAGAGAGCGAGAGAGAGAGAGAGAGAGAGAGAGAGATAAAGAGAGAGAGATGTGGGCAATTCATGTGCACCCTCCTCCATGCGATCGTGGGCCAGCACACCTGCTACTATTCACTTTAGAGGAAACAGACAGTGTGTGAAGAGCCAGGCAGTGGAGTGGAGAGGAGAGGCGCTTGGCCCGAGGACAAAACCTCGCCACAGAGCCAAATTAGAAACAGGAAGGGCTGTGGGTAAAGGCGCCGATTAAAAACGCACTCCCCACATGGACTCAATATACTGCAGGCCTGATCCCTCTGTAGAAACCCAAAACCCAACAACACTATTTCATACTTCCCAGTCAACAGAACAACCGGGCCGAACTCCATTTGCACAGTGGCAGCACAGAGATGTTTCGGTCCAAAGTAAACTCTCAGTCGAAATGTTGGTAAACTGGGACTAAATGCTCCTCTTAGTAATGGGGAAGGGTTTCTGAAGGATATTCTCTTTGTTTGTTTGTTTGTGCTGGAATCTTTACCAAAGTCCGATTAGAAAAAGGATGAAGCTGTGTATTGATATATGGTTGTGTCATCACAGGCCACAAGAATGTGGATGCAGGATAAGGATATGGATCAGATGGTGAGATGGAAGGAGGATGCAGGATAAGGATATGGATCAGATGGTGAGATGGAAGGAGGATGCAGGATAAGGATATGGATCAGATGGTGAGATGGAAGGAGGATGCAGGATAAGGATATGGATCAGATGTTGAGATGGAAGGAGGATGCAGGATAAGGATATGGATCAGATGGTGAGATGGAAGGAGGATGCAGGATAAGGATATGGATCAGATGGTGAGATGGAAGGAGGATGCAGGATAAGGATATGGATCAGATGGTGAGATGGAAGGAGGATGCAGGATAAGGATATGGATCAGATGGTGAGATGGAATGCTTTTGTCAATGCCTCTACAGTCTTCACATTCAATTGGAAAACTATAGCTTATCATTTTTGGTCAAGGCATTTTCTTCCCGTGTTTATTTAATATGTATGACCATGACACTACCATTTCTATTGGCAGTGACAAAGACTGACACTCAAGCATTGGCCTAGTCAGCCACACAAGGCACTGCACAACCAGCAAGTAGCTAACCTCTAACGACACAAAAAAAAAGTGTCTCTTGAGACGCGCAGGGGTCGTTCCACCTCAAAAAGCACAAGAAAGAGGATCTCGACACCCACCATCTCAGATTGTGCTAAAATCATTTCTGTAGGTTAGAAACGGATAAGATTAGCACTCCTGAAACATTATTTTGTTGAAATATAATTTGATCTCTGAGAATTTAAATTTGGCCATTTTATCTTATAGGATTCATATAACCTTCAATAAGTATATTACTGAACATCTGATTTCAACAATGAATAAGACATGAGGAATCCAATGAAATGATCAAAAGCTTCCCATGGACCACCCACACCCCACGCCAATCCCACTCCAACAACCAGTATACAGTATCAGTTCTCTATGTCAGACAAGTAGTATGGAGCTGCTGCTTGGAGTATTGCTTCTTCATCCTTTGTAATGCATTCCCTGTAAATCTGATAATGTTTGCATTATTTACCATAAATTACTGTGAAAGTACCAGGTTTTTCCCACTAGATGCTGCTGTTCCTGCTACTCCCACAAGTGTTAATCCATTTAGCTCTTCTCTTGCATTTATTAAATGGATCAAAGCATTTTCCTTGTCAACTTTGGGCAGAGAACCAATAGTTCTGGCTCATGATAAAAACAAATGGTTTGATCCTCCATGAAATCAATTCAGTTTGTTCTTCTCTTAGGCTTAATCTGTATCCAGGAAACGTCCCCTCTGTGTGTGGTTTACTCCCTTCA
Organism: Salmo salar; assembly: GCF_965601325.2. Classification (NCBI taxonomy): domain Eukaryota; kingdom Metazoa; phylum Chordata; class Actinopteri; order Salmoniformes; family Salmonidae; genus Salmo; species Salmo salar. The sequence continues at coordinate 58,840,521 of NC_138305.1, forward strand.
AAAAAGGTCTCGATTAGTTTGAGTCCTGGTCCTGGTGAAGTCCTGGTGAACAAGCAAACAATTTTACAGCAGTTCTAATGGTTTCAATGTTATGGTCTCTAAACACACACTGTATAGTGTTTTGCAATGGTATTGGGTTAGGTTGGGTTTAAGGTCACTAATCACACTACTTATAGAGGAATTATTTAATAATTTTATTGAAAAGCATACGACTGCCATGCAATGCTATATAATTGTGTTATTTAATTAGAGTTTTCACCACATTTCACACACTAGCCCATTTCTACATCAAAGTTTTGTGATTGTAGGAAATGTATTCATATGACAATTGCACCATAGGGATAGCCCTCTGAGAGTTGCCATTTGTTGGACTATTCAAGGAGTGTTGGGTTGAAGCATTAGGTTGCTAAGAGAAGGACAAACTGAATTGCTTTCATGGAGGACTGGCTTGACTTGTGAGGACGACTACATAATTTATTTTCATCATGAGAAAAAGCTATTGGTTTTCTACCCAAAGTTGCATAATAAATGTTGTGATTTATTTAATAAACACAAGAGACCAGCAAAATTGATCGAAGGGTGTGGCAGTAGTAAGAACAGAAGCATCTAGTGGTCAAAACCTGGTACTTCCACACGTCATGAATAATGCAAGCGACTCCAATGGATAATTTCTCTGAACAGTGGGGAAAACATCACCAGATTCACAGGGAATACATTACATAGGATGAAGAAACAATACTCCAAACCGCAACTCCATACTACTCGACAGTCATAGACAACTGATACTGTATACTGGTTGTTGGGGTTGGATTGGTGTGGAATGTGGGGATCCATGGGTGTCTTTTGACACTTCTATTGGATTTGTCATGTCTTACTCAATGATAGGAAACAGTTTGTTTCAAATCAGATATTGGGTACTATATATTATGTGAATCCTATAAATTAAAATGGCCAATTTGGGTGAAATCAATTAGCTTAATTTCTCAGAGATCAAATTACATTTCAACAACATAATGTTGCAGGAACGCTAATCTTATCGGTTTCTAACTACAGAAAGTATTTCAGAACAATCTGTGATGGTGGGTGTCATGGCTTGCTGAAATTGCGTGGAACGACTCAAGGCCATGGTTGGTTGTGAGTGATCTGTCATGTGGTGCATCTGTCCAGTGTCTATCTCTGGCATGTCTCAGCAGAGATTCCCTCATTAGTACTAGAGTAGACAGTAGAATGGGGTCAACAAACTTTACAAATTAAAATCGAGTCTCACACAAGCATGCAGTATCCACTAGTAGTGGATGAGGTGAGTTCCCCGCTATCTAAAGCTCTTTGAGCACTTGTAAAAACTCTATAGGAATCTAATCAAATCCAATTTTATTCGTCCCATGCTACTTAATCAACAGGTGTAGAATGCACAGTATTCCCATTAAAATGCCAAACACTGAAGCTACAATTCCATTGAGGAAGAGAGCATGTTTCAGTCCGTATGGGATCTAACCTCTCCTCTGCTCCTCTCTTACTGCCCTGTCTGTGTGCTGAGCCATCTCTCAACAGCTCTGCTGGATGGATGGATGGATGGATGGATGGATGGATGGATGGATGGATGGATGGATGGATGGATGGATGGATGGGGAGAGCGCTAACTTTCCCACAGAAGACTATTAGTGCTGCCAACCCTGTTAACAGGCGGCTAGCGGGAGCCAATGAGGCAGAACCCAGTAAGAGAGAGAGACAGGAGGACTGGAACAGAGACCACCGACCAGCCCAGAGGTCTCTGTGTGAACGAACCAGAAAAGGAAATTGATATTGATATAAGCCCGCTGCCCTATTCTCCTGACCTCTGACGTTTACCAGCTTTCTCTTCTGCCAACGGGTTTGCTAAGGCATTTCCTGCCAGCTCACGTACCGGCATACTCTGTCCACTTGGAGAAAAAGAAGAAGAAAAATAGAACATGTCATAAAAGCTGGTTGTGAGGGGGGAAAAGCAACCTGTCTCTTATAGGCCAGGATCAGGGGAAAAAAGTATGTTCTCATTCTCATACTATATTTCCATTTGCTCATGGGTCCGTCCAAGGAGTATGTTTCCCTCAATCTATCATTTTCACTGCGGTCTCGAACGGTAGAAAACTCTAGCGTAATTATTCCTGCAGATATTGAGGAGGTTTAGTGGAGAATTCCCCTCTCTCCTGTAGCTACCTGAAAGAAGAGAAGCCTTGCTCTTAAAGATTATGTTGTTAAAAAGTGAAGGTCAGTGAACCACAGAGTGATTATCACACTTTTCCACTATAATTGAACAGACAGACACACATTGAAACGAATGTTAATTTCTCTCATTTACATGGTATCCGTGAAAGAATGAGAGCACAATAATTCAGTCACAGCTTTCCTGTTCCACGTACTGCACTCTACCTTTCTCTCCTCCTCCCTGCTTGATCTTTTTCTCTCTCCTCTCCTCCTTCTCTCTCTCCTTTCCTCCCTCTCTCCTGCCCTGCCTGATGTAAGAGGTCATCACTAAAGCCATGAAGGGCTGCATTCACACAGGGTTTACCGACTGATGTCTGGACCAAACGCACTGATGCAGAAACACAAACACACACACACGCTGAGCCAGACGAGGAGTGTGCTCAGTGCGACTCCAGGAGGAAAATCGGCCATGACATCACCCAGGGGACAGCAGGTGCAGGGCCGGGACAGGAGAGGAAGTGACTCACAGGAAGTGCAGTGAGGCAGACTTTGCTGCGCGCCGTGTGTGTGTGGCGAGGCAGACTTTGCCGTGCCACTGACAGGCAGGCTGTGGGAGAGAGAGTGTGAAGGAAGGGGTGAAGGAGTGTGTGTTCCACCTCAGAGGGAGCAACTTGGCCTGGGGGCCGTGGAACTTGGTACTTACATAAACAACAGCCTCTCATCTCCTTCCGCAACCAGGGTTACCACTCACAACCAGCTCTGAGCTCAAGTGTTAAAGCTACAACTTACTGTACATTGGGTTAGTTAGTACCAAAAGTACTGCTTATTATAAGTATAGTTTTGCTTGTGATATACTGGCTTTTATGTCATGTTTCTGTTATATGCACATATTTGAGCGGTACATCATACCGTATAGCGGGGTATTTTGAAATCCCCACAGAACGATTTTTAATACTGTCTAAAATCGGATTTTTTTTCTGAAGCTCTTGCTGCGAGCTACTCCACAGCTTATAACTAACTATAAATTAACTATCTAAGATGAACTATCTAAATTATATCCAGCTCAGGTCTTCAGCTATGCATTTGGTTTGCTAAGAAGCTTAGTGGCTTCCTGGTTACAGCTTATATTTGTTTTCTGCATGCAGCAAACTGTAAGTAGCCTTTTGAGATAGTTGTATAACTTTATGAGCTGTGTTGTCTGTGGAGAAGGATGGGGAGGGGGAGAGGAATGTGATGGTGTGTCCTCGACCGCAGCCGCCTGGCCATTTATACAAAGCGTATTATGTTAATGAGAAGAGTGTGGGGAGTGGATTCCTCCAATACCACCCAGGATAACACAAGCCAGTCCTCTGCTCTCCACATCTGGTCCAGACCCCACGGTAATCTGCTCGAAGACACGTCGGCCAGGACCAGGTTTTTCTCATGGACCACCAACTGAGGGCCATAAACGTTGCTTCACAACAGGTCCATTTCAGAGCCATGCACAGAGAGACAGAGTAGACGGAGATAGACAGATTCTGTAGAATGGTGCCGGAGGGGATGGCTGACATTGTACGTGCTCCTAACCAACTGTACTATTTTGTTAGTTTTTTCATGTTGTTTTTAACTTATTTTTAACTTATTTTGTACATAATGTTGCTGCTATTATCTCTTATGACCTTTTTTTAACAAGTCCAATGCAAAGGATTTACTAGTTTCTCGGGAACGGGCCTAAATCCCCGTCATTAGCGTGAAGAAAAGATGGAGAAAAAGGGGGCGAAGGTCGGGCTGCCTTCTGAGAATTCGTAGGCGGGCGAGTAAACTCCCACTACCATCCGTTTTATTGGCCAACGTGCAATCATTGGAAAACAAAATGAATGATCTACGATCAAGATTATACTACCAACGGGACATTTAAAACTGTAATATCTTATGTTTCACCGAGTCGTGGCTGAACGGCGACATGGATATATAGAGCTGGTGGGATTTTCCATGCACAGGCAGGACAGAGAAGCTACGTCTGGTAAGACGAGGGGCGGGGTTGTGTCTATTTGTCAATAACAGCTGGTGCACAATGTCTAATATTAAATAAAACTTGAGGTATTGCTCGCCAGAGGGTAGAGTACCTTATGATAAGCTGTAGACCACAACATCTACCAAGGGAGTTGTTATCTATATTATTCGTAGCCATCTATTTACCACCACAAACCGATTCTGGCACTAAGACCGGCTGTATAAGGCCATAAGCAAACAAGAAAATGCTAATCCAGAAGCGGCACACTTAGTGGCCGGGGACTTTAATGTAGGCAAACTTAAATCCGTTTAACCTAATTTCGACCAGCATGTCACATGTGCAACCAGAGGAAAAAAAACTCTAGACCACCTCCCCCGCCCTCCATTTGGCAAATCTGATCATAATTCTATCCTCCTGATTCCTGCTTACAAGCAAAAACTAAAGCAGGAAGTACCAGTGACTCGCTCAATACGGAAGTGGTCAGATGACGCTGATGCTACGCTACAGGACTGTTTTGCTAGCACAGACTGGAAAATGTTCCGGGATTCATCAAATGGCATTGAGGAGTATACCACCTCAGTCATCGGCTTCATCAATAAGTGCATCAACAACACCGTCCCCACAGTGACCGTACGTGTATATATCCCAACCAAAAGCCATGGATTACAGGCAACATCCGCATCGAGCTAAAGGCTAAATCTGCCGCTTTCAAGGAGCGGGATACTAATCCGGACGCTTATAAGAAATCCCGTTATGCCCTCAGACGAACCATCAAACAAGCAAAGCATCAATACAGGATTAAGATTGAATCCTACTACACCGGCTCTGATGCTCGACGGATGTGGCAGGGGTTGAAAACTATTACGGACTACAAAGGGAAACCAAGCTGCGAGCTGCCCAGTGATGTGAGCCTACCAGACAAGCTAAATGCTTTTTATGATCACTTTGAGGCAAGCAACACTGAAGCATGCATGAGAGCACCAGCTGTTCTGGACGACTGTGTGATAACGCTCTCGGTAGCCGATGTGGACAAGCCCTTTAAACAGGTCAACATTCACAAAGCCACAGGGCCAGACGGATTACCAGGAAATGTACTCAAAGCATGCGTGGACCAACTGACAAGTGTCTTCACTGACATTTTCAACCTCTCCCTGACTGAGTCTGTCATACCTACATGTTTCAAGCAGACTACCATAGTCCCTGTGCCCAAGGAAGTGAAGGTAACCTGCCTAAATGATTATCCCCCGTAGCACTCACGTCGGTAACCATGAAGTGCTTTGAAAGGCTGGTCATGGCTCACATCAACAGCATCCTCCCGGATACCCTAGACCCACTCCAATTTGCATACCTTCCCAACAGATCCACAGATGATGCAATCTCAATCACACTCGACACTGCCCTTTCCCACCTGGACAAAAGGAACACCTATGTGTGACTGCTGTTCATTGACTACTGCTCAGCATTCAACACCATAGTGCCCACAAAGCTCATCACTAAGCTAAGGACCCTGGGACTAAACACCTCCCTCTGCAACTGGATCCAGGACTTCCTGACGGGCCACCCCCAGGTGGTAAGGGTAGGCAACAACATATCTGCTACGCTGATCAACACTGGGGCCCCTCAGGGTGTGTGCTTAGTCCCTCCTGTACTCCCTATTCACCCATGACTGCGTGGTCAAACACAACTCCAACACCATCATTAAGTTTGCTGACGACACAATAGTGGTTGGCCTGATCACCGACAACGATGAGACAGCCCATAGGGAGGAGGTCAGAGACCTGGCAGTGTGGTGCCAGAATAACAACCTCTCCCTCAACATGATCAAGACAAAGGAGATGATTGTGGACTACAGAAAAAAGGCGGGCCGAACAGGACCCCATTAACATCGACAGGGCTTTAGTGGAGCGGGTCGAGAGTTTCATGTTCGTTGGTGTCCACATCACCCCAAAAAAAAATTCTCCAAACACACCAAGACAGTCGTGAAGGGAGCACGACAACACCTTTTACCCCTCAGGAGACTGAAAAGATTTGGTATGGGTCCCCAGATCCTCAAAAAGTTATTCAGCTGCACCATCGAGAGCATCCTGACCGGTTGCATCACCGCTTGGTATGGTAACTGCTCGGCATATGACCGTAAGGCGCTACAGAGGGTGGTGCATACGGCCCAGTATATCACTGGGGCCAAGCTTCCTACCATCCAGGACCTACAGTTGAAGTCGGAAGTTTACATACACCTTAGCTAAATACATTTAAACTCAGTTTTTCACAATTCCTGACATTTAATCCTAGTAAAAATTCCCTGTCTTAGGTCAGTTAGGATCACCACTTTATTTTAAGAATGTGAAATGTCAGAATAACAGTAGAGAGAATGATTTATTTCAGCTTTTATTCCTTTCATCACATTCCCAGTGGGTCAGAAGTTTACATACACTCAATTAGTATTTGGTAGCATTGCCTTTAAATTGTTTAACTTGGGTCAAACGTTTCGGGTAGCCTTCCACAAGCTTCCCACAATAAGTTGAGTGAATTTCGGCCCATTCCTCCTGACAGAGCTGGTGTAACTGAGTCAGGTTTGTAGGCCTCCTTGCTCACACACGCTTTTTCAGTTCTGCCCACAAATTTTCTATAGGATTGAGGTCAGGGCTTTGTGATGGCTACACCAATACCTTGACTTTGTTGTCCTTAAGCCATTTTGCCACAACTTTGGAAGTATGCTTTGGGTCATTGTCCATTTGGAAGACCCATTTGTGACAAGGCTTTAACTTCTTGACTGATGAACGTGATGCTGCCACCCCCGTGCTTCACGTTTGGGATGGTGTTCTTCGGCTTGCAAGCATCCCCCTTTTTCCTCCAAACATAATGATTGTCATCATGGCCAAACAGTTCTATTTTTGTTTCATGAGACCAGAGGACATTTCTCCAAAAAGTACGATCTTTGTCCTCATGTGCAGTTGCAAACTGTAGTCTTGCTTTTTTATGGCGGTTTTGGAGCAGTGGCTTCTTCCTTGCTGAGCGGCCTTTCAGGTTATATAGGACTCGTTTACTGTGGATATAGATACTTTCGTACCTGTTTCCTCCAGCATCTTCACAAGGTCCTTTGCTGTTGTTCTGGGATTGATTTGCACTTTTCGCACCAAAGTACGTTCATCTCTAGGAGACAGAACGTGTCTCCTTTCTGAGCGGTATGATGGCTGCCTGGTCCCATGGTGTTTATACTTAAGTACTATTGCTTGTACTGATGAATTTGGTACCATCAGGCATTTGGAAATTGCTCCCAAGGATGAACCAGACTTGTGGAGGTCTACATTTTTTTTCTGCGTTCTTGGCTGATTTCTTTTGCGTTTCCCATGATGTCAAGCAAAGAGGCACTGAGTTTGAAGGTATGCCTTGAAATACATCCACAGGTACACCTCCAATTGACTCAAATGATGTCAATTAGCCAATCAGAGGCTTCTAAAGCCTCTTCTCTGGTATCGCACGGCAAGCGGTACTGGAGCACCAAGTCTAGGACCAAAAGGCTCCTTAACAGCTTCTACCACCTTCTACCTACTATATGAAAGTAATCAGATTACATCACTGAGTTTGGGTAATTCAAAAGTTACATTACTAATTACAATCTTGGACAGGTAACTAGTAACTGTTAGGTGTAACATTTAGAAAGTAACCTACCCAACCCTGATTGGGACATCCCCACCAGATTAAAGTTGAAATGTAAAATGGTTTTGGATTACTTTCCCCATAAGAAGCATTGGAAGAAGACAAAAAGGATCAATCAAGTGCATTTGTTGTGTCATCATAGTGGTCTCTGACTTCTGGTCAGACTTGCAACCTTGAATTTGCGCATATTTTCAATGCTGAATTTAATGTCATTGAGAAAACAGAAAGGCGTCATAATACATTTTTTCGCAAACATCCTAGTCATCTACTTTTTCAAAAGTATCTGTAATCTGATTACAATATTTTTGCTGGCAATGTAAAACTGATTACAGTCAATGTTTTTTTGTAATCTTATTACATGTAATGAGATACTACCCAACCCTGGTCCCAAGGATCCCAGATAGCAAGGACCGTATTTGGGGGAACAAGGGTGAAGGCACAGGGGCACGCCACATTCGTGTTTTGGTTTGGAATTTGGCCTATGTGAATTAGTGAATAAACTTTTGATAGAAGTACTCCAATGTATGTGCCAGTGGAGGCTGGTGGGAGGAGCTACAGGAGGACGGGCTCATTGTAATGACTGGAATGGAATCAATGGAACGCTATAAACACATCAAACATATGGAAACCATGTTTGACACCGTTCCATTGATTCCATTCAATCCATTACAATGAGCCCGTCCTCCTATAACTCCTCCCACCAGCCTCCACTGGTATGTACTGTATGTTGAGAATGGTGTTTACCCAGTATATTTTCTTATTTAGACATATGTTTATGAGGTGTGTATTATGTTATTTAATGTGCTTTTTACTGAGGGTAATTACACGTTCTTATCAAGGCACAAGGCGAGACACAAATGCAGACACTGGAGGCAGATGGTTGGAGTCTTACAATGTTTATTAATCCAAAAAGGAGTAGGCAAGAGAATGGTCGTGGACAGGCAAAAGGTCAAAACCAGATCAGAGTCCAGGAGGTACAGAGTGGTAGACAGGCTCGTGGTCAAGGCAGGCAGAATGGTCAGGCAGGCCTTTCCAGAAATAGGCAAGGGTCAAAACCGGGAGGACTAGAAAAAGGAGAATGGAAAAAGCAGGAGAACGGGAAAAACGCTGGTTGACTTGGAAACATACAAGACGAACTGGCACAAAGAGACAGGAAACACAGGGATAAATACACAGGGGAAAATAAGTGACACCTGGAGGGGGTGGAGACAATCACAAGGACAGGTGAAACAGATCAGGGCGTGACAGTTCTCCCCCCTATATAGTGGGTCATGGTATGCTCCGAGGTGACGGTGTGGCCATGGGGGACGTCCTATATACTGTATACCTGTGTGTAGCAGCTGGGGTTGTTTGCCAGTAGTGGATTGCATATGGGCAGACTAAGTTGACAGAAATGCAAGAAAGGCCCTAGTCCTTTTGATGTAGTAACCTTTTAGTGTTGTGTTACTTTTCACAGTCTTATTGTGAGTTAGAAAAAATATATTTTGTCAGCCTTCATTTTGTAGCACCTGTTATTTAATAAGCCTACACCTGATTTTGCAACTTGAACTTTTCCTCCTATTACGACAGTGAGACATGTTACCCCAATCACTACAATTCAGCATTGGTCTTTTAAGCCTTGGCTCTTTCCAGCCTTGGTCTTTCTAGCCTTGGTCTTTTCCGCCTTGGTCTTTCCAGCCTTGGTCCTTTCAGCCTTGGTCTTTTCAACCTAAGGCTATCTTCGATAAGTCCTGAAGCGTGTGTGATATACTGAGTAAGAACAGCTACCGTATACAGTATATCATGTGTCATAAAGAAATGTACAGTTCAGTAGATTAACATTTATCAATGTGGCGTGCTGGGCTTGTCATGTAGTCATTCTGACTGATTTCTCAGCTTCCTGGTACTAAGATGGAGAACGCTACCCATAACCACACTGACTCCACTTCTTCACAACCCTCCATATGTCCTCCATATGGATGTAATTCCTGCCTGCCTCCCCCCTCTCTCTTTATTTCTCTCTCTCTCCCTCTCTCTTTATTTATTTATTTATTTTATCTCTCTTTCTCTCTTTATTTCTCCCTTTGTCTTTCGACTCTTTTTCTCCTTCTAACTCACCCTATCTCTATTTCTCACTCTTTCCATCCATCCCTCCCTCTCTTTATTTTTCCCTCATTCCCTCTCTCTCTCCCTCTCTCTCCCTCTCTCCCTCTCTCTCCCTCTCTCTCTCTCGCTCCCTCCCTCTCTCCCCTCTCTTGACTCAATTTCTCTCCCTCTATCTTTCTCTGACTGGGTTCACAGACAGACAGACAACAAAGTTACAGATTCTCAAATTCAAAGCCTTGAGGGCATCTTGTAGATACTTGAAGTCAAGAATGAAAGGCATAGTCTGATGCACAGCTTTCAACAGCTTTATTAAAACATTTTAAGAATTTATAAGTTACTGAATTTACCTTCATGATCATATGAGATTTTGTTTTTCTACACTTGTGTATTTCGTCATGCTTTATAATATGGCCATTATTGTAAAAGAGAACTAGCCCTTAATGACTTATCTTCCTAAATACATGTTCAATAAATAAATACAAAATAATGCATTTATAAACTGTTTGTCAGAATATTATGAATAGTTAATGGACCCATGAGGTCAGTTTGTTCATTTCTAAACGTTCTGTTTTCTCACTCTGTTGATGCCAGAGAGAGGCAGATCCACATAACATGACAACAGGAGAAACTGGGACGAGACTTAATGTGGAGGTGAATAAGCCACATTTTTTTGTGTGAAGACTCCTGTGATCTTTAGCTGGTGGATAAATTGGTCACCTAACCCACAACCCCCAAGTAAGACAGTCATGGCATAAAACTATGACACATGGCTCCCTATTTGTCTACTGTTGAGTCCATCATACACTGGCTCCCTGGAATGGACTGATCTCCATCCATGTTGCCTTGAGGGGTATTATGCCGCCTACAATGTAGCGTACAATAGCTTAGCAGTGTTCTACCAATGAATAGGCCCTTGACAATGCATTGGGACGTAGCACCACTACCATGAGAAGTCCCTAACACTGGGTCTCCTCCCCCTCAGCCAGAGGTAATGGCTCCAGCATGCCACTCCAGTCTGCTCCACTGTGATTGTATGGATGATTTAGCACTTACGGTAATGGCAGTAGCAGAGCATATTTTAGGAACAACTTAGAGATAGCTTTTAGCAACACCACTGAGTCATTTCCTACTAGCCTCATACACACACACGCACACGCACACACACACGCACACACACACATGCACACACACACACACACACACGTACAATGGAATAAAAGACTACATAAGAATAAGTATTATCATTTCTCCCAGTGATTCTGGAAAAGCCATTTCCATATTTTGTCTCCTCTTGAATGTGCGGACGAATGCTGGCCTGTTTGATGTGTTCAGAGCTGCAGCGCAGATGCCACAGTTTAAGCTACGTTGGACGTCATCTCGCTGACGTTTCTCGGAAAACAGAAAAGACGCCGTGCAGTGCACCACCTCTAAAATTAGAGTGCGGCACATGAAGAAGAAAAAAAAAACGGAAAGAAAGTAAGACTCACAAGTGACCGCCGTTCCTCCCCGCATCTCTGTGTTTTAGCGTTCCGCCCTGCCTGGCACGAGGCCGGGGTAGAGATCTCCCATAACGACGGATGGAGCACTTTGCTGCATCAAAGGTGCACGGCACGCCACATACTTTCCAAACACAGCACCGCCAGAAATCTGGAAATCTGATTTTATAACCCTCATGATTTTGGTTGTTGGAGCTGCAGATACTTTTGGTGTGGTTTAAACACAGTTAAATAATGGGCCTGCCACACCAGTTAGAGAGAGGGTCCCTCTCTCTCTCTCTCAATGGAATGCTCATCAGTGCTGTGGCCGTTCTGTTGTGTGTTTGTATGTAAACTTAAAGAAAGACGGCCACCTTTAACTTATTTACCAGATGCTCAGGAAAGGGAAAAATACAAGCAGCTTCAACTTTGCAGAGTGGTTTTGTCCAAAGCCTGTGTAGCAGTGAATGAGAGCCGGTTTAACCAATAATATCTTACATTTCTCTTGTTGGTTTTATTTAAACCCTATTACATGGGCATAACAGAAACCTATACACAGCCTTAGCTGACTGTGTAAAGTGCTCATTTAGTCTGTCCTAATATAACAGGGGTTTCACTTTGTATTGTCATCAACAGCTTATGGCAAAGTGACTAGTCTGCAAGTCGGAGCTCTGTGATGAAGTGAGTCATAGCAAATCATTACAACTATGACCTTTAACCTCGGTCCCGTAAGAAAGGAAGGAGAGGAGGCGGGGTTAGGGGGGATGGGGCTTGTTTAAAAGTGCTCCCTAGAGGGAGGGTCTGATACTAACTTGGCCCTAATGCGAGCCCATGGAGGTAAGAAACACTGGCTGACTCAGAGTACCAGAACCAAGTGCCGTTGGATCAGGGAGCAAGGAGGGGGCGACATTCAGGAGCACGCCCCGTGTGCCCCCACCCTGGGAGCAGTATTTCCACCCGACCCAATGAAAGGTTTATAGACTGCAGCTATAAAGGCAAACCACTAAATCTAACACTGTTTTAACACAGGCGTTTTCTTCCAACCCCCTCTCCCTCTCTCCTCCTATCCCTCTCTTCTGACCTAACAGTGTTGGTAGTGACGGGGGGGGGGGTAAAGTTTTACTGTTGAATGTTTAGTTGATTTTCATCAAATGCTCATTAACTTAGCCAGTGAAGTGACTTCCTTCTGAAGTCCATTAAAATGGTGTGCTGAGAGGGGGGCAGAGTGGGGATGGAGGGCAGGGTGGGAGGGAAGCAGGCGGGGAGGCTGGGAGGCAGGCAGGCAGGCAGGCAGGCAGGCGGGTGGTGCTACTGGCAAGGCTATTGGAGACCATGTGCTGAGCTGAGTTCTGTGGTTGGGGTCGACATTACATAAATGGAAAGCAGATGGGAAATCTGGGGGGAACGGATGCAAGGTAAAATAAAAGAACACGTGTAGACCAGGGGATTGGAACTGATGTGTGGACAGGGACTGCTCTGGCAAGAAATGACTGTCTGTTGCGTCACCCAGGTGGGTGTTGGGTAAGAGTAGGTATTAGGTCATCTTTCTATCTGTTGCACAACAAGTCAATAGACACAATGGCAAAATATCTGAAAAAGTCATTATCTTAGGACTTACAGACTTAGGGATAAGACATTTCACCATTTCTACTGTCAACGGTTTGGAAATGTAACTTCTGTACTATTAAATGAAAGATGAGTATGTGAGTTGAAAGCATATATTTGTTGTATATGAACGGTTTTTTTCCCCCGAAGAAAAAGTAAAAGTCTTTGTACAGCTGATTAAAAACACAAGCATGTTGGGTTGCTCTCTGCAAACGAGTGCATGCATGTGTCTGAGTTTGAAACCAACATTCCATGGTTCCAATGTGCACTCGTATAAAAAACATTATATTTAGAGATTCTTGCGATGACTCGTGTTCCGTTCCAAACCCTGTCTAATGCAAACACGGCAGGAAAAAAAGTCGGTGAAACTCCACAACCATTCCTCTCTCTCTCTCTTTCTCTCCCTTTCTCTCACTCTCTCATTATCTACCCCAGCAGTGTGGCTACAGTATGTATTTCCTCTGTCTCTTTTCAAACTGTTCCAAGTCACTCCGTTTAGGCTTAGTGACTGCACTACTTTTCCGAGAACAATACAAGTATTAAGATATTCATTCTAACCTTCATGCCCGTGCTGTCTTGGGACATACGATATGTTTGGTTTTTGCCATCGCATCCTGCCATTATCTGTCCCTATGAATAAAATATGAGCAATAATCCCCTGGTGTTTGTCAATGACAGTGTTGTTTGTGTTAGTGTTCATTCATTTCTCTAACAGGACTGTTCCAGTGAGGGTTTTCCCGGTGGTGCCAAAAAAACACAACAGAAGAAGAATATGAGTCAGAGATGACAAAGGAAAGGTAGCCAAAAACACGTCGGGGGAGAATGTGTCTGAACATGTGCAATATGTAGTAGGTACACTGGTGTGTGCGTGTTTGTTTATCTTTATTAATTAAAGCAGCTGTAGACCTCATGTCTCGCTGAGGGCCTATTGGCGTATCTGTCTCCTAGCTCGCAGGCTGTCATGTCTCAAATCGCACAGTAAACAAACTCACAGCACAGGCGCTCTTCAAATCCCTCGCACACCGACAGACAGCTCGGGTTGTTTGTTTTCTCTCTCTCTCTCTCCTCCTCCACCCGCTCGCTCTCTCTCGCTCTCTCTCTCTCTCTTTCTCTTTTAAATGAACTATTCCCAGGGGTTAACTTTTACCTCAGCCTTCATTCCCAGGGATCTGTACAACGACATGGAGTGGAGGAAAACATCTAGCTGTGTTTTCCTAGTCCTCCCCCAGAGACCTTATAACATCTGTGTAGATGTAACTACCCTGGACCCTGCTGTGATTCTATACCCCATTGCAGGCCATTACACCACACTTACACTGACCCTTTCAAAAACACACCGCCAGGCTCCAGCTATGTTTCTCGTAGGCATTCAGTGTTAGAGAGTTAGCTTTTAACCTAGTCTTGTTTTTTGTTTTTTTGCAGCTAATTTATGTGGGAGATGTTTGTAGCTCTGTTACTTTTTGACCCCTTGACATCCTTAGTGTGATTTGAATGTTTTTAAACACACATTGTGAAGTCAGCTGGACAAGTTGTGGACAATTGGAACAACCAAAGTGTTTTCTCACGATAAATACACATGATTTATTTACAAATAAAGTGGTTATAATAGAAATAAATACAAAATAAAAATCTGAGCATTATACTTCATGTGGTATTGCACCCAATTCGAAATGTACATCAGAAATACATTTTCAAAACCAGTAAAGGATTATTCCTCCAAGTAAAATATTTATTTTTCCCAACTTTAACTAGACATAAATATATTCATATATAGTTATTTTTTCTTCTTCTCCCAAAATAGCTCTGTTTGTGTCTTTTTTCTTTCATATAAATAAAACATTTTCATTGGGAAACCGGGTGTCCATATAACCTCACACTCTATGTCTTTCTCAGTCTCCATCCCTTCATCCCATCCCTCTCTCTTTCTCTCTCTGTCTCTCTCTCTCTCTGTATGTCTCAACGGCAGCCACATCCCTCCACAATCATATCCTGGTAGTTTTTGAGGATGACCTTCTCATACTCATCCAGATAGAGCAACGATATGGGGCTGAGCTCTGTGGGCACACAGCACGCCCGGGGGATGTTGGAGTTCACAGAGTTGACCAGAGTCTGAACGATGGCATGGTTGGTAGAGTTGAGGTGGTCGGCCAATGGGAAGGGACATACCCCGTGGCAGTAGAAGGCATGGTAGCCAGGGGGCGCCACTATCCACTCGTTCCAGCCCACTTCGCTGAAGTCCACGTCGAGTTCGTGTCTGTGGCAGTTGGCCTTGTGTTGATGCTTCCTCCTCTGTTTCCTGTGGCCTGCTGCCTGTCTCTTGTCCCTGTGCAGCACCGCGTTCCCCCGCCCGTCATGACTGTAGGTCACCAGCAGGGGTCGAGCCTGGGGCCATGAGTCCTGGTCCTCGTGGAGGGAGCGGCTCACTCTGACGTGCCTGCTCTGTCTCTGGGCGTCCTCAACCCCCTGGGTGTCTGGGTGGAACACCTCCACCATGAATCCGTGGTTGTGGCTCCCCCCGGAGGACCACTGGGACACGGCGGGGCTGACGTCGAAGCTTTCCCAGCGGCTCAGAGAATCCTGCACCAGCCGGGTGTCCAGGAGGCGTGTCAGGGGTTCCCCACGGGGAGATGCAGGGGCTCCAAACACCTCGTACACGTTGATACGATGGATGCCACCAACACTGGTACTGGTATTGGTATTGGAGCTGTTACTGCTGTTGTAACTGGTGTTACTGGTGGGAGCTGCTGTGACCCCCAGGACCTGGTCCCTGTAGACCCGGAGCTCTGCAGAGGTGATGAGCTCTTCTCCAGGGATGGAGGTGAGATTGAAGAAGAACTGCTGGGTGGTCCTGCCCTTCAGACTGGCCAGAGCCTCCATGGATTCTACAATTGAGAAGGAGAAGGAGAGAGTAAGGGTCAGTGGATGATGTTGACATAGAAATTCATGGCTAAGCTCAGGACATTTTTTTTTTTACTATAAAGGTTGTAGAGTAACTCCATGACTGACCAAGATTTACTGTCCTAACAAACGGGTTTTCTTTCCATAGCTCACTAAAACACACACACACACACGCACGCACGCACGCACGCACACACACACACACACACACACACACACACACACACACACACACACACACACACACACAAGAAAACGACTGGCTGTGTGTGGGTGTAGATCATTGTCGTCATACACACGGCATCATACACATACACTCACTTACTCCAAGAGCATGAGTCAATGTAAAGGGAACAGGTTACAATTATGACCATCCAGCTGCAACATTGCCAGGTTCATACATTTCACCAGAGTAAATGTCATGACATCAAAGCAGTGGCATTCCCATGTATTGATAAGATCTAGCAGGGAGCAGTGATAGTCTCTAACCATTATGCATGCAAGGCCACTAAATACCATAGACATTGTTCTGCCCTTTAGGATTTGTTTGCTACATGATGGAGTCCTGTTATTATTGGATGTGTGGATAACGCCATTGTCGTCCATCATGGAATCATCAAAGCTAGATTATTATGACATAATGAAAGGCCATAGGGAAGTATATCTCATTTATCTTAGGGTGGGTTCATAAATTTAACCTGGAGTGCCAGAGTGCGCTCAGAGTGCGCTCTGGGCGTTCGTAAATTCAGAGCGTTGTCAGATTGTCCGTTCGTAAATTCAGAGCGTTTTGCTCTCGGAGCGCTCAGAGCACCCACTGGATGCTCTGGCCGAGCAGTAGGGTTGATCCGAGCGTTCTGACCTCACAACGGCAGTCAAGCGTCAAACTAATTGGCTAATCGTTGGCTAGCTTGCTAGCCACTTCCAGACACAAATGAGAGAACACCTCACTCTGACCATTTTACTCCCCCTAGCAGAGCTGGTTAGGCAGTTTTAATGTTATTCAGAGCATTGGTGACTGTAGCTGTGCTGCTGCCAACAATTTAATTACGTATTTTTCCCGACATTTACTGACACCGGCCATATTCGACGGGTGTTGAACGTTCGTAAATTCGTCAGTTATTCTGCTCTCTGGCACACTCAGATGAGAGTGCTCTGAAATCGGAGTAGATAGCCAGAGTGAATTTACAAACGCACCCATAATGTTTTTCACACCTTTTTTGTCGCAATCTATAGCTAAACTTGTTATTACTCTGTGCATATTTGGGTTGATTGATAATTAATTATTACATTAGTGTGTAAAACAATGTCAGATACATGTCAATGTCAACACTTTAATTTTTTTGATTGTAGTCAAACTTTGAACATTTACCTTTATGTGTTTTACAGACGGTACAAAGACAAGATTGTTATCTGTTTGGAGTGGTAAAATAAACACCAACTTTGAACTCAGGGCTTTTTCAAAGGAGGCATTTAGGAAATTCCACCCTCTCATCCTAAATCTCCCTCCAGAAGCACAAAGACCTCAATTAGGACTATCACTCCTTATTGATGTGGGAAAACCCCTTCTGTCTACTTCTCTCATTCAAATCCCTCTCTCCTTCTCTCTTTTGGCCCACTCACTCCAAAATGCCTCGTTCCCCCCTTTCTCTCTTTCCCCTCAGCCCCAAATCTCCCTCTCCCCTTCTATCTCTCTCTTCAACCCAAATCCCCCCTCTCGCTCTTTAGCCCCAAATCTCTCTTTTTATTCTGCCCCCTGCTCTCTCTCTCTCTCTCTCTCTCTTTCTATCTTTCTCTCTCTCCAGATCCCTGCTGTGTGAGTGAAGGAGGTGCTGCGCTGCGTGTGAACAACATGCCAGGGCTTGTCTAAGAGTTGTGAACCACAGATATGAGCGTATCAACATTCCTAATTTGTTTTCTCGCTGTGTGCCAAAAACAAAGATAACGGCTAATGTTAGGTCATTCATCTCTGCCTGTCTCTGGCAGCCCGTGCCTGTGTTAGGCCTGGAAATATTATTTTTGGCAAAGAAAATAGTTATTTTTGAAAACCGATACCACAAAAAGGAATAATCCCTCTGAAATGAATATCAAGGAAGAGATGTGATGCATCGATAGGGCTTCGGGATTTTACGTTATGTTTTACATGTGTAGCTACACGTCTATTAGATGTATAGGACCTCCACTCTTCCCACTTATACCATGGGAACATTTGAAATATCCAGAACCATGCTACGCTGGAGCACAGGATAAAAAGACAGGAGGAGGCCAGGGGGATAAACAACTAAACATGGCTGAAATGTATTCCAAGGTGCAGAGTGCGGAGTCAAGCGGCAGCTTACAGTAGTGGAGTGAGTGCTCTCAGTCCCAGTCGCCATGCCAGCCAGCCTGTGTGGTGTTTTAGTGTGTCTGTGGTGTTTTAGTGTGTCTGTGGGGTTTTAGTGTGTCTGTGGTGTTTGTAGTGTGTCTGTGGTGTTTGTAGGGTGTCAGTGGTGTTTTAGTGTGTCAGTGGTGTTTGTAGTGTGTCCGTGGTGTTTGTAGTGTGTCTGTGGTGTTTGTAGTGTGTCTGTGGTGTTTGTAGGGTGTCAGTGGTGTTTGTAGTGTGTCTGTGGTGTTTTAGTGTGTCTGTGGTGTTTGTAGTGTGTCTGTGGTGTTTGTAGGGTGTCTGTGGTGTTTGTAGTGTGTCAGTGGTGTTTGTAGGGTGTCTGTGGTGTTTGTAGGGTGTCAGTGGTGTTTGTAGGGTGTCTGTGGTGTTTGTAGGGTGTCAGTGGTGTTTGTAGTGTGTCCGTGGTGTTTGTAGTGTGTCTGTGGTGTTTATAGGGTGTCTGTGGTGTTTGTAGGGTGTCTGTGGTGTTTGTAGTGTGTCTGTGGTGTTTGTAGTGTGTCTGTGGTGTTTGTAGTGTGTCAGTGGTGTTTGTAGGGTGTCCGTGGTGTTTGTAGGGTGTCCGTGGTGTTTGTAGGGTGTCAGTGGTGTTTGTAGGGTGTCCGTGGTGTTTGTAGGGTGTCCGTGGTGTTTGTAGGGTGTCAGTGGTGTTTGTAGGGTGTCTGTGGTGTTTGTAGGGTGTCCGTGGTGTTTGTAGGGTGTCAGTGGCGTTTGTAGTGTATCAATGGTGTTTGTAGTTTGTCAGTGCGTCCACTGGGTGTCATCCCTACCAGGCCTCAGGAGAGGAGAACACCCAACCAACCACCCATCCTGACTCAACCACTCCAACGAGTCATTCACTTTGTGGAAACTTCCCATGCAGTCAAACACTCAGGAGTCTGTGTAAAAGGCCATCCACGAATGCATTGTGCATGTACTGTACACTACTGGAGGTAGCGCGAACTTCCTTTTAGGCCATATTCATTCTCAAGACAGATTTTTTTTATTTTAAATTAATTTAACCTTGATTTAACTAGGCAAGAACAAATTCTTATTTACAATGACGGCCTACCTCGGCCAAACCCGGACGACACTGTGCCAATTGTGTACCGCCCTATGGCACTCCCAATCACGGCCGGTTGTGATACAGCCCAGGACCGATCCAGCGTCTGCAGTGACGCCTCTAGCACTGAGACGCAGTGCCTTAGACCACTACGCCACTCGGGAGCCCCAAATAAACAGTACAGATGCATGATGGGCGATGGTTTTCAAGCAATGAGAGGTTAAGGTTTACATGTTTCTTTATTGTTTTGGTCTATTTTGTTGCATTACTGTAAATGAAATGCCCAGACTAGAGGGTTAGACATACTCTGAACACATCTCTACCCACTGTTACTCTACACCATAGTACAGGTACATACAGACATACACAATACCAAATACCCCAAAATATTGGCCAGAGTTCCTTCACATCATGACACCCAAAGCAAATTTCCCTTTGTGCCTCCAGTTCAACTCTTGTATCAAGTATCTCATATTATATTTTTTTGCATTTAGACCAATTGGCCCTTACTGAAACAATCATCTGGTTGGCATGCGTTTCTGAGGTATATAAATGTATGGTTTTAATGTGGAATCTCGCAGTCAGCGACGCATATGTAGCTATATAATAAGTATGTAATTATGGGGTTATATTATTGGAACGTGCATAATTACGCACGAAGAGCGATTGGAAAAGAATAGCGGGCACCCCCAGAAACAGAATGACTTAAGTAACTGACTTTTCGGTCCTGTCTAAAAATGAGACGGAGCTTAGTCTGCCGCAGTGGCCTCTATCATAATGCGTGTGTGGACAGTGTAGTGTAATGTCATGTGTTGTTGAAGTAGCAGCGGGGCGATGACTATCACGCACACCGCCCTTACTTTATCCCTCTGCTGCGTTGCGTGTCTGGAAAAACTGTTTTCAGGGCCCATGCAAAACACCATACATGATTAAGAAACAAATGACCCTTGTGATACCGCCAACCGTGACGTGTTGATGCCTGTTATAGCGCAGCCAATTGAATGTTCCGGGGAACGGGTTGCATTCACTCATATTTGAGGGATGACTTTGCACTTCAACGTTACACATCAACCACTTCTCTGTCGAACCCTGACGATGAGTGTATCTCGTTAAATTGTTCAATTACACTTGTTATTATAATATGATCTACTTATAACGGGGATGTGTCCCTGACGCGTGTCACTCTGTTAGGATATGAGTGGGCCTGTCATAAAAAAAGTGTAATTGCTCTGAAAATCCTCCTCACACCCTGAGTCATGTTTAAATACAGGGTTGACATGTCTGAGGGAGCAGAGGTGCTCTACGTTGCCAGGTGAAATATGCCACTAATACGTACCTTCATGGTGAAAGCTTCTAATCGTGTTGGCCTTGCTGGCGGCTCTCTCTGCGTGTCTCCCCATGCTCCGGGGCCTTTTAGTGCTGTGGTCTCCGTTCACCGAGTGCATACGGTACAGGTCCACCATGTACTGGGGAACCACAGCCTGCCTGCTCGGGTTCGGCCTCCGTTTAAGTCCGAACATATTGAGGAGCCGCAGCTCAAACTCGTTAAGAAAGTTCTCAGACTGCTCCGGGCTCTGCTTCCCGGACTCGCTGTACTTCCTCCGGCCGACCTCGGGGATAAGTCCCGCAGCGCCTCCTAGCAACACCTGAGCCAGCAGCAGTACCATGAGAGTACGAAACACGGCGACCATGGTCAGTCAGTCCCTGTGAGGAGAGGAGAGCAGCTTCTGTCAATACACAGGCGCCGCTGGCGACACACAGCACACAGGCAGCTATCGACAGCGAGACATCGGCGGACCACTGTAAAATGACCCCAGATCAGCTGCGATAGGCTGTTTCTTCTTCCATACAATAGGAATTATTATTAAAGGAACATCAGGGTAAAAGTAATAAAACGTCACTTTGAGGTAAAGAACAGAGCGGTTGGGAATAACATCCATGCGGACTATGCTAAGTGAAATGGGAGATTGATCTTTTAACATTATCGGGGCAAAACTAAAGCACCAGAATATCAAGGTGAAGAAGGTATGAAAGAGAATTGTCTAACAAGAAAAAAAAGGGGATGGTACAGGAAAGGAGAAAATCAAAGAAACTGGAAGAAGAACAGAGAAGGTGGCAGACAAAAAAGTCTGCAATTACAGAAACGATAAGAGGACGTGTTTTGGTGGAGGTGCATAAAAGAAACACAACACAGCCCTAAGAACACACAGAGTATGAAAGAATGTGATCATCAAAACGGTTCTAATAGAGACGGTCGTTGCAGCAGTCAGACAGCGCTACGAGAGTCATTTTGGTGAGGCTTTGACTGCTACGTAGAGTTACTTCAAGGAGTTCGCAGGTGTGAGATCTGACGTGCGTGTACTGGCCAGGCGTACTCCACTGCGCAGACAAAGACGTCAAAAACACCCAGGTCTAAATCAAAAAAGTACTACCAGTAGATATTCATTTTAGTGTGTATGTTTTGGAATTTGTGGGAACTTTCACCCCAAAATACAGGCTTACAAAATAGAATAAAATAAACATCTTATGTGACAAGTCATTTTTTAACTAAGTGTGTTTTCTTCAATAGAATTGGGAAATCACGAGAGGGAAATTAGATCCAGAATACTCAGTGGATATATGTAGCCTAGTCCATGAGCGTTGTGCAACTTTACCCTAAATATTAAAGTTGTCATTGACTTCAATAATAAGTACCTGTAAAAAAGTATTTTACCTGATAAGGAAGCGCTGTGTCCAGTCGTCCTTCCAGCTTTGGGCTCCAATAAATTCCACATTAATTCGTGTTTATTCCACGCTTTCCTTCTGTGGACGAAATACAGTCCGTGCACTGCTCCGATCGCCTCCTCTTGCACATATCTCCGCAGCTGGGAATCTGGAGACTTCTTGGTCAATAGAATAAATGTAAAAAATTGCCTACGTTCTATCTAAGCGGACTTGTGTAGGCAGAACCCATCGAAGTATGAATAAAGAAGCGCCATTAAACATCTTCAAATGCTAACTTTAGGGTCAAGTTTAGCAGAGAGCGGGTGTGGAAGATTAAACTGTACTCTGTCCGTCGCTCCTTGTACTCTGTGTCTGTGGGTTGGGGAGCGTCACCTCTCTCTCCTGTGCGCGGCACACTGTAGCAGTCCAATTGATTGTTGCCTTTTCTTACCCGGACGAGGCTTTTTGTCGTCCAGTGATGTCACCAACGCAGAGCTGTCATTCATGTCGATTCCAACCACCTCCTGTGCCTTTTCAACCAGTCACCAACAGTAGCCTGCTCAAACTCGCGCTACGGCCTTTACATCTTTTGGTTTTTACAAAATGACTAAAATATGAGACTTTCTTTGACAATAGACTTTTATTCGTTTGTGTGATATAACATTGAAAACATCAACATATATAAGTTTTCTTTTCTATTTTTGTAAAATACTAATTGTTCTGCATTGTTCTCGTGTTCTTTCTCAATTTATGCAGAGCCAGACAACATTTTATTTCATTGTTTCATTGTTGATCATTAAAGAGTTTAAAAAAAGAATAATAATTGTAATAAGGTGTAACAGTTTTAAAACTATTAGAGCGAATGCGCCATGTGGATGGACTATATTAGTACAAATGTGCACACACACCCACACACACCCACACACACACGCTTGTTTTACTATCTTTGTGGGGACCAAACAATTGATTTCTATTCAAAATCCTATTTTCCCTACCCCTTAACCTAACCCTAACCTTAACCACAGCCTCCAAACCCTAACCACTAACCCTAAATAGCCTTTTTCCTTGTGTACACCACGAATGTTCTGTGTTTTACTATCCTTGTGAGGACACCCAAGGATAGTAAAACCAAACACACACACACACACACACACACACACACACACACACACACACACACACACACACACACACACACACACACACACACACACACACACACACACACACACACACACACAATAATATAATTGAATGTGTCAAAATTGGCCCAGTACTACCCAAGTGCAAATATTGTTTAAACTGCCCATATATGCCTACTGTACTCAATTATAAATACAGTGTGTATCTTAGATCCTTGTGGGTGATTGATCAAGATGTGTTAATCCCTGGATTAAGCATGTTTTACTATTGGATAAAAATAAATTGACAATGAGCTGGCAAATGTGTTGTCTTTGGTAGATTAGGGAGATTAGGGGCTGTAGTGACTGTCCTATCCTACCCTCTCAGCGCTGACCTCTGAACTTCACCCCTAACTGGTATCCCCCCTGTCCTATCCTTTGTCCTGGGAAAAGGGACAAGACAAATATTGACAAAGTCCATAGTCTTCTCCAGGCTGGACCCAGTCAGTTTGAAAAGATGAATTGATTGCCTGAGAAAACAAACTGTAGCTGTGTTTTAGTCTAGTCTAGTCAAGCTCAGGTTGAACATCGAAACACTGTGTTTATTGATTCTTTAAAACACATTTTCACTACTTCATTTCTGAGTAGTTGTTTCTCCCATCATGTGTTCGAAGATGATCCTCCATTTCTCAGAGAGTGGATACTGTCAGTTACCAGCCCCCAGCAGCATAGTACAGCTAGGGGGAAGAGAAGCTGGGGTCCTTTGTTGATAGGTGTTGTTGGCTATATACAAGCCTATAGGCTTTACTCAACAGCTCTGATGTTAGAGACATCTCCATGTGAAAACCCCTCATCGATTACAGCTAGTTATTTCCACTAAGTGATGATGGTAGGGCAGAAGGTTGTGTTGTGACCAAAGCAACGGGCCTGTTTTGTTTGCTGAGATGGCAAAAGATTAAACCCAATTGAGATCAGAAGATATCTTTGTCTGCTTCTAGGACAATAACATTTTATAAGGGATAATCCGCCTGGATCATCTACAGCTGAAGTCAGAAGTTTACATACACCTTAGCCAAATACATTTAAACTCAGTTTTACACAATTCCTGACATTTAATCCTCATAAAAAATCCCTGTCTTAGGACATTTAGGATCACCACTTTATTTTAAGAATGTGAAATGTCAGAATAATAGAAGAGAGAATGATTTATTTCAGCTTTTATTTCTTTCATCACATTCCCAGTGGGTCAGAAGTTTACATACACTCAATTAGTATTTTTTAGCATTGACTTTACATTGTTTAACTTGGGTCAAACGTTTCAGGTAGCCTTCCACAATCTTCCCACAATAAGATGGGTGCATTTCGGCCCATTCCTCCTGACAGAGCTGGTGTAACCGAGTCAGCTTTGTAGGCCTCCTTGCTCGCACATGCTTTTTCATTTCTGCCCACAAATTTTCTATAGGATTGAGGTCAGGGCTTTGTGATGGCCACTCCAATACCTTGACTTTGTTGTCCTTAAGCCATTTTGCCACAACTTTGGAAGTATGCTTGGGGTCATTGTTCATTTGGAAGACCCATTTGCGACCAAGCTTTAACTTCCTGACTGATGTCTTGAGATGTTGCTTCAATATATCCACATAATTTTCCATCCTCATGATGCCATCTACTTTGTTAAGTGCACCAGACCCTCCTGCAGCAAAGCACCCCCACAACATGATGCTGCCACCCCCGTGCTTCACGGTTGGGATGGCATTCTTCGGCTTGCAAGCCTCCCCCTTTTTCCTCCAAACATAACTATGATCATCATGGCCAAACAGTTCTATTTTAGTTTCGTCAGACCAGAGGACATTTCTCCAATAAGTACGATCTTCGTCCCCATGTGCAGTTGCAAACCGTAGTCTGGCTTTTTTATGCCTCTTTTGGAGCAGTGGTTTCTTCCTTGCTGAGTGGCCTTTCAGTTTATGTCAATATTGGACTCGTTTTACTGTGGATATAGATACTTTTGTACCTGTTTCCTCCAGCATCTTCACAAGGTCTTTTGCTGATGTTCTGGGATTGATTTGCACTTTTCGCACCAAAGTACGTTCATCTCTACGAGACAGGGCGCGTCTCCTTCCTGAGCGGTATGACGGCTGCGTGGTCCCATGGTGTTTATACTTGAGTACTATTGTTTGTACAGATGAACGTGGTACCTTCAGGCGTTTGAAAACTGCTCCGAAGGATGAACCAGACTTGTGGAGGTCTACAATCTATTTTCTGAGTTCTTGGCTGATTTCTTTTGATTTTCCCATGATGTCAAGCAAAGAGGCACTGAGTTTGAAGGTAGGCCTTGAAATACATCCACAGGTACACCTCCAATTGACTCAAACAATGTCAATTAGCCTAACAGAAACTTCTAAAGCCATGACATCATTTTCTGGAATTTTCTAAGCTGTTTAAAGGCACAGTCAACTTAGTGTATGTAAACTTCTGACCCACTGGAATTGTGATACAGTGAATTATAAGTTAAATAATCTGTCTGTAAACAATTGTTGGAAAAATTACTTGTGTCATGCACAAAGTAGACGTCCTAACCGACTTGCCAAAACTATAGTTTGTTAACAAGAAATTTGTGGAGTGGTTGAAAAACGAGTTTTAATGACTCCAACCTAAGTGTATGTAAACTTACGACTTCAACTGTATTTAACAATTAAAATACAGTAGGAGCTGAGGGAGCATACATACCTTCTCCTGTCTGACTGACTGACTGACGCTTTATCCTCGAGTGTCATAGAACTCTTCATCTTTCTCTTCCTTTACATCTGTCTCTCTCTTGGTTAACAATGACAAATATACTGAACAAAAATATAAACGCAACATGAAACTATTTCAGATACACTTCATAGAAGGAAATCAGTCAATTTAAAATAAATAAATTAGGCGCTAATCTATAGATTTCACATGAGTGGGCAGGGGTGCAGCCATTGGTGGGCCTGAGAGGCCATAGCCCCACCCACTTGGGAGCCAATCAGAATGAGTTTTTACCCACAAAAGGGCTTTATTACAGACAGAAATACTCCTCCTTGTGTATTCTACTATTCTAACTTGCAATAGTAAGTTGAGACCCTGACTGAGTTTTCCGAGGGCCATCAAAGGGGCCGCATGCCACCAGTTGCCCATCCCTGCTTTAGATGGAAGGATAAGGTAGTCTCTCACACAGCGACCTATGACTATATCTTTAATTGCCCAATGAGAGGATTAGAAGGGCAGAAAGAGAGGATTTATCTGATCCCTGCTTTCTGTGTGCGTGTCTGTGTGTTTGTGTTGGCACAGCTTGTGACAGGTAGAGAGGAATGTGTCCATCACCCCAGCAGGCTCCCCTGAGGGACGTGATCCGTGCTGTCCCCTCCTCTCAGTCCAGCAGACCACATGGCTCTCTGGGTTCTGGAGTCACTCTGACCTTCATTCACTGAAATCATTATCTGTGGAGAAAGTAGTCTTCTACTGGGGTTATCAAGAATAAGTAGATGATCCAATTATTTTGTTGATTGAAAAGAACAGCTATCAATAAACTCCACAAGGCTGGTTGGGAGAGAATGTAGCAACATGCTTAAATGATCGACCCACTGGTGATCATGCCCAGAGGTTAACCAGTTACAGACCCTGGTTATGAAACACTTGCCGAATTCAAGAATAGGGGTTTTGAAGTCATAAATGTATATTATGACCCCACAGTAGCATACTACCCTGCATCCCACTGCTGGCTTACCCTTAAAGCTAAACAGGGCTGGTCCTGGTCAATCCCTGGATGGGAGACCAGATGCTGCTGGAAGTGGTGTTGGAGGGCCAGTAGGAGCCACTCTTTCCTCTGGTCTAAAAAAATATCCCAATGCCCCAGGGCAGTGGTTGGGGACATTTGTATTTGTATTTATTATGGATCCCCACTAGCTGCTGCAGCTACTCTTCCTGGGGTCCAGCAAAAGTAAGGCCATATATACAATTTTAAAAACATTACAGTACATTCACAGACTGTGTGTCCTCAGGCCCCTACTCCACCACTACCACATATATACAGTACAAAATCCATGTGTGCTTGTGTGTATAGTGCTTATGCTATTGTGTGTATGCATGTGTCTGTGCCAAAGTTTGTTTTGCTTCACAGTCCCCGCTGTTCCATAAGGTGTTTTCTTATCTGTTTTTTACATCCAATTTTACTACTTGCATGAGTTACTTGATGTGGAATAGAGTTCCATGTAGTCATGGCTCTATTTAGTACTGTGTGCCTCCCATAGTCTGTACTTGGGGACTGTGAAGAGACTTCTTGTGACATGTCTTGAGGGGTACGCATGGGTGTCCGAGCTGTGTGCCAGTAGTTTAGACAGACAGCTCGGTGCATTCAACATGTCAATACCGCTCATAAATACAAGTAGTGATGAAGTCAATCTCTCCTCCACTTTCAGCCAGGAGAACTTGACATGCATATTATTCATATTAGCTCTCTGTGTACATCCAATGACCAGAAGTGCTGCCCTGTTTTGGACCAATTGCAATTTTTTCCTTTTTTGTGGCACCTGACCACACGACTGAACAGTAGTCCAGGTGCGACAAAACTAGGACCTGTAGGACCTGCCTTGTTGATAGTGCTGTTAAGAAGGTAGAGCAGCGCTTTATCATGGACAGACTTCTCCCCATCTTAGCTACTGTTGTATCAATATGTTTTGACCATGACAGTTTACAATCCAGGATAACTCCAAGCAGTTTAGTCACCTCAACTTGCTCAAATTCACATTATTCATTACAATATTTAGTTGAGGTTTAGGGTTTATTGAATGATTTGCCCCTAATACAATGCTTTTAGTTTTAGAAATATTTAGGACTAACTTATTCCTTGCCACCCACTCTGAAACTAACTGCAGCTCTTTGTTAAGTGTTGCAGTCATTTCAGTCGCTGTAGTAGCTGATGTGTATAGTGTTGTGTCATCCTCATACATAGACACTCTGGCTTTCCTCAAAGACAGTGGCAATTCATTAGTAAAGATTGAAAAAAGTAATGGCCTTGAGTAATTCCTGATTCTACCTGGATTAAGTTGGCGAGGCTTCCATTAAAGAACACCCTCTGTGTTCTGTTAGACAGGTAACTCTTTATCCACTATAAAGCAGGGGGTGTAAAGCCATAACACATAAGTTTTGCCAACAGCAGACTATGATCGATAATGCCAAAGGCCGCACTGAAGTCTAACAAAACAGCCCACACAATATTTTTTATCATCAATTTCTCTCAGCCAATCATCATTAATTTGTGTAAGTGCTGTGCTTGTTGAATGCCCTTCTCTATAAGCATGCTGAAAGTCTATTGTCAATTTGTTTTCTGTAAAATAGCATTGTATCTGGTCAAACACAATGTTTTCCAAAAGTTTACTAAGGGTTGGTAACAGACTGATTGTTCAGCCATTTGAGCCAGTAAAGGTGGCTTTATTATTCTTAGGTAGCGGAATGACTTTTGCTTCCCTCCAGGCCTGAGGGCTTGAAAATGTGGAGATTGAAAATAGGCTTGAAAATAGTAGTGGCAATATCGTCCGCTATTATCCTCAGTGGCTTGTCATTGTTGATAGACAACCATTTTTTCACCTCTTCTTAACTAACTTTACGCAATTTAAAATTACAATGCTTGTCTTTCATAATTTGGTCTGATATACTTGGATGTGTAGTGTCAGCATTTGTTGCTGGCATGTCATGCCTAAGTTTTCTAATCTTGCAAATGAAAAAAATAGTTAAAGTAGTTGGCAATATCAGTGGGTTTTGTGATGAATGAGCCCTCTGTTTCAATGAATGATGGAGCTGAGTTCGCCTTTTTTCCCAGAATTTAATTTAAGGTGCTCCAAAGCTTTTTACTATGATTCTTTTTTTCATTTATCTTGGTTTCATAGTGTAGTTTATTCTTTTTTTTTATTCAGTTTAGTCACATGATTTCTCAATTTGCAATAAGTTTTCCAGTCGTTTGTGCAGCCAGACTTATTTGCCATTCCTCTTGCCTCATCCCTCTCAACCATATCATTTTTCAATTCCTCATCAATCCACGGTGATTTAACAGTTTTTACGGTCATTTTCTTCATGGGTGCGTGCTTATTAGCAACAGGAATAAGCAATTTCATAAATGTGTCAAGTGCAGTGTCTGCTCTTCATTACACACCACGGACCAACAGATACAGTGCCCTGCAAAAGTATTCATCTCTCTTGGCGTTTTTCCTATTTTGCTGCATTACAACCTGTAATTTAAATGGATTTTTATTTGGATTTCATGTAATAGATATACATAAAATAGTCCAAATTGGTGAAGTGAAATGAAAAAAAATTACTTGTTTGAAAGAATTCAAAAAAATAAATAACGGGAAAGTGGTGCTTTGCTATGAAGCCCCTAAATAAGATCTGGTGCAACCAATTACCTTCAGAAGTCACATAATTAGTTAAATAAAGTCCACCTGTGTGCAATCTAAGTGTCACATGATCTCAGTATATATACACCTGTTCCGAAAGGCCCCAGAGTCTGCAACACCACTAAGCAAGGGGCACCACCAAACAAGCGGCACCATGAAGACCAAGGAGCTCTCCAAACAGGTCAGGGACAAAGTTGTGGAGAAGTACAGATCAGGGTTGAGTTATAAAAAAATATCCGAAATTTTGAACATCCCACAGCGCACCATTAAATCCATTATTCAAAATTGGAAAGAATATGGCACCACAACATACTTTCCAAGAGAGGGCTGTCCACCAAAACTCATGGACCAGGCAAGGAGGGCATTAATCAGAGAGGCAACAAAGAGACCAAAGATAACCCTGAAGGAGCTGCAAAGCTCCACAGCGGAGATTGGAGTATCTGTCCATAGGATCACTTTAAGCCGAACACTCCACAGAGCTGGGCTTTACGGAAGAGTGGCCAGAAAAAAATAAGCAAACACGTTTGGTGTTCACCAAAAGGCATGTGGGAGACTCCCCAAACATAAGGAAGAAGGTACTCTGGTCAGAGTAGACAAAAATGTAGCTTTTTTGCCATCAAGGAAAACGCTATGTCTGGCGCAAACCTAACACCTCTCATCACCCCAAGAACACCATCCCCACAGTGAAGCAAGGTGGTGGCAGCATCATGCTGTGGGGATGTTTTTAATCAGCAGGGACTAGGAAACTGGTCAGAATTGAAGGAATGATGGATGGCGCTAAATACAGGGAAATTCTTGAGGGAAACCTGTTTCAGTCTTCCAGAGATTTGAGACTGGGACGGAGATTCACCTTTCAGCAGGACAATGACCCTAATTATACTGCTAAAGCAACACTTAAGTGGTTTAAGGGGAAACATTTAAATGTCTTGGAATGGCCTAGTCAAAGCCCAGACCTCAATCCAATTGAGAATCTGTGGTATGACTTAAAGATTGCTGTACACCAGCAGAACCCATCCAACTTGAAGGAGCTGGAGCAGTTTTGCCTTGAAGAATGGGCAAAAATCCCAGTGGCTAGATATGTCAAGCTTATAGAGACGTACCCCAAGAGACTTGCAGCTGTAATTGCTGCAAAAGGTGGCTCCACAAAGTATTGAATAGTTATGCATGCTCAAGTTTTTGTTTTTGTTTTTTGTGTTATTTCTTGTTTGTTTCCCACCAAAAAATATTTTGCATCTTCAAAGTGGTAGGCATGTTGTGTAAATCAAATTATACAAACCCCCCAAAATAAATTTGAATTCCAGGTTTTAAAAGGCAACAAAATAGGAAAAATGCCAAGGGGGTGAATACTTTCCTCACCCACTGTATTCTTTACATAAATAACATAGGAATCACTACAAAACGTATTGTATGACCTCTTATACACTATATTAGGCCCAGCCTTTGGAACTTTGGTTTTCCTAGATATGGCTGCTATATTGTGATCGCTACATCCGATGGATCTGGATACTGCTTTCAAGCACATTTCTGCAGCATTAGTAAAGATGTGATCAATACATGTTAATGATTTAATTAATGTGCTGTTTGTTACTACCCTGGTAGGTTGACTGATAACCTGAATCGGGTTGCAGGCACTGGTTACAGTTTGAAACTTTTTCTTGAGTGGGCAGCTTGATGAAAGCCAGCCAATATTTAAATCACCCAGAAAATATACCTCTCTGTTGATATCACATACATTATCAAGCATTTCACACATGTTATCTAGATAATGACTGTTAGTACTTGGTGGTCTATAGCAGCTTCCCACCAGAATGGGCTTGGCATTGGAATTTCTATCTCTTCTATAAATGTTCTGACCTTGTATTGCTACCACTGTATCGTCAACGGTATTATCTAAGTGAGTTCCAGAGATAGAATATGAATGTCATCTGTTACTAGCAAATGATTGATTTCATAAACCTTGTTTCTTAAGCTACATATAATAACGTGGG
Organism: Salmo salar; assembly: GCF_965601325.2. Lineage (NCBI taxonomy): Eukaryota > Metazoa > Chordata > Actinopteri > Salmoniformes > Salmonidae > Salmo > Salmo salar. The sequence continues at coordinate 58,872,059 of NC_138305.1, forward strand.
CTATTTTGGTCACTTTTCTTCTGGGATGCTTACTTGCTTTCATTGCTTTACTTGGGAAGCTTAGCAGAAGTAGATGTGCTCATGTTTTTAGGGTTAATCTCTCACGTGTCTTGGTTTTGATACTGGCCACAGAGGGCCATATCTACAGGCCTCTGTCTGTCTGTCAGGACTGAAAAAGGCACAAATTACATTTCTCAGTCTGTTGGACCTGTCCTCTACCAACCGTGACTGACCTTTCGGTCTCTCCATGATGAACTGACACATGCCATTTGAAATCATTCTGCCTGTGTGAGAACAGCGAGCATCGAGAGAGGACACACAAAGGGGGCTAGTACAGCTCTGTCGCGGGCCAACTTCAGGCTGGGTGTCATATTGTCGTCACACCAAACTCACACTGACCTGAGTTCACGTCAGCCATGGCATTTGGTGATGGCGGAGGTGAACTTAGGTCAATTGTCAACTTTTAAATAAAATCCAATGCTATTCTTCACAAGCTTTGTGAACAACAAGATGTCGACTAAGAGTGCAACGCTTACTTCCCAACAATGCAGAGAGAAAGAAAATAGAGAAATAATAGAAAAGTAAAACAGTATCGAGTCGATTTAAGACCGGTGGTGGACGTCATGTTTATTTATAGTTTGGTGCTCCATCTTTCATAGAGGGCCAGTTATGCTAGAAAAAAATGTATATTCTTCAGTAGCGTTTGATTAAGTAAAAGAAAGTAATTAAACCCTGAACTTGTATTGTGCTGTACACAGGTATTGTACACATATCGTTATTGAAACCTCCTCAGTACTTGGCTAATCCTCTCCTCTCTCTTGTCATCAGTACATTCCAACGGTCAGGGGGAATTAAAGCCCTGAGATGACACGGCAGATCCAGCCATTAGCCCTTCACCTGCTGTTAACAGCCCCTTGGCTGGACACAGGGCCCACATTCCACTGTGTGGACAGAGATGTAGCCTTAACACACGCTAACATGGATACCAGGAGATAACACAGCTAGAGGCTTGTTTTGCACAAAATAGGGATGACTGGATCTGTGAACAATCATTTCTTTTGACTATAATACCCATTTCAGACAGAAGATGTGGTATATTACCAGTAAAAAAATAACAGGCCATGTTTATATGACCCCTTTCAAACAGCCCCTTATTTACCACTTTCTTCCAGGTATACCCCTTTTATACATATCAGTGAGTAACTGGCAAATTCGGAGGGGCAGGAGAGTGTTGTTAAATCATGGGGGCTGTTGGCATTTCAAATTAGGGAGGTGTTAAACAATGGAAGTGTTAATGACTTTACCTGCTAAAAAAGCAGAGAACCATTCATACAGACCCAATTCCTGTACTTTGGTTACACGGTCTCTGATAATGCAGGAATCATGACTAGGTCTTTTATCTTTTCAGCTATACGAAAAAAATATACCCCTTTCAGATATACGAAAAAGCTGGTATAAAATGCAGGCATGGTAAAATAGTGGGATTTTGTTCTGTGTATGAACGGTATATAAGGGGCACATTAAATACATTACAATATTCATTTCCCAGATTATTAGTGGGATTCATTTGGTTCAAGGTTGAGCAATGTTAAGTGATGTGCTTTGCAACTTTGCCATGACAACATACGTTTCAATACAGTAAAACTTTATCGATGGACATGTACTTGACAGGGACACTGCCGCTTGCCTGTACATGGCGAATGAGTGCACATGGTGCATGAAAGGGCTTGTGGGGGAAACGAGACCCATTTCCTATAGGTTGGTCCCAGAAAGGAAAGCCACCAAGGTCAGAGCCGGCCAGCCTGAAAGCCAGAGTCAATATTTATGGATAGTGAACATGTGGCACGCTCCTCTACCCACTAATTAGGGCAACAAGTCTACCTCCAGATTATACAGCCACTCAGAGATCACAGGAAGGGATCTGAAACGTGCCTGGGTGCTTCAAATTGAGATGCTAACAGCACTTCCAAGTAACTGTAATTCATACGCATGCTCGTTGTGGAAGCCGGGGATAAAACGCTTTGAATGGTCCATTGAACCCCAGTTGCCATCAATAAGACCCGGAAGTCTATACAATTTAAGATGAAAGTACACAATAAACCATTTATCTATAGTGCATATCTCAAACTTTAGCAACAATAGTGGCAGATAGTGTAAACACACACTCCATTTAGTCCAGGAGCTGAGAGACAGACAACCACTTACATTTTAGAGAGAGCAAGAGAGAGATGAAGAGAGAGATAAATAGAGAGAAAGAGAGAGACACAGAGAGGTGGAGATCGAGAGACAGAAAAAGAGAGCGAGAGAGATGTAAATACAGGGACCTGCCCTTTGAATCAAACTCCACTCTTAAGGACACCACGCGTCACTGAATTATACACAGAATTATACCTCCGCATGATTGGAGAGCTGGGGCTACATAAACAGCCAGCATCAAGATTTACATTTCACCGCTTAATCACAAGCAGCTGCTTATAGACGCCGAGGCCTTGAGGAAGGAAAACACTTAAGCTATCTATCTATACATAACATTGAGAGGCACAGCTTTTAAACCGTCAGCCTCCAGAATGGGTTGCTTCTAGACTAATGGTATTTAATGTGAAGTTAAACGCCTTGTATAGCTACTGATCAGCTGGATCATAATGGGGTCTATATACAAGCTAAATATGTCGTTAGTAGTCAGTCACGTTCATTAGTTCCAGCATATGGTAATGTTAGTTCATCTATATGATAATTTGATGATCATCTATCATTTGCATGCTGATCAAATCGCCTGCGTTGCATGCGCGAGCGTTGCAAAATATATTTACACACACACGTTATTCAATCATTTCATCCTAACTGCTTGTGCGCGTCAACGGCATCTGTGTAACCAGGCGCTAAAATAGAACGTGGTTCTATTTTAGACGCTTCAAGTCCCACCTCTCCCATCTACTCATTGGTTGCTATGAGCATACACCCACGTGGGTGATTGAAAGATGAACGCGGTCCACACTCCAGTCCAGTTGGTGGCGGTAACGCACCTTATTAAAGTTAGTTGCCAACCGCCATATCAAACCCACAGAAGAAGAATGAACAAGGAGAGGTTAACCAAAGAACCCTAGAAACTAACTAGGTTTCCCCTTTTATCGGTGGATTAATTGTCGGAGTAGAGAATACATCATTTTGTGTGACTCAAAATGGCAAAAAATTCTACAAAGATCCAACAACAAAAAAAGGAACATATGCATTTCAGGGAAAATAGCAACCCAATCTCCAAGGAGCAATTAGCTAGCAACAGCAAGCTAGCTAAATGTCCATGAATGTTTCATATGTGTTTTGACCTGTCCCCAAATTAATGTAGTTGGTTCACAGCTGGTTTTGGTATTTTAACATGCGTGTCATGATGGGGATAGACGGTGGGGATAGACAAAATCAACATGCACACAATGGCGGACGCGGACGAGCGCGTGGAGCCGGTTTGGTCAGCATGTTAGTGTTTATAAAGGCGTTATGAAAGTTTACTTGAAAGAACTTCAGTCAGAGTTGACATTTTTTTTAAAGAAATGTCTGATTACAATAAGAAGTGTTTAACAGCACGGACAGCATTTTCAATCTCCCTCTGATCAAGAGGAGTCACAGGGATTTCATATCTCAAATTTTCCATGACATTAGCTACAAAAAGAAATAACAGCATTGAATGTTTGTGTCACTTTGTATAATTTTTTTGTTATATATGGTCCCGTGTGGCTCAGTTGGTAGAGCATGGTGTTTACAACGCCAGGGTTGTGGGTTCGATTCCCATGGGGGACCAGTACAGGAAAAAAAATAATAATGTATGCATTCACTACTGTAAGTCGCTCTGGATAAGAGCGTCTGCTAAAATGACTAAAATGTAAAAAAAATATCATTTGTATATAGTTGTATTTTACATGTGTGTGACTGTCCTTGTCTATCAGTGTATCAGTGTTTTGTTACTTGTCGTGTTTTGTGTTTCTTGTGACCCCCAGGAAGAGTAGCTACTGCTTCTGCAAAAGCTAATGGGGATCCAAATAAACAAACAAACGTTGCCAAAAACCATTTCAACCCCATTAAATTGGATTGCGGTATGAGGAGGACACAATTGATGTTGGTTTTTCTCGCTTTGTAGGCGTGCTGCTCACAAAGGTTGATCTCAAGTGTAGAGCAGAGAGGATACACAACACTAAAGATCACATGTCAAACAGACTGGGGCTAATTCATGTCGAGAGGTAGTGTTGTTTAAAGATAAAAGATATACAATTCATGGTATTTCAGGAGAATATTCCCCGCTTACCAAATAAGGAACAGATAGATAATGACATGTTAGCTCCCAGCACTCATAAATACATCAAGGGTGTTCACTGAATTTTGTATATATATTTAACCTAGTATTAGCTAGTATTCCCATTTACCGTAATTTCCGGACTATTAAGCGCACCTGAATATAAGCCGCACCCACTGAATAAAAAAAATAAAAATATTTTGAACATAAATAAGCCGCACATGTCTATAAGCCGCAGGTGCCTACCGGTACATTGAAACAAATGAACTTTACACAGGCTTTAACGAAACACGGCTTGTAACAAAAATAAATAGTCTTTAACGAAACACGGCTTGTAACAAAAATAAATAGGCTTTAACGAAACATGGCTTGAAACAAAAAATAAAAAATTTGCAGTAAGCTTTACCGGTAGTTGTCTTTTTGCACTGAGTCAATTCCTCACACTGCTGTTTCCAACGTCTTATCATCGACTCATTAAGACCAAGCTCCCGTGCTGCAGCTCTATTTCCTTTTCCAACAGCCAGATCAATCGCCTTCAACTTGAAAGCTGCATCATATGCATTTCTCCGTGTCTTTGCCATGATGAGGGTGACAAAATGACTACCGTAATCAGAATGATGGGAAGTTTCAGAGCGCTCGATTTAATCTAAACAGTAAACAAAAAGGTTGTTTGACCTTAACCCGTTCGGCAATTTCATTGGTCTAATGAAAGCTTCATGCCGCCAAAAAACTGAGCACGTCACAGAATGTGTTTTTTTTTTGAAAAAAAGCGGGAAAAATCCATATATTAGCCGCGTCATTGTTTAAGCTGCGAGGTTCAAAGCCTGGGAAAAAAGTTGCGGCTTATAGTCCGGAATTTACGGTAGTTGTAGTTAGGGTTTTATCTAACATTAAGATGATAACATCCCAAAAACATTCAAATCATGTTTTTGATAACTAAATGTTTTTTTTTCTCCAGAAAATGTTTTAAATGAAATATCCTTGGAATGTTCTCCTAAAAGGCCATTTATGCTTGATCCGAAAATGTGGTCAGAGGCTCCGTATGGAGGGGATGACCCAATTGCGGAGCCTCCGGAGGCACGCTGAGGCCAAATTGAACTACATACCGTTTGCCGTTCACCTCCCAAATTTTGTAACAATGCGGAGGGCTCCGTATATCTCTGTATAGCTCTGCATTGACATGATTGGTTGATGGTAGGTTGGGGCGGGAGGTCCTGTATTAACACAAACTCCCTTCTTTGACAAATTCCTTCACAACAGCTCTGCTCAACTGTGGTGCTCCGCGAAGCGCAAGAAGTATAAATTCCCTGACTTCAGCAGAGGCCGTATCAGCATAAATGCTGCACGGCCAATGCAGATGACGGATTGACCATGCAGCACCTTTAGCGCTCACTAAAATGTTGTGCACAACATCTGTAACAACCACCATAGTTTTTATTAGGTTTCCAAGTAATGTAATAACTAAATATGTTCTGGGAATATTCTTGCAACATCAGGCAAATGTTTTATACAAACATTGTGTAATCATCAGCACAACTGGCCAGTTTTTGTGTCATTAGAACTTTTGGGGCAACTTAATGAATATTCTGTCAATTGTGGTTTACTGGGTCAATTCCAACAAGAAAGACAAATTGACTTCATTTATTCAAGGCATTTCTTGGTTAACAAATATAAACATCAGATTGTACAGCTTCACAGTCAGGAGTGACACACGTGTATTATCACAGTTCATTATTACATTGAAAAGTGATAATGAAACAGAGAGGAAGTAGAGATGTTTGTGGTGGGTGATGTAATAATCATCAAAGCAGCTGTCTAAACATTTTACTTTAAACGAATGGGAACGCAGTATGTATCTTTAACTTAAACTACAGTATGAACTATCCGATCCATCTCTGCACACATATTTCCTCTCGTATTGTTGTTACTTTCTCCCCAACATAAATGTCAAAATCTTCCCCATAATGTTGTTGTAAAATGATGACATCACCTCTGCACTATTTTTATGAAACAAATTTGTTTCGTCATCAGATACGTTTATGGCATTGACCTGCTGCCTGCAAAGGATAATACAAAGTGTACAATATACCATAACAAGAGCAATAAGTATTCAGTACTTTTAGTATTTTTCAGCAATTAGGGCCTTTCAACAGCCAATAAAGTCATAGAAACTTCGAAAATAGTGGTTCCTCACAATATAAGACGTTTCCTTTAACCGTTTGTCTTCATTCGTGGCAGTTCGGGTAAATATTTATGTCACTAAACTAACAGTTCTGTATACTGTAAGCACCACCATCTGCTCTGGAATGCCATTTAATTGGTTTCCTTTGTTTATCCTATTTAAGATGGTTAAGGGGTGTGCTTAGTGTAATGAATAATCAGGTGGATAAAATGAATGTGGCCTTCAATTCAAATGAGTGGCTTTAAGGAAATCCAATTAAGTTTGATACCCATTTTAGGCCCCACGTCTGTAATTCAACGTCCTCTCATCACATACCAGATTAACACTATGTGCCATTTGTAATACAAGAAACAAAATGCAACTGGTTCAGATTCCCCTGTTACATGGATAAAGTGGAACAGCAGCAATGTGGAGGCACTGAAGGCACAAGAGCACTGCCATGATTAACACAGAAGGAGAACATGGAGGCTGCAGATAGCCTAGCGGTTAGAGAGGCGAGCCAGCAACCAACCAGAGGGTAGCCAGTTGAAATCCTGGGTCCGACTGGAAATATCTGGTGGGAATCCTAGATGCCATTGCCTGCCCTTGAGCAAGGCTCATAACCCCCCACAACAACAGTACCCAGTGTGGCAGCCTCCTGCACATCTTTAAAAAAAACGGTGTACTGTATGTGTGTCTTACGGAGTGGATGGTTTTAAAAGCTAATTGCAGTTGACCAATAAAGTCATCAGAAAATCCTGAATCTTTCAGAACAAACATGTCCTTGATGTAGACCTAGCGGTGTAGGGGTTGACAACCATTCTCTGAACAACTTGTGTTTTTTTAAGGCAGACACAAAACCGCTCCGTTCTCATAAAGTTGAACCAGGCAGTGGAAACGACATTGGTTAAGTAAAGACTGTGATTACTTTAAAAGGTTTTAGTATTGAAGTAACACACTGTATGTGTTTTACCAATTACATTGACCATAGTCTACACTAATAGGATGTGTGATAAAAAAAATGTCGCAGCCGTATTGTAAAGGTTGTGTTGGTTCTGCTTTGCGTCTCGCAGAGTTGTTTGAATTGGACAGGCTAACAATAAAGACTGTTGTACCGCAGTAGTTTCCTTGTTCTTTGCATGCCTTTCATAGTGTTCAGCAGAGCAGCTATTGTAAACTCCGGATAAGAACTACTGAAACTCTCAGATCTCTGGATGCATCTCACTACATGCCTTGTCATTCCACAACTGCACTTTTGATCTTTTTAAGTCAAACCACCCATTGCATATCGCGGAGGCTTAACTTGCCACAGCGCTACAAAATAAACTCGTCTGTAAGTTGGTGCTCTTCCAAAACACACAAAAACATGCATACACAGGCACATAAGGAGTCATCGGCTAGCTCGTTTAAAATACTTACTATGTGCGTGGTTAGGGGACAAGGAAAAGACCACTCGCTCGGTTTATGCATGGATCATTGAGAAACACTGGGCCCCTTGTCAGTATATCCAGATTTTACCCAAGAATGAAACATGTTATTTTCCAACCTGGTTAAATAATCACATTACCTAAGGCTCTATAAAGTGGAACAAACAGTAGCATAGAGACCCAGGCTTCATTTTATGTGCCTTGACTGACAGATTGGCTTTCATCAAAGTACCCAGCCAATGAACATATAGTCATTTTGCTACGCTAAGAATACTAAATTGATCCTCATATGCAGAACATCTGGTGAAAAGCAATTTCCACCCAAGTGTTTTAGTATTTCCTCCTAATTAATTTCACATGTACATGACAAGAGTGGACCGGCCTCCCAGAACCGATGCATAAAGCCAGCTTTGTTCTCCCCTCCGTTAGAAAAGTCATCTGTGGCTCCTCGCTCGTTAAACCACGCTGGCACTTTGACGCTCCGATCCATGTTGAAAGCTCTGTTTCTGGGAGGAAAGTCACATCTCGCGCCTCAGTGGCACTGGGGAGGGCAAAAGGTGGACGTTTACATTTGGTTGGTTGGATCAGTCAGTGACTTCCGTAGCCAGCGGGGCATGACAGAGCCGGGTAGTGAGGAACAGGCTAAGGTGAAGGAGTAGAGAGCATGCTCAAAGAGTACAGCAGGGACGCAGTGTAAAGGGAATGCTACGCCGTCAAGCTAAGCCACAATGCAGAAGTGTGTGTGAGTTATGGATGTGGCTACTGTAAGTACTTTGGGTGTGATACGACACCCTATGTATCAGAAGCTGGTAGGGCATGACAGGGTAATGGCGCACATGTGAGATTTAGCTTCCGTTAAACCAAAATGTTTTTTCTGTGATGAAAATCACCACATAGCAAGTACTATATAGATTAATTCAAGGACTATTAAGAGTTCAGAGACTTAGATCCAACCATTGTAGTGTTCTAAGGTGTCACTCAGGCCCACTGTCTCTGATTGGAAGGCGGCCCTTTCATTGTCCTTGATTGATAATAAGGTTTGATTGCAGAAGCACTGAGACACAACAGCTCCGGTTATGACCTGTCTAGTTGACAACTCACTGTTGTTCCCAGAACGACATGGCGTCTTCAGTTGAAAGTTGGGCCTTGATCAGATGAATCATTAAAGAGCGATATGTCTCACAGTACCTTATTGTTTTTAAACAATGATCCTGCCGCCACTAGATCGAAGTCAGCAAGGGCTCTGTTTGGATAAGGTGTCTGGGACCACCTGGATGAATGTAACTTCTGTTTACCAGACCGCACGTTGCTCACCTGTAGAATGCTTTCTTTCTTTTTCTTTTTTTTACAATGGGCTTTCCCCCTCCTTCAGAGGCTTTTCATCTTTACTGGCTTCTTCATCTACAGAGGGGGAGTTGTGACGTCGTGTTGCTACAGAAGAAACGGCTGACTGACTGACTGGGAAGGCAGAGGTTGTAGCTGGCCTGGTGGAGTGGCGGTCTGCACACAAATGAACAAGAATGGTAAATATTTCCCAACACTGATGAGGACAGAGATAAAAGCAGGTGTTTGTGTTTGAAGGTAAAGGAGGGAGCTCGAAGGAGTGTTTGAAGGTAAAGAAGAGAGATGGAGTGTTCAGATTGGAGGTCGAGGAAGACACTCGGTGTGTTGGTGTTACTGTAGAACAGAATGAAACCCTGTCCCTCATTCATCCCTCCTTATCTTTTCATTTTCCGGCTCTTTTCATAGCTGTACTGGTCTTTCAACTCAATTTGGCACCAGAGAACCTTGACATATTGCCATTCCAAACGTATTTCCTTTGCTTTTTATGACCACCGGTGACAACGAAATAACATCTTTCCCAACTTATTTACATCATATTATTTTCTAGCAATCCAAACCACATTTCATGTCAATCATCTTTTTCAAAAGATGAAATCTATCTGAGCCTTCCTGAGCCTCTAATCTCCAGACGTAGAGTCATCCACTCCTGACCTTAGTCAGAGTTCTCCTGGACTCTGTGAGTAGGTAACCCTGTGTCATTGTAATCCAGAGTCCCCAGATCTATCCATGTACTGAAGAAACCCTCTTCTCTGCTTCAGCTTCAAAGCCTTTTCCCCTGAGCGGCAGAGTTCCAGGCTCTTTGTGGCGTGGGCTATTTGTCAAAGGGTTTGGAGGGTGACTCGTTTCACTCTGCTTTCTGAGAGGGCCCAGTGCTCGTGTGTCTGAGGCGGTCTAAAGTTACGGCCAGGAGCTCCACTATTACAACCCGACGACTGACAGGAAAAATGGGGTGAGCTCCCTTCGCCCCGGCTTCTAACAAAAACACCAACAGGACGGAGCGGAGTGAGCGCAGCGGGAAACAACAGATTAGACCTCCGATCTCAATCTAGCCTCCTCTGGTTATTGGGAAATAATAGCCCTGAAGAGGAAGTCATTTAAACTGCCTTTAATCAATTTCTCTTTGACGAACAAAGGAATGAGCGGCATGAAGGCCAGAGAGAAGAGGAGAGGAGAGAGGAGGGGGGGGGGGGGTCGTCCTAGCTCTAACCAACAGGGGCTGGTGGGTGTAGAAGGGAAGAGATGGGCTCTAATTTCTCAGGGTGTCCCGGGCATCTGAAGACTACGTGATCATCACCACAGCACAGCACAGCTCGCAGGCCTTGAAGCCATGTGTGAGTGTAAATGGTTCCAAGGCTCCCCAGCGGTAAAATCACGTTGCCAGAATTACCACCAACTCCAAATGAAACACTACCCCCTTTTTAAAGGTCTCATTCAGAACCCCGTGGCCTTTTTAAAAGGAGCATAAGGTAGCAATTTCCCCCCAAATATGGTATAGCCCAATAACTGTTGAAGAAACTGACACAGTGTCAGGGTAAATCAAAGAAATATACTATATATACATAAGTATGTGGACACCCCTTCAAATTAGTGGATTTGGCTAGTTCAGCCACACCCGTTGCTGACAGGTGTAGAAAATCGAGCACACAGCCATGCACTCTCCATAGACAAACATTGGCAGTAGAATGGCCTGTACTGAAGAGCTCAGTGCCCTGGTCAACTGTAAGTGTTGTTATTGTGAAGTGGAAACGTCTGCCACTTTGAGGCTCAGCCACGATGTGGTTGGCCACACAAGCTCACAGAACGGGACAGCAGAGTGCTGAAGCACGTAGCGCGTAAAAATCGTCTGTCCTCGGTTGCAACACTCACTACCGAGTTCCAAACTGCCACTGGAAGCAACTACAGCACAATAACTGTTCGTCAGGAGCTTTACAAAAAGGGTTTCCATGGCCGAGCAGCCGCACACAAGCCTAAGTTCACCATGCACAATGCCAAGCGTCGGGTGGAGTGGTGTAAAGCTAATTAGACTCTGGAGCAGTGGAAACGTGTTCTCTTGCGTGATGAATCACACTTCACCATCTGGCAGTCCAACGGGTGAATCTGGGTTTAGCGGATACCAGGCGAACGCTACATGCCCCAATGCATACTGCCAACTGTAAAGTTTGGAATAATGGTCTGGGGCTGTTTTTCATGGTTCGGGCTAGGCCCCTTAGTTCCAGTGAAGGGAAATCTTAACGCTACAGCATACAATGACATGTACAAAGGGAAGTCCATACAGAAATGGTTTGTCGAGATCGGTGGGGAAGAACTTGACTGGCCTGCAAAGATCCCTGATCTCAACCCCATCGAACACCTTTGGGATGAATTGGAACACCGACCGTGAGCCAGGCCTAATCGGCCAACATTAGTGCCCAACATCACTAATGCTCTTGTGGCTGAATAGAAGCAAGTCCCCGGAGCAATGTTCCAACATCTAGTGGAAAGCCTTCCCAGAAGAGTGGAGGCTGTTACAGCAGCAAAGGGGGACCAACTCCATATTAATGCCCATGATTTTGAAATAAGATGTTCGACGAGCAGGTGTCCACTTATTTCTGGTCATGCAGTGTATCTCAGATTAGTATGTTGCATTATTGAGGTATTATATATTATTATGTATGTTACATTACAAATGGTTGGAAAATAATGCAATATACGAGGGACTTTCGGGATTGATTAAACGAGTACAAAGTTTAGAGTTTACTCTGAAAGACACCATCATCTTAAAATTTCGTGATTTGGTTTTACAGCTATGAAATGCACATAAACTGTAGCTATGTGTGCGTATTCACTCAAAGGACTGCAGCCTGCAAATCTGCCCATTTTAAGTTCAAGAGAGGAGGAACCCTTTAATTTAAGCCCTTAAAAATGAAGTCATTCATTCCGTGCTGAACTGCAACGCGGCCCACGGGGTTAGATAAACAAGTGTCCCTTGCATTACTGTCAAAACACCCTTGCCTTGTTCCTGCCATGATGTAAACTCCCACTATCACTTTACAGTTACATTAGCCAGTGAAACTGGCAGATGACAAAAAGACAAGAGGATATTCATGCCTTGTGTTGGGGACAGGGAGGGAGAGAAGCAGGGTGGGCCTATACCTGGGGCTGTTCTCAGCTAATTGCGTAAAGGGAGAACAGTGGAGCATGGTAGAAAAAGTGAAGCAAGAAGAGAACAAAAGTCCTGCATTATGGTAGGATGAAGACGGGCCACAAAGCACCAACCCAGACGGTCTGTCAGATTCATTACCATCCTACAGTACTTAGCAGCTCCTACAGCAATGTCAGGAATCCTAAGGAGCTGCTGGGATTTCAACCTCAACACAGGAGTCTCACCAGGACCTCATTCTGTTTCATCCTCAGCTTCTCCTGTTTTCTATCCTTATTGTTTCTGCTCAATAGGATCTGGAGGGCTGCAAAAACAGCCCAACAACTATAGCTACTTATCTGGCCATGGAAGAGGAAACCTGAGTCTCGTAAGAAAGATGAGCAGCCGTTTGGTGCAGCAGATGAGTAACAGGCTCTGCTTATCAGTAATAAGACAGTAATTGGTCCTTGACGCTGTAGGGAGAGGGATAGACGGAGAGAAGGAGAGAGAGAGAAAGAGAAGGAGACAGAGAAAGAGAGAAAGCTGAATGAAGAGATAATGAGAGACAAAGAGCACAGACAGACAGACAGACAGACAGACAGACAGACAGACAGACAGACAGACAGACAGACAGACAGACAGACAGACAGACAGACAGACAGACAGACAGACAGACAGACGTAATGACTGCCAATGGAATGCCTGTTCCTATAATCCCCTGTGTCACCGTCGACAGATCTTCTTGTCCTCTGACCCCTGGACGACGTAAGAGAGGAATGACAGGAAGTGACAACTTAATTCAACGACCTCATGGGTCAGGGGTCAGCAGGGGTCTCTGTTGTAGAGAAGGTGGTGCTACTTTGACTACAACCGTTTACGACCGAGCTAATGAGTTAGTGTCACAAAGATCATCAAAAGATTCTGACTTTGATGAGTGTTTGTCTCAACAGTGAACCCAACAGAGCATAAATGGCTCAATATTCTGCAGGTTAACACTTTATTTGGATATTCCATTTGTAGATGCTCTATAGACTATCAGTAACATTTCGACAAACTATCTACTAATCCTAACCCTAACCTTAACCCTTACCCTAACCCTAACCTTAACCCTTACCCTAACCCTAACCCTAAACTTAACCCTTACACTAACCCTAGCCCTAACCTTAACCCTTAGCCTATCCCTTATTCCAAGCCTAACCCTAACCCTAACCTTAACCCTTACCCTAACCCTAAACTTAACCCTAACGCTAACCTTAACCCTTACCCTAACCCTAACCTTTTAATCTCAGGTTGTTTTCGATGATTGTCTTCCTCCTACTTTTGAATTGTTATGGGTGACCCCTCGGAGCTCTCGGTCTCTCATGTCCTCCTACTTTCTCCAGACCGGTCAAAGGTGCAATAGGCCCGTGCAACCCAAGGTTTGACACCAATACAAACATAAACCCTCTTAAACCTAACCCTAAACTTAACCCTAACCCTAACCCTAACCTTAAACCTAACCCTAACCCTAACCTTAGCAAGCATTTGCTTATCAACTGCTAGTTTGTTGATAGTATGACCATCTGTAGAGCATCTATCCAAATAAAGTGTGGCCTTCTGCAGTTAAAAACTTGCATGTAAAGATTTGTGATGTTTTTATCTTCAGTATCTGTGATAGAAAGACCTTCCGTTAGTCTGCATCCTCGTTCTTTTGGATTCTGTCCTTTGGTAACCTCACTGTGTAACCTTTTGGTAGGCTACTCCAACTCACCCGGTCAAAGAGCAGTGGACAGGTGGTTGGTTTTGACACTAACACACATGCAGCGATGTGCCTTTAAGCGGTGAGTTTGCATTTGAATGCTCAAATGTATGCAGTGAATATTTCAACTCAAGCCACTGACTTCATGGCTGAATCAAAGGTTGTTAGCATTGGCACACACACACACACTCAACAGGTTTGAACTGACGCTGAACCACAGACAGTTAACTTCACCAGTAAGCACAAGTTATACTATTACATCGAAATCAACAGCTAAACATATATAAAACGATCATATATATATATAAGCATCAACAATACTATGACACAGTCAATTCGTTTAATGCAAAAGCTCAAGCAGCTAGAACCGTTCCAACATAAGCAGCCATTACTCTAACTTTCAAACACTTACTACTCTCAGTATACGGTATGCTTAACCCCACACACATTTTCCAGCACTAAGCAAACAAACAGTCACGTTGGGATCAAACCCCCTGAGCATTTACACAGGTATGTCTGTAACATCCGACAAAGGCAGGCTGAATGGCTTGGCACTGTCTGCTAGCGGCTAGGGTTATCTCTCTCCCAGGGGGTATCTGAGAGAAGGGGCTGCGTGAGCCATCTACATGTCAGCAGCCTGCTGAGCCCGGGTCTGGAGAGACCAGCCAAACCTGTCAGGGAGTTTGTCGTCGATCCCTCCCCTGCCTTGCTGTCCGCCTTATCTGATCCTGTTGCATTTCTGCTTCCCTCCATGCCCTCCTCCTCCTCACCTCCTCCTGCTCCTCCACCTCACCTCCTCCACCCCTTCCTGCTCTTCCACCTCCTCTTCCTCCACCTCCCCAATGCCTTCCTCCTCCTCTCCATGCTCCTGCTCCTCTTCTCCCCCCTCCTCCACCTCTATTGAAGCGAATTGAAAAAATGGAATCTGTTCTCTCGGGAAATGTAAAGTATGTATTAAAACAGCAAAGAAACATTAGAATTGTGAAAATGTGCAGATTTTCACCAGGTGGCTTCATGTTTTACACCTGCTTTTCTGAGTACAGAATATGCAAATATCTTCTCAATGGTAGCCTAACTTTCCTTAAAAGACCATATTGCTATACATAATACATTGTGAAAAGCCTTAGTATATGCTTCATTTCACAAGTTTTGAATGCTCTAATGTTGAAACTCCTGGTACACTGTGGCCTAGACCATCTCTGTGGTCCAGGACATGAGTCCTTCATGCACCATGTGATTGGAAGTGGGTTCTAAACTGCCTGCCTCAACTGTACGACATTACAGTGTGTGTGTGTGTGTGTGTGTGTGTGTGTGTGTGTGTGTGTGTGTGTGTGTGTGTGTGTGTGTGTGTGTGTGTGTGTGTGTGTGTGTGTGTCGCGTGTGTGTGTGTGTGTGTCCTCTCTTCCCCACAGCTGTAACTAACTATAACCAACCACCCACTCAGGCCTCATCAACACTACTGGCTGTGTGTGTGTGTGTGTGTGTGTGTGTGTGTGTGTGTGTGTGTGTGTGTGTGTGTGTGTGTGTGTGTGTGTGTGTGTGTGTGTGTGTGTGTGTGTGTGTGTGTGTGTGTGTGTGTGTGTGTGTGTGTGTGTGCGCGCGTGTGTGCGCGCGCGCGCGTGTGTATATATACACACAGTACAGGCTTTATTTCCTGTGTTTCTGTGTGTTTGGCTTGGTGCAGCTAGGTGGTTTATATGATTGAGATAGGACTGCTCTGTGTGTTTGTCCTGTGTAACTGTGTCATCTTCTTGTTTCTGCCTCTACTCTCTTCCTCTCTGCAGCCTCTCTCTCTGCTGCACCGACAATTTGGTGGACAAACATGCAATCAGCCTCACTGCAGACAGCCCCTTTAGTTAGTGCCGAGCAGTGTGTGAGTTATGGTCGAGATAGAAACTGTGGAATTATGGGTGAGCTGCAGGGATGCTTGTCCGTGGGAGGAGGGGAGAGAGAGAGAGAGAGAGAGAGAGAGAGAGAGAGAGAGAGAGAGAGAGAGAGAGAGAGAGAAAGAGAAGAGAGAGAGATGTCTACAGCTTTGTGCCACACAATCACATTCAACAAATGCTCAGAAACGACACAAATCAAGAGGAAACAACATCCAAATTCACTCTGAGAGAAGATAGCTGACCCAAAGAACCTCCGCCTGCCATTGGTTGGTCACGACAGTGAGTGTGTGTTTGAGTGTGCTTGTAGGGGTGCATAAGTGTGTGTGTCTGTGTGGGTGCGCATGTGTGTGCTTGTATGCGTGCGTGCGTGTGTGTGTGTGTGTGTGTGTGTGTGTGTGTGCGTGCGTGCGTGCGTGTGTGTGTGTGAGAGGTAAAAAGGAGGTTGCTGCTAGCCCTCTCAGCATTCTCTCACCATATTGCACAAACTTCTGTACAGACTAACGACATGCTCAAAAACAGCATTGCAGGCATTCCTTTCTAATTGTACATTTTATCGTCTTTTCAAACAGGAGAAGAAGAGAAGTGTTAGGGTCAGATACTGAGAGTCTTGGGATAGGCCGATATGGGCCAGCATCTGTCCCAACCTCCCCTGGGCTATTTAAAGGTACAGTAGGCTGTATTTTCCACCCTTCCGCCAGTCTCCATATTGGAACCAGATGCTGCTGGATGCGAGGCCCCACCAATTGAAATGGACAGGGCAGATGGAAGTAGCTCACCCTGCATGCATACCACCCCCTGTTGGCTTTCATGTGATCGAAAAGCACTCCTGCATGGGTGGGCGTGGGTGGGTCCACACATACACACACATGTATGTACACACATATACATGCACACACATGCACGCACTTGTACATACACTCACTCACTCACTCACTCACTCACTCACACGCATGCACACACACACACACACAGCACACACACACACACACACACACACACACACACACACACACACACACACACACACACACACACACACACACACACACACACACACACACACACACACACACACACACACACACACACACACACACACACACACACACACACACACGCACACACATTCACACACACACACACATAGGCACGCACACAAACAAACAAACACACACACAGAGACACACACGCACACATCATTTCATCAATTTTAAGGAGGATTAAGTTTATTGTCATGAATCTTGCCCTGGAGGCAGAACTGAGCGGTTTCGACTAGATTGGCCAGCTGCAAAGTCAAAATTGGCTATATCGTAAAAATCCATATAAACAAAAATGTCTTTTTGGTCTTAATTTTAGGCTAGGGTTAGGCATTAGGGTTAGCAGTGTGGTTAAGGTCAAGGTTAAGATTTGGGTAAGGTTTAAAATAAGTTTTTATGACTTTGTGGCTGTGCCAGCAAGTGTCCACTCTGCAGAGCTGCCTCCAGTACGAGTCATCCCAATATTATTATTATTATTTTGTTTAACTTTTAATCAAATCAAATCAAATGTTATTTGTCACATGCACCGAATACAACAGGTGTAGACCTTACAGTGAAATGCTTACTTACAAGCAACAATGCAGTTTTAAGAAAATACCTCAAATAAAGGAAGAGATAAGAATAAGAAATAATTAAAAAGCAGCAGTAAATAACAATAGCGGGGCTATATAGAGGGGGTACCGGTACAGAGTCAATACGTCAATGTGTGGGGGCGAGGTATTTGAGGTAATATGTACATGTAGGTAGAGTTATTAAAGTGACTATGCATAGATAATAACAGAGAGTAGCAGCAGCATATAGTCTGGGTAGCCATTTGATTAGCTGTTCAGGAGTCTTATTGCTTGGGGGTAGAAGCTGTTTAGAAGCCTCTTGGTCCTAGACTTGGCGCTTCGGTACCGCTTGCCATGCGGTAGCAGAGACAGCAGTCTATGACTAGGGTGGCTGGGGTCTTTGACAATTTTTAGGGCCTTCCTCTGACACCGCCTGGTGTAGAGGTGCTGGATGGCAGGAAGATTGGCCCTGGTGATGTACTGGGCCGTTCGCACTACCCTCTGTAGTGCCTTGCGGTTGGAGGCTGAGCAGTTGCCATACCAGACAGTGATGCGACCCGTCAGGATGCTCTCGATGGTGCAGCTGTAAAACCTTTTGAGGATCTGAGGACCCATGCCAAATTTTTTGAGTCTCCTGAGGGGTAAAGGTTTTGTCGTGCCCTGTTCACGGCTGTCATGGTGTGCTGGACCATGTTAGTTTGTTGGTGATGTGGACGCCAAGGAACTTGAAGCTCTCAACCTGCTCCACTACAGCCCCGTCGATGAGAATGCGGGTGTGCTCAGTCCTCCTTTTCGTGTAGTCCACAATCATCTCCTTTGTCTTGATCACATTGAGGGAGAGGTTGTTGTCCTTGCACCACATGGTCAGGTCTCTGACCTCCTCCCAATAAGCTGTCTCATCGTTGTCGGTGATCAGGCCTACCACTGTTGTGTCATCAGCAAACTTAAGTGTTACCTTATCTCTTAAAAATGCCACAGAAACACTACATACATAATTGAAGGAAGTGTTTATTGTTAGCAGCTGATAAGAAGTTCCTTGTATGTGGACACAATTAAAGCTTAACCTACCAATTGGTTTCATTATGTGATAGTTGTGTGTGTGTGTGTGTGTGTGTGTGTGTGTGTGTGTGTGTGTGTGTGTGTGTGTGTGTGTGTGGTGTGTGTGTGTGTGTCCGTGTGCGCGTGAGTTTGTGTGCATAAGTGATCATGTGTCCTTTGTGTTGCAAGTGACAGGAAATTGAGGCAGATAGGTAGGAGGAATTATGGCAAGGAGGCAACTTTAAACACTGCACGGCTTTACACAGCCAAACGCTCGCTGTTGGGTAACCTACCTCTATGACACAACCGTGGCGCCTTCTAATTTACACACGATTGCATTAAATGCAAATATGATTTTGGTTTTATTCATGTGTAGTAATGTTTGTATTTTGACACACAAAATGGCCTTGAAAGTTACCAAAATGTGTCAATAATAGTAACAGTAATACATTATTTTCATTTTAAGTCAGGTCAAACTGATGTAGGTGCAAATTATGAAAGAATCCCCAAACATCTTATGATAAGAATTTAGTAGTGGGTTGGAGGCTGAGCACACCTTTCTCGTCTATCTACAGGGTGTGTAGATGTGGTCAGACTGTGAAGGAAAAGCATGTGGATTGACAGGAAATGTTTTCTGTGACTTCACTGGTCAGCCTCAGCCCTCTCTGATTCAAAACAACATTAACAACAAAATCTCCATCTGTGTAGATTTGGCTGACATGTCATCTAAATGTTGTATTGACCTGTAGGGTCAGGTCATAACTTGAGGAGTCTGTGGCTATCACAACCCTTGTATAAGAAACCTTTCTTGGCTTAGAAACTGTAAAATATACCAAAAATATGTTTTCTAGGAATAACCTGTAGGTTTTTAGATTGGGGGATTAAAGCTGTAAGGGATTCGTCCGGACTGAGCAGTGCATTCAGGGACGAGAAAATCAAACGAGCGATGGACTCACACATGGGTTAAGGCGCGTTGGCCCCTTAACCGAGGGGTTAAGAGGGAGTATTATACACACACACGCAGGCAGGCACGCAGGCACGCAGGCACGCAGGCAGGCACGCAGGCACGCACGCACGCAGGCACACACACTCCTTGGGGGGTTAAGAGGTTGTTTTGTTTCTGCTGTCCAGGCCCTATGGCTGTGATTAAGAGAGTTTCCCCTGTCCTATGCATGTCCTGGTGTTTAGATGTCACAGCTATGGCAGGAATGCTGAGAGGAGAGGCCAGGAGGGGTCACCGCCATGATGTAAACATCAACATTTTCTTTCTTAAATGGATTTAGGCCACTTGAAAGGAAAGCCCCCTACAGCAGTAGAAAGCCTGATCCATTGGCTAAAAGTTGCCCTGAGGCACAGATCTAGAATCAGCTTATACCCTTTCTAAGTCCAAACCTTAACCATTAGGGTGTAAAACACCAAAATGACCTTAAACCAGCATCTAGGGACAGCTTCATCCTATACTGGGCAGTTGGATGTGCGTGTAGGGATTGGGAGAGGGGCTTTACCCTGAGATGATCAGAACAGTCAGGTTTTTTTAAAACAACGGTCGATGTCCGCGCCCACGTGGAAATCACATTGGCATAATAAAAAAAATCCCCATCAAAATCTGTCAGTTTAAACTAGAGATATCTTTGTAAGATGTCCACATCTGTGTGAAAGGTGACGTTAGAGTGATGTTAGTCAGAGCAAAATCAGTCTTCTCACAAAATCGTCTGTAGCATCCGAATGGTTTGGCCTACAAACACGATGATGTTCTCTGTTTTGCTCTACGACCCCACAAGCAGCTTGGGACTCGTCTGAAGTCGGTACCGCCGATCTGACAACTTCTGTCTGTAGCGTCCGAACAGTTTGGGCTACACACTAATATGACCCCTCTGTGTAAAGGTGAGGCTCTCACGAACGCGAACATGTTGGATTTTCTCTAGGACACTTACAGGCCTCACAGGACTCGTCTGAAGGTCCCCCGGTATCAGTCAAAATATTAATGGAAGTTTACAATATATGGAGACCGTTTAGTGACAAAAAATAAAAGAAATATACAAATGTTTCCTAATCTTTCTTATATCTCTCAGATATAGGACAGACACTTTACAACCAACTTCCTCTAGATCATTTTTTGGGGACTATCTGTTCACTACTATTCACTACAGATTCACATGTAGTGAATCTGTTATTCAATGTGTTTGTATGGACTAATAATTTTTTTCATCAAATATTTTTTGTATATATTTTGTTGATACTTCAAGGGGGTCTTAAAATGTTAAATCAAATAGCAAAATGATCCTTGGTATAACCTTCTTAAAACAATTCCATAGAGCTTAGTACAATTCCCCCCACTCCTCCCCCCTCCCCCGGCTTAGACAGGGGCTTAAACTCTTATGGGTTAAAACCCTCTCTGGAGCAGGGCCATGGCAAGGAGCGGACAATAGAGCCTTTGTGACATCCTGATTGGACTATCTGATCACAACAAACACACTAAGGGTTAAGTCAATGTGGGGGGTAAAGAAAAAGTCTCTCAGCTCCAACTGAAAGTTCTTTGGGCTTCATGTTGAGCTGTCGGTTTTCATAATGCCAGGTAGATGTTGTTTGATTTTAAAACAGGGTTTAGCGTTGTACAAGCGAGTTACAACTCTGTAACAGCTGATTCATCCTTAATTTAGTCAGATAAATCATTGAGAACAAGTTCTCTTTCACATTAACCACCTGGTAAAAGTTAGATGATTGTCAGTATTGTTGTAATGACCATAGAACATTTGCTCTCCCCAGTGGGTCCGGGATCCTTTGGAAAACATTTTGCTACATTGTGCCGTACTGAACATGACCCTGTTGACATGGTTTGAATCAACCAGACATACTGACCTTGTCGTCTTTGTAGGGTTAGTAGTGATGCAGATATAGTTATTTTCTGAAAAGGCCCTGACACTTGATATGTTGGTCAACTCCCCGGTCACTCAATGTTAGGTTTACCAAACCATAAACATTGTGTCCGTAGGGACTTGTTGCACTATGAGAAAGCCCAGGACATAGACTGGCAGCCAGGCTGCTAGTATACTGCTACGGACCTTCAGCTACAGGTTTTCACGGGTCCGGGTGAACCCGATATACCTGAGACCCAACCTGGGCCCGATTGCGTTGGGGTTTGAAATTCTAACTTGTCCCTCGGGTCTGGGTCTGGTCCTGTTTGATTGTCATCAGGTCTCAGGTCTATGTAACTACAACTGAAAGACCCGAGTGGACCCAAATGGACCCGCCCACGACTCTGCATAGCTTATAGCATATTTATTTTAAGCAAATAAGGTGAATTTATTTACTAATTGAAGGACAAGCCAACAGATAAAGACTTATTTGTTAATCAGAAGAGCATCTAAAAATAATTTCTTGACACTCTGGTCCTTTCGGGTCAGGTCTGATTATTCTCTGGTCTGTCTACTGTTGTACTATGCACTACCAGCTAGAGGCTGGCCTTAAGCACAGATCTAGGATTAGGTCATGATCCAGAGTTCTAACCTGAAACCATAAGGTAAGGAAACATCAAACTGACCTTAGATCAGTGTGTAGGATCTACTGTTTTAAACCAGAGCAGAGGGTGTTCATTTTCGTGAGCCACGTGACCATGGTTGTGGTAACCAGGGTTGGGGTCAATATCATTTCAATTCCAGTTAATTTAGACACTAACCCACATTTTCCTAATAGAACAGCATTGAAGAGTATTGGAATTGGAATTTCAGTGTACTTCCTGGATTGACTGGAACTGAAATGGAATTGACCACAACTCTGGTGCTTACACAGAATGTGATGCATATATAGACTTGGCCTGGACCTGGGCCACAACCAACCAATCCAATCCAACCAACAAAGCAGACATCCAACGAACTGAACCAACCAAGCAGCCGACCAACCAACCAATCCAACTATCCAAGCAGGCAGCCAATCAACCATTCCAACCATCCAATCAACCAGCCAAGCAGCCAGCCAACCAACCAGCCAGCCAGCCAAGCAGCCAGCCAGCCAACTAGGCCACATGTAGGCCTTCCTTCCACTGTCCTAAGTGGGAAAACACAACCCATAACATGTGGCTTACTGGGTCCTCTCTGACGTAAATGGGAAATCTGGGATTCAAACAATAACAAAGTGGGTGTACCAATTCCAGATTGACCCTGTAAGTAGAGGAATGAAACCAATCTGGATGAAAAAAGTCATCCACACAACAACCAGACACATTCTTCTTGGTTACAATTCCATGCTACTATTTGTAAAGTGAAGTAAGTAAGTGGCTCTGTTTTATTCTCCTATTATGAGATTGTTGATTACATAAGAAAGCAGAGCGTGAAACTCCCACAGCTACGGCTGTCCCAGGCCAGGAGGCGTCTCCAGGACAGGTGTGTACTGTATCGTACTCTGGCACAATGTCTGTCTGTTTGCGTCAGGATGTAGCCATGAAAGACCTCTGTGTGATCTGAGAGTTTCAATACCTCAGGGGCACTTCCTATCTTTAGATACATGCGCGTATCTTGGGACTTCAGGGCAAATGCTGTACGTATTGAAGTCAATTGAAGATCTTGCAGCTGCTGAGATGTGTGAAAATGTGTGTTGTGAAAATGTGCATGTGTAACAGAACTGAAAGTTGAATACTGTTAGTATGCCCCCCAAAAAGCCTAAATGCTTGATTACTTGAATGCATGACTGACTTCATGCCCTAACATTCTATTGAAATCCATATGTGCATTACACACAGAGATTTCAGCTTGGATTGGTCCCTCATAGAGTTGAATAGTAACAGTCCCAGCTCCCTGTACCTATGAGCTGAGCAGTGTAACCTGAGTTAGTCACAGGTCAGAGGTCAGTTATGGAACTCGAAATAGAGGGAACGGCCCCCTGCCTTCCTACCACTACGCTGTAGGCTTGTTTGTTTTCTCTCTCTCAAAGTGGTGTTCAGGCCCTCTTAATGACTACTAATAATACACACCATCACACATCTCCCTCTGTTTATACGGACTGTAACAGCATGGGACTGACTGAATGAGCCCTGTGTGTGTGTGTGTGTGTGTGTGTGTGTGTGGTGTGTGTGTGTGTGTGTGTGTGTGTGTGTGTGTGTGTGTGTGTGTGTGTGTGTGTGTGTGTGTGTGTGTGTGTGTGTGTGTGTGTGTGTGTGTGTGTGTGTGTGTGTGTGAGTGCGTGTGCGTGTGTTCTCCCTGTGTTCCCTTTCATTCCATCTCACACCCCCTATTTTCTTCAGTTCTGAAGTCTATAGCCTGAAGGTAAGAACACCTGCCAGTTTTTTTTCTCTGTAAATCCGAGATAAGACAATAGGATCTGTAGAGGTGTCTTGTTACAGAGGCAGAGCAGGGATCCAGACACTGTAAAACCTCTCCTGTCGCCTCTGCACTCCAGGTGTGAAAAAGGTCACCTCCACACTCCAGGTGTGAAAAAAGGTCTGGAAAAAGGTCACCTCCACACTCCAGGTGTGAAAAGGGTCACCTCCACACTCCAGGTGTGAAAAAGGTCACCTCCACACTCCAGGTGTGAAAAAGGTCACCTCCACACTCCAGGTGTGAAAAAGGTCACCTCCACACTCCAGATGTGAAAAAGGTCACCTCCACACTCCAGATGTGAAAAAGGTCAGCTCCACACTCCAGGTGTGAAAAAGGTCACCTCCACACTCCAGGTGTGAAAAAGGTCACCTCCACACTCCAGATGTGAAAAAGGTCACCTCCACACTCCAGGTGTGAAAAAGGTCACCTCCACACTCCAGGTGTGAAAAAGGTCACCTCCGCACTCCAGGTGTGAAAAAGGTCACCTCCACACTCCAGGTGTGAAAAAGGTCACCTCCACACTCCAGGTGTGAAAAAGGTCACCTCCGCACTCCAGATGTGAAAAAGGTCACCTCCACACTCCAAGTGTGAAAATGCTACAAAAACATTCAGTCTTTCATGCCAGCAGAATTGGGGGACTGAAAAGTTTCAGCATTTGCCCCCGAACTCATAATTTGACTTGAACTGTGCCAGGTTGGTTGCAGCTCTGCAAGCTGTTAAGTTTTCGACGTATCGTTTTCAAGTGCACATGTTCCATGTTATGCTAGTCACTGTGGAGGAATGTGGAGTGAATGGACAATGAAGTTATTGAACTGAGAGAGAGAAAGAAAAAGAGGAAGAAAGAAAGAGAGGGGAGATTAAGCCTAATAGCAAGCAGAGGGCTTTCCCAGTTTGTTTTAGAGTGACACAATAGCTCCCTCTGCTGGTTCCACTACCACATCATCACACACATGACAAGACACGGAACTTCTCACTTGAAAGCCTTGTTCTTTTTATAGGCTCAACCACATCCATCATGGCTTTGAACTGCACATATTCACTAAGTAGTAGTTTGTCCTTTCCAGCCGGCCTGCCCGCCCTGGCCCGACCTGGGTTGACTGACTGACTGACTCACTTCTTTATATGTATGAGGGGGAGAGAAACTCTTTGATCCACACCCATTGAGGATCCTGTGACACACTGATGGCTTTATAATACAGTAGTAACTAGTCCATGAATTCCATCTGAGTGACTGTAGATTCTCCACCTGGGTGTACAGGCTTTAGCTTCAGCCCTGCTCTAACACACTTGACTCAGCTAATCATGGTCAAGATGTGCAGGTCATAAGAAGTATCAGGTGTTTAAGAGCATGGCTGGAGCAAAAGCCTGCATTCCCCAGTAGTTCTGTAGGAGAAGGGTTGGCCTTGCCTGGCTACCCAAACTCCTTGCTCCGGCCAAACACTACACCACGCCATCCATGCCCACGGACGTTGGTTTCTTCTCTGCAATGAGTCGGGATCTGAGTACCTCCCTGACGATTTCTAGAACACAAACACATTCTAACAGTCCTGATTGGTTCTAGAAACCGATGGGTTCGGCCAGAGCCAAAACACGAGTGGGTAAAGCGGCGTTTATGAAAATTCTGATTGGTTAGAGATGATCCACCTCTCATTTGCGTAGTCACTTTACCCCTACCTATATGTATACAGCTACCTCAATTACCTCATACCCCTGCACATCGATTCGGTACTGGTACTCCCTGTATATAGCCGTAATTTAAAAATATTTCACCTTTATTTACCCAGGTAGGCTAGTTGAGAACAAGTTCTCATTTACAACTGCGACCTAGCCAAGAATATAGCAAAGCAGTTTGACACATACAACAACACAGAGTTACACATGGAATAAACAAACATATAGTCAATAATACAGTAGAAAAAAAAGTATATATAAAGTTTGTGCAAATGAGGTAAGATAAGGGACGTAAGGCAATAAATAGGCCACGGTGGCGAAGTAATTACAATATACCAATTAAACACTGGAGTGATTGATCTGCAGAAGATGAATGTGCAAGTAGAGATACTGCGGTTCAAAGGAACAAGATAAATAAATAAATAAATAAATAAATACAGTATGGGGATGAAGTAGTTGGATGGGCTATTTACAGATGGGCTATGTACATATATATTTTACTCGTTATTGTTAATCGTTATTCATTGTTTATTTATTCCTCGTCACTATTTCTATTTTTTATTGTATTTTTTATCTTTAAATCTGCATTGTTGGAAAAGTATCCATGCGTTGCTTAAGCATTTCACTGTCAGTCTACACCTGTTGTTTACAAGACATATGACAAATAACATGTGATTTGATTTATATTTTGACATCACCACAAAATACTTAAATGGTGGTGGCAGTCTCAGATTGAGCAAGTGCCTTGTTCACGTGCTAGTCAGAACTAGGAAACTCGGACATTTCCGACTAACCAACTGGTTGTAGTTAAACAGGTGCAGCGTTCAACGAACCAGTTTCCTAGTTCCGACTAGTATATGAACGTGGCATAGGCTGCGTAGTAAACATAGAGCAGCGGACGAATTCAGTTTGAGTCGTTCAAGGTAAGGGTTGGCTACTCCTGTATGCTCTGTCCACCACTAGTATCCAGTTAGTGGCAGGCTTGAGTCATCGTTACCTCTGTAGGTCTACTTTCAAATACTATTCTGTGTTTCAATAAATGCAGTTTCTAAATGTTGAATGTCCTATGTAGCCTAACATGTTGAACTGTAACTCAAATTATATTTGATCTTTAGTTTTATGAACGCATGTGTATTGCCACAACGTCAACAACAACAAAAATACACAAACGGGCTACATTACATAAGTGCAACTATCGTGACTACACATTGAGTCAGTGTTATGATTCATACGGATTTACACACGGAGACAGGATGTTTGTGGGTATGACGACGTTATTAAAGTAAGGGAAGGTGCGTTGACTGACTGGTTCATAAAAGTCAAGACTAGCCTGAATAGGAAGTTGACCTGTCCCCCCCCCCCCCCCCAACACACCCATTCCCGAATGCTAGTTAGCCTTGTAGAGTTAAACAAGACTATAACATCATGTGTACAGCCTACGCCACATGCTAGTTTCGTGAGTAGGCCAATACGGGCAGGTGAACTTCATACGCTACTGAAACATTTTACACGTCAAAGCTGAAGCTTTATTTGACCGTTTAATAAGTGGGGTTATTTTGTTGAACGTGGACTGGACTAGGCTTGTTTCCTTACCTGTGTGAACTGGGCGGGTACCTGAGGGAACGGGACAACAGACCGCACCACACTCACAACAGAAGAAGGAAAAAATATTTCAGAGACGGAATAGTATATATATATATTTTTTAAATACTTTGATAAAGGTGAGTTTTCTATTTTACATGTGTTTGGGTTACAGTTAATTTGGTTTTAGAGGGCTACCTGCGATGAAAGGGAGTGAATAGAGATTGTAGCCTGTACACCTGGCTGAGGTTCGGGTAAAGTTTTAGCTTTGTAGGCCTATATGCGGTGGGCTAGTATACAGTCTACTGTAGCCCTAGATAGCACATTTGCTATGGCATATGCTAGTCTACTAAATGTAGGGGAAAGTGAGGTAAGTTGAGCCATTTTCTAACATTCAGCATAACTCCCGCAAGGGAAATTTGACTTGGTAGAATTTGGACCTAACTTGCTTACAACTTTTTTCCCCATGAAATGATGACCTCTTCCTAAATATTTGGTGAAATTATACATTTTGTGTATGGTTTCCTAGAAACAAGGGTGTCTCTGCGTACCCCTTTAGCTCAATTTACCCCACTCTCCCATAACCTGAAAATCTATTTTATAGTCAAGTTTTTTTAAATTCATATTTCACCATAGAGTTTCAGAACATTTTTATGAGAGCTAGAGATGGTTATTTTCTTCTAGATTTCCTCATGTGAATAAAAATAATTATAATTTATTGCTGCAAAACAAGCATGGAATCTGGGCTCAATAACATGTTCTCCACTGCCCTTGTTTTGTATTTTCATGTGTGAAGTAGTCTACACTGTATCTCATTTGGTGCAACATCTTCGTTTTGAATACTGTAGGATATTGTAGCCTACAACTATTGACTTCCCAAGGCCTGGCTATAAATGCAAACCATGTTTTTCCATCACGCTTTGTTCTTTGTTTTTTGTTTGTGCTCCATATTTTTTGTCCTGGTGGTTTGCTTATTAATGCACAGTAGGCCTATTTTGGCTGTCTCTGTGAGGGTGTAAAGTTACAGCACACCCTCTCTGTACCCTGCAGACACTAGTATTGACAGGTTCAGACCCCACAGCTATGTGAAGCGAGTGAGAGGATCACAATGACACATTGTGTTCTCTATTAACTCAATGCTTTAACAAGTATCAACCTTAAAATCATAGGCTATTATTTTTAACTTAAAATACATTTTTCAAAACACTTAACAATAGTCCCCCTCTATAGCTGTCCAGCTGACATACTTCAGGTATTCGTACTATCTAAAGAGAAACAATGAGACAGGTATTTCTACATAGCCTAGGGCGACAATCTGACTGAGACTCTGAGCAGCTCGGTAAGTTTCTGCCATTGTTCTGTGTGTGTCCCCCTCATTGTTTACCGGGAATTAAGACAGGGATGATAGATAGAGAGACAGATCTAGGTTTTGTGGTTGTTTTGCATAGTCTCTCCTGCGCCAGATTCGTGTCCCTGCTCGTCACACATTCCATGGATGGAACCCATAGTCCTCCCTCGCTCCCTATCCCCTTTTCTTCTCCCTTGGTTCCCCTCTACCACTTATTCATGGGATGGGAGATATATGTTTGTGTGGAGCGGGGAGGGGGGGGGGGGGGGGGGGGGTAACTTTTGTCTTAGAAAACTTCTAACTTGCAGGGTCTCTCTCCCTCCTCTCTTTCTCCATTACTCTCTGTCCAAGAACTGTATTTTACTTTACCCCTCTCTCTCTATCCTCCTCTCTTTCTTCATTACTCTTTGATCTCATCTGTTTGCAGAAGCCCTTTCAGAACAACTCTAATTACATGTAGTGCAGTAGTTGTTTTCCTCCAGACCAGCTGTGGCATTCTACATTCTACTAGGAAACCAAAGTGTTTTACTGTACGTTTACGCTGTTTTGCTTTACCTCTGGCAGTAGCCCAATGGTTTCTGCACATGGATATATGTGTGAATGGATGTTTTATTCATAAATGTAGCACCACCTCAGACACTGCTTTCAGTCAGCCAGTACAACAGATGACATGCCCTTTCACTGACCTGTCTTCAGTCAGTGTTATTGGGGAAGCCACAGCAGGATCAGTCGCTCAATCATATTTTCATTCATACAGCACTTTTCACCAATACATTTGCTATTAAGTCCTTTATCCTTCTGCTAACCTCCCTCTCTCCCCTCCTCTCCAGGCAGGGCCATGGTATCCACGGCAGAGTATGGTAAAACGTCATGGGAGCTGTCAGTCCAGGTGAACCAGAGAGATGGAGATGAGGGCATGAAGTTTAAACTCCGAGTCAAGGGAGACCTGCACATCGGAGGACTCATGCTCAAACTGGTGGAGAAGATCAGTGAGTCTCTCTCTCTCTCTCTCTCTCTTTCTCTCAGCCACAGTACTAGACTGGAGAACACACCCTGGTTTGCCCTACATTCCTCTATACTGCTGAGTAGTATTGTTTTCCCACAATGCTTCAGTACCACAGCCTGAATGGCTGAAGTTCACCACTTTTTCTCATATCTATTCACCTGGGAGAAATCTCCCAAAGACCCTATTCCCTGTGTAGTGCACTATATTTGACAGTTATTATGTCTACAAAATGAGTGCACTACATGGGCAATAGGGTGTGATTTAAGACACAGGCTGTGTTCATCCAGGAGGATTAGACATTAGGGACTTCCCCATGGGAAGACAGCATGAAAGTGGCCTAAGGCAAGGTGTGTTGTGTTTGTTATGTCAGCGTTAAGTAGGCATATGACTACATGTATATGATTAAGCCAGATATGACTCAGTGGCCAGTCATCAGACTGGACTAACAGTGGTCTGGGTTTAGAAATAACGCTCACAACATGATGTCTTAGAGAATCATCAAGCCACACCCATCTGCTTCCTGTGGGGACTTCTTATGCCTATTGCAGGTGGTTTGTTTGGAGTAAACTAATGGGCAGAAGCTTTCCCGTATAGTCAGAAACGTACACATACACCATGCTGAAATTGTTCTTAGACAATTGAATATCAATTTGAATTGTGGATGAAATATAAAATGATACTGGCAATGGCAATGTTTGTACTTTGAGAAAATTCTGTCCTTTTACCCAACCATAACCCCTCTCTTTCCCTTCTCTCCCTCTCTCCGCCAGAGGCCCCTCAGGACTGGTCAGACCATGCTCTGTGGTGGGACCAGAGGAGCTGTTGGCTTCTGAAGACCCACTGGACCCTGGACAAGTACGGTGTCCAGGCGGACGCTGACCTGCGCTACACTCCCCAGCACAAACCCCTGTGTCTGCAGCTGCCCAACATGAAAATGGTCAAACTCACTGTCAGCTACTCTGCCGTCGTCTTCAAGACCGTCGCTGAGATCTGCAGAGCGCTCAGTGAGTACCCTAACCGGGCAATAGTGCAGCTCTGAAAGAACTAGGTCAGTGTTTAATATGGGGAAGTTCCCAATACGAGAAATGTTCGCCATATTGTTCATACTTCTCCAGTCCTCTCACATCTTCACCAGGGCTGAGGGATGAGTGAGTGAGTGAGTGAGTGAGTGGGTGGGTGGGGGGGGGGGGGGCAAGGACCTATGGGGTAGGGGTTTAAATCTAGAAGTAAGGATATAGGGCTAGGATCTAGGGTGCAGTGTCTCCCTTGACCTGGTCTTCCTTTTTCTGGACATCAGGAGGCCATAGGAGAGGGAAGGGGTTAGGGTGTATTCTAGAGGAAGTCTAGAGGTAGGATCTCTCCTTGACATTCCTCTCTCTCCTCCAGACATCAGGAGGCCAGAGGAGCTGTCCCTGCTGAAGCCTCCAGATGACCCGTCCAAGAAAAAGAAGAAGAAAGACAAGAACCCAGCACTGGACGACATCTTAGACATGGACATCATCAGTGGAGGCTCTGGGGGAACAGGTGAGAGACAGTGTTATTAGCGTGTTATAAGCATATGAATACAATGTTAATGATGTGTTATTAGATATACTGTACCTTCAATGGTCAGATTCTTCCAATCTGTTCTCATGTGACGATTTTTCAACCAAGTTAGCCAGTTAGCCATATCCTGGTGACAGCCGGTTTCTGCTTTAGCCAACCCCTTTATTGTCGTCTCTCTGTCAATATAGCTTTGTTGAATCATAGAAACCATCAGGCCCTTAGGCTAAGTTATCCTCATTGAGAAGTTAGGCTGGCTTAAACTCTCCTCATATCGCGATGGTCTGTTTCAATCACGCTGTGAAGGGATTTAATATATCACTACTGCAACACAGTCGAGGTTTCGAACCTCTGGCTAACTCAAAGTGGATCGCTACTGACTTTTATGTCTCACACCACCACCAGATTCCGCCCACATGGTGGCTTCTGTAGACTTCTGAAACAATCTAAGAAGGAATGGAGAATTCTATAAAGTTTCTGAAGATCTAAAAGAATACAGCAATCATTAAGGAAATCTGAAAGAATAGAAGCTATAGTTCACTGCTTTGTTCTCAAGGCTTTCGTTAACGCATACTCTGAAACGCAGACACACACACTTTCTGAGTCTGTGTGAGTGTACAGTAGCTACGGTATAGGGCAGCTGAGGATTCCACACCAACTCATAAAACCAGCCTCATTTTGACAGTTGCTCTGAACCGTTTCAAAGGAATTATTTCTGAGTTAAAGGCTCTGCTGCTTTTAAACAAATGTAGACAGGGCCATTTCGCCCCCACAATCCTCTCTGTTCCCATGAGGCCTCACTCCTAGGCTAAAGGCTAAACTGATTCTAGATCAGCATTCTCACTCAGAGCCCTTATGAATATGGGCCCTGAGTTGTATCTCCTCCTCCACCTGACCCCTCCAGGCAGTCCCCTGTACAGTAAGACCATGGTGCCCACCTACGACCCAGAGAACGGGACTCCTGCCTCGGCCACCAGCCTGTGGTTTGGGGACAACCCACTGACCTCCAGCCAGCCCAACCTGCCCCCTGCAGAGTTGTCCAAGATGTACCAGCAGCTGTCCATGGTGGATAAAGCCATCATCAACGCAGGGTAAGAGTTACTCAGAAACAAAAACTCCATTGGAACGAATAAACCTTGAGAGGAACCAGACTCTATGGCTGGACAGGTAGAAAAGACGCTAGTTGTTGCTATGCTGGAGGGCAGTACTCTGTCTCTCCCCTGAGCACATAACTTCCTGGTTGACTGTGACATGCTGCTGGTGTGATTGACAGGTGGCTGGACTCCTCCCGCTCCTTGATGGAACAGGGCATCGGAGAAGATGACAGACTGCAGCTACGCTTCAAATACCACTGCTTCTTCGACCTCAACCCAAAGGTTACCCTAACCTTAACCCGATGTGGGAGTTTGAATATCACTGAACCTCAACCCTTTGGTGAGACTAACTGTAACCATAACCCGATGCCTAACCCTAACATTGACTGATTTGTGTGTGTTTCAGTATGATGCTGTGAGGATAACCCAGCTGTATGAACAGGCTCGCTGGTCCATCCTACTGGAGGAGATCGACTGCACTGAGGAGGAAATGCTAATGTTCGCCTCCTTACAGGTAGACACACACATGAACACGCATACAAACTCACACCTGCCCCCACGCACGTCACACATTCAAACATACATGCACACATACACACTCGCGAGCACGCATGAACACACACACACACTCTCACACTATTGTCCATCTGGGAGAACCAGTTTGGAGTCTCATTCCAAGAGAAGGCCTGTTGGGACAGGAGGAAAATCCCATAGGAAAGAGGGAGGGACATCTGGTTATCACCCTGTACTCCTCTGGGTGAGAAAATATAACTAACAAAAAACTATGAAGCGAAAAACTTATGACTGTTAAATGTTCTTCATCTCTGACTTTGATATCATTTAAAAATGTTAACTATTTAGTTATTTAGCAGACGCTCTTATCCAGAGCGACTTACAGTAGTATCTTTTTCCATGTTCTAGGCTGATATAAAAACCGTTGTGAAATCCCTGAGATGGTTATTGCTCTCACCTGCATAATTACTGGAATCACAGGGCTCTCTCTCCCTCCCAGTCTTGTGTCATCATCTGGCCTCAAGTGTTGAACTAAAATCTGTTTTAGGGTTCAAACCTGCCATTTAGACAGCTAAAGGCTGGGTATATTTTGTTTTTCAAAGTTGTCTGTTAGTTTCGTACTCTTCTTATCTGTGGTGTATTGTAAAATCCCCTGTTGCTCTTAGTGTGATATATCCCCCAATTCCCATCATTCACTGATTATTAATGATTTATGTCAATATTGTTTCAGTATCACATATGCAAGATGACCATGTCCACGGAACCTCTGGACTTCTCCAACGAACCAGAGATGGATGAAGTAGAGGCTGCCCTATCCAATCTAGAGGTCACACTTGAAGGAGGAAATACAGACAGAATACTGGTTAGTGTAGATTTTATACATATGAAGGATTCATGTTCTTTACATATAAATTATAAACAAGTGTGTATGTCATTTGTTTGCTACCGTTTGTTTTCAACCGTTTCAGCGGGTTCAACACCTGTATTTAAGCAGGGGTTGATGGGTAGTCTGCTTAGATTGCATGTCTCAACGTGATGTCACTAAGTCACAAGATAATTGACAGTTGCTTGTTCCCGCCCCACAGGAAGACATCACAGACGTTCCAAAGCTGGCAGACTCCCTCAAGCTGTTCAGGTAAATCCTGAGGGCCCCTGTATTTGCCCAGAAACACACAATGTATTGTATACTGTACCTCTATATCTATGGAACAGATGGAAACATAAGTCAAAGAGACCTTGAATGATAAGTAGCAGAAATAAAATGCCATTTCACTTTAGATAAGGAAAGGTTAATGTGCCATGCTGTATATAGCCTGGAGTCCATGACACAGACAGTTCACACAGCAACATTGAATGTGCAACAGTGTGACTGTGTGGGGACACAACCTGTTCATGGTTTTCCTCACAGAGCTTTTTTGTTTCGTAACCAGGCCTAAAAGACTGACGTTGCGTCCGTTTAAGGAGTATTGGTTCGTGTTTAAAGACACCACCATCTCCTACTACAAGAACAAAGAGACAGCTAGTGGAGAGCCCATAGAACAGCTGCATCTCCGAGGATGTGAGGTGGTCCCTGACGTCAACGTGACGGACAAGAAGTTTGGAATCAAACTGCTGCTCCCAGTGGCTGATGGGATGAACGAGGTCTACATCCGCTGTGACAACGTAAGATGCTATTTCTTATTTAACTTTTTAGTTTATTAAAGTTGGGGCACCACCAACATGACTCCGTTGTTCCTCCTACATATTGTTGTAACATTTTTGTTTTTATCCAGGAGACACAGTATTCCAAGTGGAAGGCAGCCTGTACCCTGGCCTCCAAGGGCAAGACCATGGCTTACAGCTCCTACAGGTCAGACTTGTTTTACCTAATACTTCACATGCCTTGGACCACATTAGTAGGGTTGTGACTGTAAACTGACCAAGAGAAACTGTGATTGGTCCAGGTCGGAGGTGAAGAACATCCAGTCGTTCCTGCAGATGAAAAGTCTGGCGCCCCCTCCTGGTCAGGCTGCTCCAGACTTGGATGCCATGGAGATGAACGCTGAGTGCTTTGTCTCACCCAGATACACCAAGAAGTACAAGACCAAACAGGTGGGGGTCTATCTTCAATATAGAGTGATCATTCATGATTCAGTGTTTGTGAGCCATAGACAGAGAGAGGATGTCACCAGAGCTCTCCGGAGAAAGAGTTGATTATCTCTGACAGGGCTCAAGTGACACTAATACTTATCTCAAATCAAATTGTATTGGTCACATACACATGGTTAGCAGATGTTAATGCGAGTGTAGCGAAATGCTTGTGCTTCTAGTTTCGACCGTGCAGTAAAATCGAACAAGTAATCTAACAGTTCCCCAACAACTACCAAATACACACAAATCTAAAAGGGGTGAATGAGAATATGTACATGTAAATATATGGATGAGTGATGGCCGAGCAGCATAGGCAAGTTGCAACTAGATGGTATAAAATACAGTATATACATATGATATGAGTAATGTAAGATATGTAAACATTATTATTAAAGTGGAATTGTTTAAAGTGACTAGTGATCCATTTGTTAAAGTGGCCAGTGATTGGGTCTCATGTAGGCAGCAGCCTCTCTGTGTTAGTGACGGCTGTTTAGCAGTCTGATGGCCTTGAGATGGAAGCTATTCTTCAGTCTCTCGGTTCCAGCTTTGATGCACCTGTACTGACCTCGCCTTCTGGATGGAAGCGGTGTGAACAGGCAGTGCCTCAGGTCGTTGTTGTGTTTGATCTTTTTTGCTTGCCTGTGACATCGGGTGCTATAGGTGTCATGGAGGGCAGGTAGTTTGTACCCGGTGATGCACCACCCTCTGGAGAGCCTTGCGGTTGAGGGCGGAGCAGTTGCCGTACCAGGCTGTGATACAGTCCTACAGGATGTCTCTCGATTGTGGATCTGTAGAAGTTAGTCAGGGTTTTGGGTAAAAAGCCTAATTTCTTCAGCCTCCTGAGGTTGAAGCGGCGCTGTTGCGCCGTCATCACTACACTGTCTGTGTGGGTGGACCATTTCAGTTTGTCGTTGTTGTGTACGCTGAAGAACTTAAAAGTTCTTGTTAGCGTGCCGTGACGGTGGCACTGTATTATCCTCAAAGCAGGCAAAGGTGTTTAGTTTGTCTGGCAGCGTGACGTCGGTGTCCGTGATGTGGCTGGTACTCTTTTTGTAGTCCGTGATTTCCTGTAGACCCTGCCACATACGTCTCATGTCTAAGCCGTTGACTCCACTTTGTCCCTGTACCGGCATTTCGCTTGTTTGATTGCCTTGCGGAGAGAATAACTACACTGTTTATATTCAGCCATATTCCCAGACCTCTTTCCATGGTTAAATACGGTGGTTCGTGCTTTCAGTTTTGTGCAAATGCCGCCATCCATCCACGGTTTCTGGTTAGGGTAGGTTTTAATAGTCACAGTGGGTACAACATCTCCAATGCACTTCCTTATGAAATCACTCACAGAGTCAGAGTATAGGTCGATGTTATTCTGAGGCTGACCGGAACATATCCCAGTCCGTGTGATCAAAACAATCTTGAAGCATGGTTTCCAATTGGTCAGACCAGCGTTGAATGGTTCTAGTCACTGGTACATCCTGTTTGAGTTTCTGCCTATAAGACGGTAGGAGCAAGATGGCATCGTGGTCGGATTTGCCGAAGGGAGGGCGGTGGAGGGCTTTGTATGCATCGCGGAAGTTAGAGTAGCAGTGGTCTAGTGTATTACCCACGCGCGTAGTGCAATCAATATGCTGATAGAATTTAGGTAGCCTTGT
Organism: Salmo salar; assembly: GCF_965601325.2. Lineage (NCBI taxonomy): Eukaryota > Metazoa > Chordata > Actinopteri > Salmoniformes > Salmonidae > Salmo > Salmo salar. The sequence goes on from NC_138305.1 coordinate 58,908,490, forward strand.
TCTCAAATTTGCTTTGTTAAAATCCCCAGCTACAATAAATGCAGCCTCAGGATATATGGTTTCCAGTTTACATAGTGTCCAGTGAAGTTCCTTTAGGGCCATCTTGGTGTCTGCTTGAGGGGGAATGTACACAGCTGTGACGATAACTGATGAGAATTCTCTTGGAAGGTAATATGGCCGGCATTTGATCGGGTGAGCAAAAGGACTTGAGTTCCTGTATGTTGTTATGATTTCACCATGAGTCGTTAATCATGAAGCATACACCCCCGCTCTTCCTCTTCCCAGAGAGGTCTTTATCTCTGTCGGCACGATGCATGGAGAAGCCCGGTGACTGAACCGATTCCGACAACATATCCTGAGAGAGCCATGTTTCCGTGAAACAAAGAAGGTTACAATCTCTGATGTCTCTCTGGAAGGCAACCCTTGCTTGAATTTTGTCTACCTTGTTGTCAAGAGACTGGATATTGGCGAGTAGTATGCTAGGGAGAGGTGGGCAATGTGCACGTCTATGGAGCCTGACCAGGAGGCCTCTCCGTCTGCCCCTTCTGCGGTGCCGTTGTCTTGGGTCGGCTACTGGGATTAGATCCATTGTCCTGGGTGGTGGTCCAAACAGAGGATCCGCTTCGGGAAAGTCGTATTCCTGGTCGTAATGTTGGTAATTTGACGTCGCTCTTACATCCAATAGTTCTTCCCGGCTGTATGTAATAACACTTAAGATTTCCTGGGGTAACAATGTAAGAAATAATACATAAAAAAAAAAAAAATACTGCAGAGTTTAAGGACTTGAAGCGAGGCGACCATCTCTGTAGGCGCCCAGACCATTCGATTCCATTCACTCACCCTTTCAGTAGTTTTCTTCTTTTTTTTCGTTATTGGGTAGATGAGCTTTAATTTTGCAGATTGTAGCTTCCAAAAGTTTGTACACACCTACTCATTCCAGTTTTTTTTCTACAATGTATATATTTGAGATTTTTTAAAGTAGCCACCCTTTGCCTTGATGACTGCTTTGCACACTCTTGGCATTCTCTCAGCCAGCTTCATGAGGTAGACACCTGGAATGCATTTCAATTAACAGGTGTGCCTTGTTAAGTTAATTTGTGGAATTTCTTTCCTTCTTAATGCGTTTGAGCCAATCAGTTGTGTTGTGACATGGTAGGGGTGGTAGATGATAGTCCTATTTGGTAAATGCCATATTATGGCATTGACAGCTGAAATAAGCAAAGAGAAACGACAGTCCATCATTACTTTAAGAAATGAAGGTCAGTCAATCTGGAAAATGTCAAGATCTTTGAAACTTTCAGCCAAAATAAATGTTTCACAGAGTTCAAATAACAGACACATTTCAACATCAACTGTTCAGAGGAGACTGCATGAACCAGGCCTTCATGGTTGAATTGCTGCAAAGAAACCACTACTAAAGGACACCAATAAGAAGAAGAGGTTTGCTTCGGCAAAGAAGCACGAGCAATGGACATTAGACCGGTGGAAATCTGTCCTTTGTTCCGATTCGTCCAAACTTTTGGTTCCAACCGCTGTCTTTGTGAGACACAGAGAAGTTGAACGAAAGATCTCCACATGTGTGGTTCCCACCGTGAAGCGTGGAGGAGGAGGTGTGGGGATGCTTTGCTGGTGACACTGTCTATGACTTATTTAAAATTCAAGGCACACTTAACCAGCATGGCTACCACAGCATTCTGCAGCGATATGCCATCCCATCTGGTTTGCGCTTAGTGGGACTATCAGTTGTTTTTCAACAGGACAATGACCCAACTCACCTCCAGGCTGTGTAAGGGTTATTTGACCAAGGACAATGATGGAGTGCTGCATCAGATGACATGGCCACCACAATCACCCGACCTCAACCCAATTGAAAAGGTTTGGGATGAGTTGGACTGCAGAGTGAAGGAAATGCAGCCAACAAGTGCTCAGCATATGTGGGAACTCCTTCAAGACTGTTGGAAAAGCATTCCAGGTGAAGCTGGTTGAGAGAATGCCACGAGTGTGCAAAGCTGTCATCAAGGCAAAGGGTGGCTACTTTGAAGAATCTAAAATATATTTTCATTTGTTTAACACTTTTTTTGGTTACTACTGTACATGATTCCATATGTGTTAGTTTTGATGTCTTCACTATTATTCTACAAAGTAGAAAATAGTCAAAAATAACGAAAAACCTTTGAATAAGTAGGTGTGTCAACTTTTGACTGGTACTGTATATATGTACATATATACATAAACACATACATACCCACATGTATATCAATATACATACATACATATATACAGTGCATTCAGAAAGTATTCAGACCCCTTGACTATTTCCACATTTTGTTACGTTACAGCCTTATTCTAAAATGGATTAAATTATTTATTTTTCCTCATCAATCTACACACAATACCCCATAATGACAAAGCGAAAACTGTTTTTTACAAATGTTTGAGACTCGAAATTGAGCTCAGGTGCATCCTGTTTCCATTGATCATCCTTGAGATGTTTCTACAAATTGATTAGAAAGGCACACCTGTCTATATAAGGTCCCACAGTTGACAGAGCATGTCAGAGCAAAAGATAAGTCATGAGGTCGAAGGAATTGTCCGTAAAGCGCCAAGACAGGATTGTGTCGAGGCACAGATCTGGGAAAGGCAACGCAAAAGTGGCTTCGGGACAAGTCTCTGAATGTCCTTGAGTTGCCAAGCCAGAGCCGGGACTTGAACCCGATCTAACATCTCTGGAGAGACCTGAAAATAGTTGTGCAGCGACGTTCCCCATCCACCCTGACAGAGCTTGAGAGGATCTGCAGAGAAGAATGGGGAAAAACTCCCCAAATACAGGTGTGCCAAGCTTGCAGCGTCATACCCAAGAAGATTTGATGCTGTAATCGCTGCCAAAGGTGCTTCAACAAAGTACTGAGTAAAGGGTCTGAATACTTATGTAAATAGAATATTTCAGTTTACTATTTGTAATAAATTTGCAAAAATGTCTAAACACCTGTATTTGCTTTGTCATTATGGGGTATTGTGTGTAGATTGATTAGGGGAAAAACGATTTCATTAATTTTAGAATAAGGCTGTAACGTAACAAAATCTGGAAAAATTCAAGGGGTCTGTATACTTTCCGAAGTTCCTGTATATACAGTGCCTTGCAAAAGTATTCACCCCCGTGGCATTTTTCCTGTTTTGCTGCATTACAACCTGTAATTTATATAGATTTTTATTTGGATTACATGTAATGGACATACACAAAATAGTCCAATTTGGTGAAGTGAAATGAAAAAAAAATCACTTGTTTCAAAAAATTCTAAACAAATTACAGATGGAAAAGTGGTGCGTGCATATGTATTCACCCCCTTTGATATGAAGCCCCTAAATAACATCTGGTGCAACCAATTACCTTCAGAAGTCACATAATTACTTGAAGTCCACCTGTGTGCAATCTAAGTGTCATATGATCTGTCACATGATCTCAGTATATATACACCTGTTCTGAAAGGCCCCAGAGTCTGCAACACCACCAAACAAGTGGCACCATGAAGACCAAGGAGCTCTCCAAACAGGTCAGGGACAAAGGTTGTGGAGAAGTACAGATCAGGGTTGGGTTATAAAAAAATATCTGAAACTTTGAACATCCCACGGAGCACCATTAAATCCATTATTAAAAAATTGAAAGAATATGGCACCACCACAAACCTGCCAAAGGAGGGCCGCCCACCAAAACTCACGGACCAGGCAAGGAGGGCATTAATCATAGAGGCAACAAAGAGACTAAAGTTAACCCTGAAAGAGCTGCAAAGCTCCACAGCAGAGATTGGAGTATCTGTCCATAGCATCACTTTAAGCCGTACACTGCACAGAGCTGGGCTTTGCGGAAGAGTGGACAGAAAAAAGCCATTGCTTAAAGAAAAAAATAAGCAAACACATTTGGTGTTAGCCAAAAGGCATGTGGGAGACTCCCCAAACATATGGAAGAAGGTACTCTGGTCAGATGAGACTAAAATTTAGCTTTTTGGCCATCAATGAGAACGCTATGTCTGGCGCAAACCCAACACCTCTCATCACCCCAAGAACGCCACCCCCACAGTGAAGCAAGGTGGTGGCAGCATCATGCTGTGGGAATGTTTTTCATCGGCAGGGACTGGGAACTGGTCAGAATTGAAGGAATGATGGATGGCCTATATACAGGGAAATTCTTGAGGGAAACCTGTTTCAGTCTTCCGGAGATTTGAGACTGGGATGGAGGTTCACCTTCAAGCAGGACAATGACCCTAAGCATACTGCTAAAGCAACACTCAAGTGGTTTAACGGAAAACATTTAAATGTCTTGGAATGGCCTAGTCAAAGCCCAGACCTCAATCCAATTGAGAATCTGTGGTGTGGCTTAAAGGTTGCTGTACACCAGCGGAACCCATCCCACTTGAAAGAGCTGGAGCAGTTTGCCTTGAAGAATGGGCAAAAATCCCAGTGGCTAGATGTGCCAAGCTTATAGAGACGTACCCCAAGAGACTTGCAGCTGTAATGGCTGCAAAAGGTGGCTCTACACTGTGTGCACAATTATTAGGCAAATTGTATTCCTCGGGATTCATTTTATTGTTGAACAAACACAATGCTCTCAGTCAATCCAAAATGTTATTGAACCTCAAACCTGAATGTTTAACAAAAGGAAAAGTGAGTTTTGTCTTTCTCAGGGAAATATATGTGTGCACAATTATTAGGCAACTATTATTGTGCAGAATTATTAGGCAACTAAATTACAAAAATAATTTCTCAACTCACTTGTTTATTCTCAATTTTTAGAGTAAGTGTAACAGATAAGTAACACAAAATGACAATTATATAACATTTTTGGCCTTTCAAAAATATTCAGTGACCAGTATAGCCACCCTTATTTTCAATAATTGCCATGAGCCTTCCATCCATTGAGTGTCAGTTGCTTGATCTGTTCATGATAAAATTTTCACTGAAGCAGCAACCACAGCCTCCCAAATGCTGTTCAAAAAGGTGTATTGTCTTCCATCACTGTAAATCTCACGTTTGAGAAGGGCCCACAAGTTCTCAATAGGATTTAAGTCAGGTGAGGAAGGGGGCCAAGTCATTATTCAGGCTTCTTTAAGGCCCTTGCTTGCTAGCCAAGCAGTGGAGTACTTGGATGCATGTGATAGAGCATTGTCCTGCATAAAGATCATGGCCTTCTAGAATGCTGAGGACTTCTTCCTGTACTACTGTTTGACGGAAGAATCTTCCAGAAACTGGCAGTAGGTTTGGGAATTGAGTTTCAGTCCATCTTCAATGCGAAAAGGTCCAACTACCTCATCCTCAATGATAGCATCCCATACCGTACCCCTCCTTCATCTTGCTGGCACCTGACTCAAAGTGGTGCCCTGTGTCCATTACTGATCCAGCCACGGGCCTATCCATTTGGTCCATTAAGAGTCACTTTCATTTCATCTGTCCATAAAACCTTTGAAAAATCTGTCTTCGGGTATTTCTTTGCCCAATCTTGACGCTTCAACTTGTGAATCTTATTCAGTGGTGGTCTTGTTTCAGTCTTCTTGACCTTGGCCATGTCTCTGAGCACTTGACACCTTGTACTTCTGAACACTCCAGGTAGGTTGCAGTTCTGGAATACGGTGGCACTGGAGGATAATGGGTTCCTGGTAGTTTGATGTTTAATTCTTCTCAAGTCTTTTGCAGTTAATTTGCGCCTTTTCTTCCCCATGTGTTTTTTTTGCGCCCCAGTTGACTATTCGCAACAAAACGTTTGAATGTCCGGTGGTCACACCTCAATAGTTTAGCTATTTAAAGACTGTCGCATCCGTCTGAAAGGCATTTTACATTTTTGGTTTTTCAGTGTCAGTTAAATTAATTTTTGACTCATTTTACCTGAGGTTATGAGGCTGCCTAATAATTATGCACACCCTGAGATAAGGTGTTATTCACTTTTGCCACACCCTCCCTCATTACACAAATACATATCAATTGAAAATGATTAAATCCAATAAGCATTCAAGTTTATATGGTTTGGAGTTCGAAAATGTGAATAGAAACAATGATAAGATCAGAATACTCACTTGCCTAATAATTGTGCACGCAGTGTACAAAGTATTGACTTTGGGGGGGGGGGGGGGGGGGGGTGAATCGTTATGCATGCTCAAGTTCTTTTTTTTTGTTGCCTTATTTCTTGTTTGTTTCGCAATAAAAAATATTTAGCATCTTCAAAGTGGTAGGCATGTTGTGTAAATCAAATGATACAAACCCCCCAAAAATCAATTTAAATTCCAGATTGTTAAGCAACAAAATAGGAAAAATGCCAAGGGGGTGAATACTTTTGCAAGCCAAAATATTTGTTGCAAGAATTTTGCACAATTAAAAATGAAAAATGTTACATTTTAAATCTGGCGTCGTTTTGTGTATCAGTTCATAAACCATGTGTCATGGAATCAGTGCATTGTAAATCTCTTCCAAACTATTTTGCAATCTATATGGCGCAGCTGTCAATTTCTGGTCTTTAAATTAAACTGGTATCTGTTTTTATTTAACACAATTTTCTTTAACCAATTTTGGTCTTTAATGCAAGGCCGACATAAGTTCCTTACTTTTTCCCCCTTCCACTTGCCTCTTCCATTTTTGCGGCAATGCTGAAATTCGTTGGTTGTAATTTTGGGTAGAGCAGACATTTCCATATGTTTTTGTTAGCTGCATGTGTGACAACTCCACCCGTCCTATTTATGATTTAATTTACTTAGATTATACCTGTTTTGTTTTTTATCAATTAGTATATTTTTTATCAATTAGTATATTTGAGTTTAACTGCAATATTTGTTGTATTATTTGTTCTCTTTTCTGGTGGATTAAACTGAAATTGCAACAAACTTTCTATGGCTTGTTAAAAAAAATAGCAATATTTTGGAATTGATTTAGTTTTCAAATAATCAAAGTGAGAGGTTGTAAACTGAATAAAGGGAAAAATACTATTCTTGAACATGGGGTGAGACATTCTTACTAATTTGCTAGAGAACCAGTTCGCATTTAAGTATAACTTTTGTATGACTGACGCCATTAGTAAGAGGTCTAATGCTTTAAAATGTAATAGTTTCTGCCCTCCGAATTCATATTAATTCTATAAATATGCTCTTTTAATTTTGTTTGGCTTGCCATCCCAAATAAAATTGAATATTGTTTGCTCATATAATAAATAAAAAAACGGGTCGCTAGGTTTAGGCAAAACCACAAGCAAATGAGTAAACTGGGATATGACTAAAGAGTTAATCAGGGTGATTTTTCCAGAAATAGACAGGCATTTTCATTTCCATGGTAGCAAGATCTTAACTAAAAATGTATTGGAGTCAGATAATTTCTTTCGGGATATGTATACCAAGTATGTCCACATCCCCGTCAGACCATTTTATTGGTAAACTACACAGTAATGTAAAAGTAGTATTTTTTTGTTATCTAATACGTAATATAGTACATTTATCATAATTTGGTAATTGGGTTAGAAAAAGTATCTAGATGCTCTATGAGGCTGTGGAGGGATCCAAATAGTGGATTTAAAAGAAAACATTAATCATCTTACAATGACACCTTTGTTTTTAAACCCTGGATTTCTAACCTCTTGATATTATTGTTGGATCTGATTTTAGCAGCTAACATTTAGATGGCAATAAATAGATATGCCGATAGTGGACAACCTTGTTTTATTCCTCTTGACAGTTAAAACATTTCTGGGAAGTAGCCATTATTTACTATTTTACACCTAGGGTTACTATACATAACTTTAACCCATTTTATAAGAGATTCTCCTAAATTAAAATATTCCAGGCATTTATAGATAAACTCCAGTCGTACTTTATCAAAAGCCATGAATACCAGGCCTGTTTCCCCAGATTTTTCATAGTGTTCTATTGTTTCCAGTACTTGTCTTATATTATCTCCAATGTATTGTCCATGTAAAAAACCTGTCTGATTTAGGATGAATAATAATAGAATACATTTTTGCATCACAACACTGAAGTGTTAGTGGCCTCCAATTTTTTTTAATGGACTGGATCTTTACATTTACCACTTGGATCCTGTTTCAGTAATAATGAAATCAGACCCTTTCAGTATTTGTTAGATGATTGACATAATGTCAGTGTAAAGTAGCCTAAATGTCCCTTTTCTGTCTCCTGTCCAGCTGACGGCGAGGATCCTGGAGGCCCATCAGAATATCGCCAGGCTCTCCCTCAATGAAGCTAAAATGCGCTTTATCCAGGCCTGGCAGTCTCTGCCTGAGTTTGGTATCAAATACTACATTGTCAGGTACGTAAATGTGACCACCCAGGTTCAAACAGCTCAAGACTGTGTTAGTGAGATAAAGCCTAGAAGTTAGCTCAGGGAGCTAATGTAAGTCTTCAGGTCCCAGGCAAAGTTACTCATCACACAGTCATGGTTCACAAAACCACTATGGTTACATAAAGACATTATGAATGTGTGTGTGTTCCAGGTTCCGAGGCAGTAAGAAGGATGAGTTGATGGGTATCTCCTATAACCGTCTGATCCGTATTGACATGTCCACTGGCCTGCCTGTCACCACCTGGAGGTTCGCCAACATGAGACAGTGGAATGTCAACTGGGAGATCAGACAGGTAAATGGTTCTAGATTGATTGATTGGTTCATTGATTCATTTAATTGATTGATTACTTTTTACAGATTAGAAAGTAAAGGATAATGGTTGCCTTTGAGAAAACAGTTTCTCCTGAAAATGTATCTATAAAGTACATTAATCAGTAATAATCCATGTTGTTTCATGTCTCCAGGTGGCCATAGAGTTTGACCAGAACGTGTCAATAGCCTTCTCCTGTGTGAGTTGTGACTGCAAGGTGGTTCATGAGTACATAGGAGGATACATCTTCCTCTCAACACGCTCCAAAGACCAGAATGAGACACTGGACGAGGAACTATTCCACAAACTTACTGGAGGGCAGGAATGAACCTGGGACATCAGCTTTCATTTAGTGCTGTGGCGATCAAACATGAGGATTTGTTACAAGCTGAGACTATTCATGCAGTCCAATGCAGCCAATCATTCATGTACTGAAGGCCTGTAAAAAGCCAATCCAGAGTCAAGAAAGAATTTAAAGGAATTGCTGATATGGTTTTGTAGGCTACATAAATTACAAATTATATTTTCATATTGTAAGTGCAGAGAAAAGTAGACGTCTTGGTCACAGTACACTACATTTGATTCTAAGACCATCTCTACAAAATGTGTGTACCATCTCTACAAGGCTTATTTGTCTGACGGTTAGGCATTGAAATTCATTCGGCACATGGGCTGTACATCTTGTCACCTGTTTACCTTGGTGTAGCCCAGAAAAAATCTCAGTGACAACCAGCAGACAGTAGTTGAAGAGGAGTATTTAGGTAGTTTTACCGACACCACATTTTTTAAAGTCTTTGAATTCAACGTTGTAGGCTACTTTCACAATCACTCTATCGGGCTGCTCATTGCCGTATTTTATACATATTACTTTTATGTTTTATAATGTAACATTTGCAATTGTATTACAAGTCCAACAGAATTTCAAAGATATTTCTGGTGGTGGGTTATTATCAAGTTGAACGAGACATTTGTTTACACTGGAATTTCTCTTGCCTGAACTGCATTGAAATAAACTTGAGAAACATGTTTTGGTCAATTGTTGTCTCTGTAATGGCACAGGTTGAGAGCAGTTTGCGGCGCATCTACATACAGTAGAATTGGCTTTTCGGCCTTAGATCAGTTATATAACCCCATGTGAGAAAGTTAAAACTTCCCTAGACACATGAGCATATAAGACCAAAATTGCTCCTTCAGTCTTTGCTAATTATGTCAAACAGATTATACTGCATGAGAATTGTTTTGAGAATGGATGGAGGCTCATACTATGGAAGCCCTTTCCCGCCACGAAAAAAATATATATATTTCTCAAAATGTTGAGATAATAAGTTGAAATACTAACTAACTCAAATGTTTTAGAAAGTAGAGCATGCTTTTGTCACATTGTGTGGTGATTTCAGAGGTGGAACCACAGGTACAAGGTGTGGTGGGGGAGTATTTCAATATACATAATTTCACATTTCATAGTTCCCAGCAATATGGTGTTGGAACAGATGGGTCCTGCCCAACAGTACTTTATCCCTATTTTAAACGCGTTCGTGTCAATATTTGTTGTTAAAGCGAATCAAAAGCTCATGCTAGCTCGGCACGTTGCCGGCGGCCCTGCTTTGCTGATCTCTGCAACATGGATAGATGGAAATCGCCACATAATGCTACAAATGAAGAAATATGTTCTGCTATCTTGAAATGTCAAGTTAGTATCTTGAAATGTCATGTTAGTGTCTTTAAATTTCGAGTTAGTTTCTCGAAATATGTAGATAGTATCAACAACAAAAAATTATATTGGTGGCGGGGATGACTAGCTGAAACACAGCAACGACCGGAAGTGCCTTTTCCGTAGCAGGTTAGGATAATGAACGTAGCCGGTAAAGAGAGTGAGATTTAGTTTAGAGAAAATTCGATTATAACGTTCTACAAAAGCCACACTTCCGCTAGTAGTCTTCTAGTCACAAACGAAATTGACACCTAACGATATTTCTGAAGTCGATTTCCCCCCTGTTTTCACGACCACCTATCGGAAGCTAGAAAATCCTCGTACTTCTCTACCATTGGAGGATACGCTCTACGAACAGCAATGAGCCAATCAGAGTCGAGTATGGTGAGCGATTGATACAGCGTCGACTAATCGTCCTGAATGCTAAGGAAATGCAGACTAGCACGTGGGTAAATTCAGTAGGCGATCTCTCCCAAAAATACTTGATTTCAGTACATTACTATTGCCTTTGGTGATTTAAAACTCACATTCTAGTGGGTGAAAGGTCGGCTTTACTACTAAGCTGGCTATCAAGCTTTCTAATGGCGGACAATGGCGATAATGACTCCCAGCACAGAGTGAATGAGGGTGACTACGTAGTACTGAAACGGGGAGACATCTACAAAGCTGTACAGATTCAAAAGAAAAAGTGAGTCCTTGCACAACTTTGCACATGCACAATCACATTATCTGTTGATTTGCGTTAGCTAACAATGCTTCACAGTCAAGTCAAACCTTTTGCCTGTACTAATGTTACAAGTTTGCAAGCTATGTCTTGTTGATTAGCATTGTCCAATTGCCATCATTGCTTTCTAGTTTGCTAGCTAGGAGTAGGATACTCAGCCAGGTAACGTTAACGTAACATTTGTACATTTATAGAAGAGAATGTCATGTTGCCAGCTTCAAGCTGGATGACATATTGGCAGTACTCCAGTTGTGCAGTCAGTATAGTGTATCATAGTGGACTCGCTGTGTGTCATTGTGCGTTTGAGATTATCTGACATGTCGTCTTCCCAACGCCAGGAAAACTGTATTTGAAAAGCAGTGGTTCTTCCTGGACAATGCAGTGGGGGAGTTGTATGGGACCACCTTTGAAGTTGTGACTGGTGGGACACTGCAGCCACGGAAACCTAAATGCGTTGAGAGCTCTGCAGGTAGCTACATGCCAACAACAACAATCTCCATTATTCACTAATTCCGGTAAGGATTCAGTTGTCCAGGCACAGAGTTGATGTCTGTGTCTTGTTTTTGTGCGTCTCTTTAGATGCCAAGGAAGCAGGAACAGACAACAGGAACATTCTGGATGATGGGAAATCGCAGAAACTCACCAGAGACGATATTGAGACCCTCAAAGAGCAAGGTCTTAAGGGACAGGTACGTGCACCTCTGGATATATGTGGATTAGTTGTCATTAGCCGGAAGTGGAGATCCTGGACTGGCGTGGTTACACGTGGTCTGCGGTTGTGAGGCTGGACTCTATAAAATGACATTGGTAGAGAATTTAATGTTAATTTATCTGGCAACAGCTCTGGTGGACATTCCAGCAGTCAGCATGCCAATTGCATGCTCCCTCAACTTTAGACATCTGTGGCATTGTGTTGTAACAAAACGGCACATTTTAGAATGGCCTTTTGTCCCCAGCACAAGTTGCACCTGTGTAATGATCATGCTGTTTATTCAGCTTCTTATTATGCCACACCTGTCAGGTGGATGGATTATGGCAAAGGAGACATGCTCACTAACAGGGATGTAAACAAATTTGTGCACAACATTTGAGAGAAATAAGCTTTTTGTGTTTATGGACAATTTCTGTAATATTTTATTTCAGCTAATGAAACATGGGACCAACACTTTACATGTTGCATTTATATTTTTGTTCAGTATACGTTGAAGTTATGGTGAAAGTTTTGTTTATGTTGAAGATGCTCCTCTGACTTCACGTTCCCATTTCTCCTCTCCATAGGAAATAGTCCAGCAGCTGATAGAGAACAGTACAACATTCAGGGACAAGACTGAGTTTGCACAGGAGAAATACATCAAGAAAAAAAAGAAAAAGTGAGTCAGTGGAATATAGGCCTACACACTCCAGGACCAGGGTTAGTGATGAATGAAATAGGCTTTCTGAGTTCTGAATGTCTTGTGTTCTGTTCCCTCCAGGTATGAGAACAGTGTGATGGTTCTAAGGCCCTCCTGTCGTGTCCTGGCTATGATGTACCACGGCAGAGAACCAGGGAAGATATGGTGAGTGTTGCCACCATGCCAGCTAAGTCATACCTAGGCCTATTTGTAGGGCCTGATGTTTCTCCTGGCTAGGTCAAGTGGTCAGGAAAACCTCTGGGCCCAAATTCAGTTTTCATTGAGAGAAGTTCCTTTCTATATTGTATGTTGTTGTTGTAGTAACCAAGACTGTGTCTCTGCCTCCCTCCTCCAGCCACCTGCGGTATGACACCCTTGCCCAGATGTTGACTCTGGGGAATATCCATGCAGGCAGTAAGGTGCTGGTGTTTGAGACCTGTGCTGGACTGGTGCTGGGGGCCGTCATGGAGAGGATGGGAGGTAACTGGACTATAGAAATGTCTGGAGGTATCATGGATAGACCTGGCATGACCTGCATCTAAAATGGCACCCTATTCCCTATATAGTGTAGTAGGTTTGAACAGAGCCTCAAAAGTAGTGCACTATGTAGGGAATAGGGTGCCATATCGGACTCAGACATGATGGCTTAATTCTGCATGATTTATGAATTAGGTTTGCTCTGTGGCAAGCCGTTCTGTTCCCTGTCTATGTTTACCATGCTCTGACTGCCATGTCAGCAGTCAACTTTTTATGTAATACATTTCAATTGGAAGGTCCTGTAACGAATAGACATTTTTTTTCATTACATTTTAGTCATTTAGCAGATGCTCTTACCCTGAGATACTTAGTTAGTGCATTTACTTTAAGATAGCTAGGTGGGGCTAGAGCTGTTGCGGTGGCCACACCGGCAGTCATGGGTCATGACCGCAGTAAAATGCACTCTGGACCAATGTTTAGTCTAAGCTGCGTGTGTGCACACAGTAGCCCCGAGACTGCTTCGCAGCTCCCCCAGGACTGCTTTATAGAGCGCAGAAGAAATATCAGGCCACTGAGAGAAGCACGAGATTGAACTTCACTTAACTTTCTAGCGGTTTCCCTGAGAGTTAACACTATCAACGTTTCCCTTTCCTGTGGCAATGGTGATATAATCAACGCAATATTAGCCACTTCCAATGCAACATAACGAAACAAACAATGCAAGAGATTTTGTTGTAGGCAGAACGCATCAGAGTAGGATTCTACACAGACCGTTGCGGCATAACCAATCAGAGCTGCAGTAGGCCAATATGCAAATAGACCATTGCCATATATGGATCTGTCCCATTTACTTTGAACTGGACTGTTGATAGCTGTGGTCGTGAGCAGGGCTGTGGCGGTCACAAGTTTGTTAGCCGGTGATTGCCAAGCAAATAACTGTCGGTCTCACGGTAATTGACCGTTAATTAACAAAAACACGTTTAGCATCTCCTGGCTTCCACACACAGCCTACAAGCCCTTTTAAAAGGTCTAATAAATCCATGTAATATGGCCTACATACACCTTCACAATAAATCCATTATTTATTTCAAAAACGAAGAGCATGATATAAAGAAAATGTAGTCTATTTCAGAAGAACAGAATAGCATAGTCTGAGTTGTCCTTATGTTATGTCTGATGTGGCTATGCCAAATAGCTGTGGGCTACACTAGTTCATTTAGCAGACAAGATTTGCTTAGAATTCCGTGGCCTTATTTTATAGTATGAAGAATTGAACAAAGCTGAATAAAATATATTTTCTCCAAACAATTTGAGGGAGTGCGCACATGAGGCTATTATGTGTTGAGCGGTTAACAAAGAAATAAGTACTCCTATATGCTTAATTTGGAGTTACTAAACTAACTTTTTATTTGTTCTACAAACGTTGGGCTATATGTTTGGATTTTTAATACATTGTAAGACTGCATGATGAGACTTTAATGATGATTTGAAAAAAGTTGCTTGAAAGGCATGAGCTCTGCTTTGTTTTTTACCCAGGCTGTGCACACTTCATCAGTCTCTCATTCACAATTTGACAAGCACTTTATAATTCCTCAAATTTCACGGCGGTATCCCCTTTGTGGCCGTAATGCACCCTAAAAAAAATCCATGCTTATTGCGGCCCGGAGTGCTGCGTTGTGCCTTCCTCCGTGAGTCTGCCGCGCAATTCGAAGTGTCTCTCACTCACATAGGTCTTTCTCACAGGATACAAGTGAAGACAGACACATTGGGGACGCAACTGCGTGCGTCCTTATCCAATTCCGAGGTGCATATTGAAGATATTGGAAGAACTCTCCACATTTACTTTTCGTTAGGCCTACTCATCTTGTTGGCTAACGGACAGCATGTCAATCTACTATCCCCTATAGTATGACTTATTCTGTGCGAGAAATAAATATTCCAAACATAGTCTGGGACAGTTGTGGGATGCGATAGATCCAAGATTAATACAACCACTAGCATCAAAAAAACTTTTTTATGCAATGTGGCTGACGCAACAGATCAGAACATTTAGTGTAAAATGTTGATGAACTATTAGGCTATTTCCTCACATTATAAGCACAGCAATGCACACATGGTAGTAGGCTATAAGCACTAATGTTCCTTGAGCAGAAAACACCGTTATCAAAAGTAACCGCAAGTGCAATTATGCATGTAATGCTTTTATTATAAATGTGCATTTTTATGGTGAAAATGATCTTCCCCAAACTTGAAACTCACGTGCTGCTTATATATGCCAGTTTGGCTCTACACCCCTTGTAAAGCAGATTAATGTGCTTAATTTTAAGAAGTTATTTGGCCACTTTAGTTGTGATACAAACCTTATTAAAACATATAAGCTTATGGGCTAGGCTACAGGAGGTGTGCGACTATGATTTGAAGAAGTCGACAAAAAAAGGCATTGTTTCTTATGCTGTGCATCATTCACAAGTGATAATATTATTTTCTTGTTTTTTAGGTATTTTCCTTAACTGCATTGTTGGTTAATGGCTTGTAAGTAAGCATTTCACTGTAAGGTCTACACCAGTGCATGTGACAGATACAATTTGATTTGATATAATTCACAAGTGATAGGCTAATATTGTCACCCATCAGACTATTCTTGATTTAATCTTGTCTTTACATACTAAGTAATATATGTGACATTTGTTTTGATTTAGAATGGACCATTATCATGCACCTGTATCAAAACAGGGGCAGCGGGAAAAATTACATGTCATATATGCACTTAAATTGCAAATGGAGGTCGCTTTTCCCCGTGGTTTATTTTCATGTCTGCCAGGTAGGCTATATTCATGTTGTAAATATCAGCAGTGTGCTTAATATTAGGAAAGTTGAGAAATAAATATAGTAGGCCTAGTCTATAGAAGCTGACGGGATGCTCGTCTTTTTATTAGCGGCCATCACTCTGTTTTCTTCCGCAATTGCATAGCCTGTAGAAATGTTGCGCAACATGCGCTCATGGGCTCTCATTAAGTGTTTGATTAGGTTTTCCAAACATTTGCATTGATGTCAGAGCGATTAGAGTGCTGAGTACCAGGCAGTTAGCAAGTTTGGTAGGCTACTAATGACCAGCAGCATCATCAGAGCTTGGAGAAGCCTAATTACCATGACTAAACGGTCATTTGGAATTTGACTGTCTTCATGACTCGTGACCGCCGGTAGATGCGCTTGTGTTGAGATCAAAGCAAGAGCTGCATATAGCCACGTGTGCACGTTTTGTTCATATCCTTTGCTAGTTATTGAGTTATTAGCCCACTTAGATCATTTGTAGGCAGCAATGGGGGAGTGATTGCTTCCTACAAGAGCACAAAACGTGTGCATTTCTAGACGTCTTTGAAAATCAAGTCAGGTAAAGTCATTTTTTTTGTCTTAAAGGGGCAGTGTTGTATTTTGAAACAGGGTTGAATACGTTAAGTGGCCAATAGGCAGAGGGTAGCATTATTTGTCTGATTCTCTGTAATAATGGTATGGGAATAATAATGCATTTTACTTTACATTTTAGTCATTTAGCAGATGCTCTTATCCAGAGCGACTTACATTTCATACATTTTTTTCTTTTCTTTTTTTCGTACTGGTCCCCCGTGGGAATCAAACCCACAACCCTGGCGTTGCAAACACCATGCTCTACCAACTGAGCCACACAGGACCACATATTTTGTAGTGGTTTCTTCCATCAAACAACACAACAATATTTTCAGTCACCTCCTTGTCTGAAGGACAAGTGGATGAACAGGTTAATGTCAATCCCTGCATGTTTATTTCAAAAGTCTCATGGAATGTAAGCCTGATCAAATAGCCACGATAGCCTACTTGGCCACTGTTAAAACTGGAACTTAAAGTGGGTACAGCCTCTGTGTTCCCAGTAAACGCGTGCTGGAAGTTGCACAGAATTTTCACAACGTTGAAGTTTGTGCTCAGCAGACCTGAAATTTGCTCAGTGCCCTAAAATGTGCTTTGGACATGTTGGTACCAACTCGCTAATTACCATCAGGTCGCTAATGACCTGGTACTCAGTGTTCTATTGTCCCTCTAACATCAGTGCTATTGAAAATCACATCAAACACTTATCATCCAAACAGTATCATGCTTTTAAAGCTCACCTCACTGTGATGATCAATTTGAAGAAAGAAGTTTTAACCAGTTGAAACTGAGTAGAAAACATGGTCGTTGTAGAAGCCTCAAAATGAAACGGACAGCACTTTCTAAGGTGATGATTCATTCCGTAACGCCCGTACACACATTAGAACTTATGCAGACGCATAGGACTATATATGAGCCCAAGGCTGAAAATACCTGAATTAAAATAATGGTAAACCTGAATTTAAATAAGGTTTGAATTTACCGCATATTACACACAGCAGAAAAACAGAAAACGGGTTTCAGATGTCTTTGGTACATAATTGGTCTAGCCTATACTCCAAAATTAAACAAATTATAGTAATTTCCTTTAAGTGTGGACTGTACTATGCATAGGCTACTGGATTGACCGGTTACCTTATGCTACTCTCCAAACTTTCTACCCACGAGTCTGGGAGGGAATGTATAGCCCTAGGTGATGCTGTTGGTTCATTGATTGTGCCGGGGGGCTTAGTTGGCCTACAATTCTAGAGAATTTGATTTTGAATGGCCTAGTAATAGTGAATTTTGTATATTTTCATAATTAATAGGCTGACACATTACCTTTAGCTATACAGAATATCTCCCCACTGTGCTTTTCCATCTCACTCTCTCCTTCATTCCATTCTCGTGCATGCAGAGCAGTGGAGGCTGCTGAGGGGAGAACGGCTCATAATAATGTCCAGAACGGAGCAAATGGAATGGCACCAAACACCTGGAAACCGTGTGTTTGATGTATTTGATTCCATTCCACTGATTCTGCTCCAGTCATTACCATGAGCCCATTCTCCCCAATTAAGGTGCTACCAAACTGCTGTGGCACAGGTGGCCTGTCAACAGTTTAATGAAATATGTTCTGTTGTGAAAACATGTTACTATTGATGTTCCCCAACAGATTTAACTTGTTTTCCCAAATAAAGCACTGGGTAGCTGCAGGAACAGGGTCGGAGAGCACATAGCATACAGAGTTTGGGGGGAATATAATTTGTCGCACAGCGAGAATATGCTCCTCAAACAGTGGTTGATGTGTGAAGGGAAATACAGTGTCATGAAAAAGTATATTCCCCCTTTCTGATTTTCTCTATTTTTGCAACACATTTTTTTTACTGAATGTTATCGGATCTTCAACCGTAACCCAATATTAGATAAAGTGAACCTGAGTTTACAAATAACAAAACAATTTCATACTAATTTTATTTTTTTCGTTAACAAACTTATACAACACCCAATTCCCATGTGTGGAAAAAGTAATTGCCCCCTTACACTCTAACTGGTTGTGCCATCATTAGCTGCAATGACTGCAACCAAATGCTTCCTGTAGTTGTTGATCTGTCTCTGACGTCACTGTGGAGGAATTTTGGCCCACTCTTTGTGGGTTTTCAAGCATGAACTCCTTGTTTCAAGTCCTGCCACCACATCTTAATTGGGATTATGTTTGGACTTTGACTAGGCCATCCCAAAACGTAAAGTTTGTAGCTTTTTGTGTGTGTGTGTTTTGGATCATTGTCTTGCTGCATGACCCAGCTGCGCTTCAGCTCACAGATGGATGGCCTGTCATTGTCCTGTAGAATTCTCTGATACAGAGCAGAATTTATGGTTCCTCCTATTAAGGGAAGTCGTCCAGGTCCTGAGGCAGCGAAGCATCCCCAAACCATCACACTACCACCACCATGCTTGACCGTTGCTATGAGGTTCTTACTATGAAATGCAGTGTTTGGTTTTTGCCAGACATAATGGGACCCATGTCATCCAAAAAGTTGACTCAATTTTGCCAAAAAAGAACCTGGAAGCACCTGGATGATCATCAAGAATCTTGAAAGAATGTTCTATGGACAGATGAGTCAAAAGTTTAACTTGGGTGACATGGGTCCCATTTATAGTCGCATCGTGCAGCCCATATGTTTGGATTTCTACGTCATTCTAAGGTTTGTATCATTCACAACTTAAGTTGCCAAATAACTCTTAAGTCTAGCGTATGGGACTTGTTTCAAATGATCACTTTTACGCTCAACATATCCACTTATCCATATGCGCACTCGATCCGGATTGGGAAAAATATATTTTCTATTTTATTCACCTGAGTTTAATTATTTTCTTCTCACTATAAAATAATGGCACTGGACTTATAAGCATATCTTGTCTTCAAAATGCACAACCCCACAGTCTATGGCATGGCACTGTGACATCACATACAATAGGCCAATCATATTCTGTTATTCTGAAATACATTTTCCTCATCATAACGTTTCTTTAGATCTGCCTAAAATAAATCATGTATTATTGTGATATTTTCCAAAGGCGTGCATAAGCGGCTTGTATGCATTGAGGCATGGAGATGCTAAATGTGCTGATGTTAATTAATGGTAAATTACCGTGAGATGGGCAGTCTTTTGCATGACAATAACCGGCGGACAAAATTTCATGACTGCCACAGCCCTACGTGGCGTATTCGGACCCCTTGACTTTATCCACATTTTCTTACGTTACAGCCTTGATCTAAAAGGATAAAAAATATAATCTGCATAATTTACACACAACACCCCATAATGACAAAGCGAAAAGTTTTTGTTTTGCAAATGTATAAAAAATAAACATACCTTATTTACATAAGTATTCAGACCCTTTGCTATAAGACTCTAAATTTAGCTCAGGTGCATCCTGTTTCCATTGATCATCCTTGAGATGTTTCTACAACTTGATTGGAGTCCACCTGTGGTAAATTGATTTGATTTGGAAAGGCACACACCTGTCTATATAAGGTCCCACAGTTACCAGTGTATGTCAGAGCAAAAACCAAGCCGTGAAGTCAAAGGAATTGTCAGTAGAGCTCCAATACAGGATTGCGTCGAGGCACCGATCTGGGGAAGGGTACCAAAAGATGTCTGCAGCATTGAAGGGCTCCAAGAACACAGTGGAAGAAGTTTGGAACCACCAAGACTCTTCCTAGAGCTGGCAGCCTAATGGTCACTCTGCTAGAGCTCCAGAGTTCTTCTATGGAGATGGTTGTCTTTCTGGAAGGTTCTCCCATCTCTGCAGCACTCCACCAATCAGGCCTTTATGGTAGAGCGGCCAGACGGAAGCCACTCAGTAAAAGGCACATGACAGCCCGATTGAAGTTTGCCTAAAGGCACCTAAAGACTCTGACCATGAGAAACAAGATTCTCTGTTCTGATGAAACCAAGATTGAACACGTTGGCCTGAATGCCAAGTGTCACGTCTGGAGGAAACCTAGCACCATCCCTATGGTGAAGCATGGTGGTGTCAGAATCATGCTGTGGGGATGTTTTTCAGTGGCAGGGACTGAGAGACTAGTCAGGATCAAAGGGGACAAATTAATGGAGCAAAGTACAGAGAGATCCTTGATGAAAGCCTGCTCAGGATCTCAGACTGGGGCGAAGGTTCACCTTCCACCAGGACAATGACCCTAAGCACACATCCAAGACAACGCAGGGGTGTCCTTGGGTGGCCCAGCCAGAGCCCGGACTTGAACCCGATCGAACATCTCTGCAGCGACGCTCCCCATCCAACCTGACAGAGTTTGAGAGGATCTGCAAATAAGAATGGTAGAAACTCCCCAAATACAGGTATGCCAAGCTTAGAGCGTCATACCTGTCATGACTCTCCTGGTTGAGTATCCAGCCCTCAGATCAGCTTGGCAAATGGCTGACTGACAGCCAAACCCCATCTGTCCCACAGGAGAGGAGCGGGCTGCTGGGCTGGTTTTGACACCTTAACACTCTGTCATAAATTAGGGAGGAGGGCAATTTCTCTTTTGCTCTCTAATATTACCAAAGCAATGCCTTTGTCCCCTCAGAAGACTTTTTCCGCCAAAAACTATAACACCCAAAAAGTGAATATTGGAACAATATTTATGTAATAGGAATGGTCAATGGGGATCTAAAGAATAGTCATGTCATATTGTTTATTTTGTGATGTCATTAACTGTATAATGAAAATACTGTAACTTAGGAAGGAAACCCGTTTCGGCTGTTAAGTTTCCATCCAATATGATGTTAAAACAATATGAAGAACGATTAAACTATTTTTGTTAAGATGGGAGTGTAATTTTAGTTTTCTAACGAGATCATAGTTTTCATATCCCTTGCACATTAACTAAGCTACGCCCCAAATGAGTTCAGAGGAGCGTGTCAGTGTGATGGAACCGCCCTTTCTGACCAGAGTGCTTAAAAGGACTCGCTAAGAATTAACATTCAGACCAGCAGACGGACAGCGTGAGCTCAACGTTACGAATGGTTGAAACTCAGACTCAACACGAGGTGAGAAGATAACCTCCACACGAGACCAGAAACATTCAGTCTGCAGCTGTGCATGTGAAAGTAGTCCCAGAACTAAAGACATGAGGTGGGAAGGAAGAAATCTCATCTCAGACAATCACTGGCGCATCTGAGCAGGTATTCTACTTGAACACTCCACTACCAGAGAAGCTCTACAACTAAGAAGGACATTGTGACCTCTGGTGTACAATCCGAGCCTTACACCGATGCATGAACAATAACTATCCTGTCCACGTAGAAGGGATGATTGGTTCAACAGAGATAGACGACGAACAAAGACATCTACGCGTTAATATGTACATTGCATTTCTTATCGAATGGGCGTTGGTTAGGGTATTAAGTATTCTGATTACTGTGAGCGTAGTTTCCAAATGAATGTACGATAAGTTTGACTCTTTTCGTCTCTCCCTCTCTTTATCTACCCCTCCCTCTCCATATGTGTAACAAGCCATCACATTGTGTCAGTCCACTAGGGCCTTTTGTCTCGTGTAAGTGTGTGTGTATTCTGTGTTTATTATTTAGTTAGTAAATAAATTACTTAAATAAATTTGTGTTGTACTGAATGATCCGAAAAGGCTGGGGTTCTTGCAGATTCAAGAGGTCTGCAACGTTCAGAATGAGACTGATATGAATGAGGTAATGATTAATAAATGACTGTTATCGATATATCTTACAGATACCATCTCCCGAATTAAACTCAAGATGATAACTCGTTAAACAACTTCTTCCATGGTGCCCCAAATTCCTAATGAGTTAATTGCTACATGAATAATTGAATTGTAACAATTAAACATAGTTTGATTCGATAAATAACAGTCATCACAATAATGAAAGTCACGTCACGACATACCCAAGAATACTCGAGGCTGTAATCGCTGCCAAAGGTCCTTCAACAAAGTACTGAGTAAAAGGTCAGAATACTTAAGTAAATGTGATATTTCAGAATCTTTTTTTCATTTTGCTAAAATTTCTAAAAACCTGTTTTGCTTTGTCATTATCGGGTATTGTGTGTAGATTGAGGGGGACGGGGGGGACGGACGGACGATTTAATCCATTTTAGAATAAGGCTGTAACGTAACAAAATGTGGACAAAGTCAAGGAGTCTGAATACTTTCTGAATGCACCGTATCAACGTCATAGTAAACATTTTCCCTCAAAATAGCTATCAGCAAAGTCAGCTAATAAGGGGGGGGGGGATTTAAAGTGCGAGTGTTAGTTCACGAAAGCCATTTTTTTGTTCGGGTGGGGAGTGGTGCAAGGGGGATGCTGTGGGATTATTTAAGATACTCTTTGAAGAGGTAGGGTTTTAGATGTTTTCGGAAGATGGGCAGGGACTCTGCTGTCCTAGCTTCAGGGGGAAGCTGGTTCCACCATTGCTGCACAATACAGCCCTATCTGACTAAGATCACAACATGGTGTCAAAAGTGCTTCAACCTGATCAAATATAACACAGGAGAGATTATTTCACAGAAAACAATAATGTTCCTTGTAGAGAATGATATATCGGGCTGATGTTGGCCTTTTCTAGTCTATCGGCCCTTCTTCTGCGAGTCTACATATCAAAACTGCTGCAATGCCAGCTGCCACTCATCGCCTGAGCCACGAGCACTGCACATTGCTGAGGAATGTCTAGCTGGGAAAATTAGCAGCAGCAGCAAGCTAGCTCTTTCTTCAACAGAATGGTACAGTATTGATGGATGAATTGACACATTGACCAAAATCAAACTCCTGTTGCAAATATTAGATTAATAAATTCACTAATTAGGCTTGTGTCAACGTGCCCAGACATGGATGCAATAAGCAAGCTTACTAGCTAAGCAGATAGCTATGTGACCTTTTAGGAAAGATTACTCATCTGTGGTGTTGGCTAGCTTGCTATATTAGCTGGTTAGATAAACATAATGTTAAGATATCAGATAGGAGCTGTTAGCCAACGTAGCTAGCTAACGTTAGCTGGTTACCATTTTGAACGTGCACCAAGTGAAATGAGCGATGGAGGGAGATGTGATCGGGAGCCGGAGTTAAGGTGTCCGGTGAGGGTTTTTTCAGCTGTTCAGGCACACACAAATGTCTGTAGCAAGCCGAAGTTTGTAGCCGAAGTCTACGCCCCATTGTCTGTGAATGGTTAACAGTAGGGATTCTTCAATGAAGTCTTTGATGTCATTCAATGAGAGACAATTGATTTTCATGCAAATTTTTTCATTGAGAAATACTGCACTGTAAAATTGCGTGACTAAAATTAATGACAGATTCCTTGAGTTATTTTAGATTAATTGTGACTTTTGAGGAAGTGTATACTGGCTACGGCGTCTCAAAATGCACATACAGAGCTATTGCCGCTTTTTTCTCAATTTTCAAGCGGTCTTTAAAGCGAATATGCAAGCACACTCGTTTGGTTTGGTTACCCGACTTGGGCTAGGCGCCAGCCGGACTGAAGCATGCTGACACCTTTACAGCCTCGCTCTATTCAGGCGTAGCAGTATGATCAAGTCTCAACCCGCTTATTTCTTGACGGATAGCTGAACTACCCAATTGAGTTGTTACGAGTTATCGTCCTGGCAGCTAAAAAATACAAACCTTTTCCTGATCACGGAAATTGACAAAAATACTAATTTCATGAGCATTCGTGATCACAAATCATGACGTTAAACCCATTTTTGGATTGAATACGTTCTTTTAAATTCTCAAACTAACAGCAGTGCCTATATGATGTTCTTCCATACAGGCGTGACATGCTGGAGTGATGCTTATTTGCAAATGTTTTTGATCAGTAGGCTAATATGGAAGGCAAACTGATTGTTTGACATCGGTAGCACCATAGACTCCACTGATAAGCCAAATCAAGTTCAATAACTCAATGTATGCACACACTGCTATTGAATATGCTTTCACCTGTGTTGTGGATAGGCTATATCTTGATTTACTCAGTTTAGGGTTCCCATTGAAATAAAATGACCGTTATTGTTATGTAGTTAGATTGGTAAAAACAAAGTCAGATGTTTTGTTTGATTTTAAAATGTATGCAAGGATCATCAACTATATTCAGCTGCAAGCCGATTTTGTCTTGAGAGGATGGTCGGGACCGGAACATAATTATAAATAATTTGTCAACTGCAAATTGACTGCAAGAAGCCCGAACAGATATGTTTGACTAAAACATAATAATTTCAAACCTTGCTTACATTTGGATGCGATCATGTGTCTCTATGTTATGTGTGGGAATACTTATTTTAGATTTCTTAAATTAAAATCACTTGGAACTGATTTACTGGAGTTTTTACAGCCTTATGTCCAACAATAAAAATTAAAAAATGTTGTGGATACTCACACCGCCATGAACAGAAGCGTGTTCAGAGTGAGCTGAGTGCAGGGAGCAAGTGGCAGACAGAAAGGAGCAGCTAATGATTTCGGCTTTCAGTCAGGGCCTTAAATTTGACAGATACAATCGAGGTAGGGTGGGGCATGAACGTCGCGGGCATGGGTAGGAAAGGTCGTACTCAACGGATGTTGTAGAGCATGAACCTGCAGAAGCGAGTCACTGCTTTGATGTTAGCAAAGAAGGGTGTTGTTCGGGGTCACGCCAAGGTTCTTTGCACTGGGAGGGTGACACTTCCATCTTCATATTCTGTCTCTCTCCGCTCTCATCCAGGCTATGGGTCAGTGGTGCAGATGTACCCAGGAGGAGGTCCTGTGAGGGCGGGGATGGAGAGCTTTGGGTTCCCCTCCCACTTCCACGACACGCTTCATGAGTTCCCCATCTGTCACGTCAACGCACTGCTGGCGGGGGCACTGGACACAGAGGCCAAAGACATAGACGCAGGTGTGCGTTTGTGTTTATACTATGAATGTAATCATTTAATAGACCAACAAATGCTATACCAACAAATGCTATACTATCTTATCTATTGAATTGATCAAATTTTTTTGTTTGTCACAACTGCAGATTCCAGACAGGCCAATGGGGACAAGTCCAACCTGACCCAGACTGACCCAGAGAAGGCAGAAAGCAAGGAGTGCAGCCCAGACACAGAGGACCAATGCATGGAGACTAGTACCAGTACAGACCCTGCCGCGGACAAGGAGAGAGAGGAGAGGGAGAAACGTAGAGAGATCAGAGTATGACAGCACATAGTAAAGCAGCAGTGTGTTCCAAAGATTTGTTCAACTTAGTCTGATCAGTGGCACACAAATGGAAGAGCAACCGTGTGTTGTGTTTTAGGGCCAGGAGAAGAAGGTGAAGATGGAGGAGAAGAGGAAGAAACTAGCTGCTGCTGCTGCCGTGCTGGAGGGGAGGAACGCCGACGGGTCAGTCTGTTCTCTCATCTCTCTCACCCCCCCTCCACCATTTTTCTGTTTTAATAACACTTGGCAACAGTGAACTCTAGACTTGTTTATTAAACCATTAATAAGAGGTAATAAACATGTATGAGCGCTAATAACCAGTATAACAGCTCTGTGGCACTAAGATTACACCCCCTTGACACGTGAGTTAAATAATCTGTGTAAATGATCACAGTGACAATTTCTGCTCTGTCGGCATGTTGGTGTTTTCTTGCACTGTCTAAAATCAGTGAAACATGTCCACGCTAACATCTCCGTGTCCGCACAAGACGAGCAAAAGAGGATTGCTCAGCAGTTATCTTGATCAGACGTGCGAGAGGTGTGACATGTCTAGTTAAAGACGATTGATGTTTGGGCTTACAGCACATGTCTTCTCATCCGGTTTTATTGATTCGTTTTTGGGGGGAAAGTTCGCGTTTCTCCAGGTCACCTTGAACAAATCCCTTGTCTTTCTCTGGACAAAGCACACTTTAGTGCCACGGCGGCCCCGTTCCCATACTTTTTAACAGGCCTTCTTCATTCCATCCTCCCGTCTTTGAAGTACTCACTAATCTTACCCAATTGGTTAGGCAAGGGCTTTCATCTGTCAAGTTTTGCCAGCTCAGTTTTCACCGGGATGGAGGATGGAAAGAAGAAAACATGTTCATAGTGTTTGAACAGGGCCCCACACTGGTAGTAAAATATGTGTTTAATACCTCTTGTTTGTTCTCCTCCTCAGGTTGGTGATTGCCAGTCGGTTCCACCCCTGTCCAGTTCTACTGGGCCTTATCAAGTTCCTCGCCCCCTCCAGACCCTTTGTAGTGTACTCTCAATACAAAGAGGTATGCTTCCTAGTAGTGCTGATGACGATACCAGTATTGCAATATTTTTTCCATGGCAAAAATGAAAACACGAAGCAGACCAAACTCTTTGCTCCTTTAAAAACCTGCTTTGTGTTTTGTTTTCTTGTCACGATATTAAAGAGTATTGCGATACGTGCATCGTCCCGGCCCTACTTTCTAGTGTGTGTCGTGTTCTTAATAATGTAGCGTATTTAATAATCTTCTTACTTTACAACCCAAACTTTGTGTACTACAGACCCTTCATAGTTTGTTGCCAGTAGACCCTAGTGTACTGCTATTATACATTTATTGTCTTTCTCCAGTGGGAAATCTCCTATCAAAACCACTGATAAAACAGTCTGTAATCTAGTCTGGAGTTATGAAATATCACCCCTGTCATGTTCACTCTGTTATGGCCTTCGTTGCTCCTCTGTTATTAAATCTCTCTCTCCCACAGCCTCTGATAGAGTGCTATACAAAGCTCAGGGAACAAGGCGGAGCAGTCAGCCTGCGACTCACCGATTCCTGGATCAGACATTACCAGGTATAATCATTTTCAAACTGAACTGTATCTCTGTGGAAGCATCCATGTTTGTAGTACCAGCACTAGCTTTTACCTCTGACCTCACTTCCTGTCTCTGTGTTTGCGTGTGTGTAGGTGTTGCCTAACAGGACGCACCCCATGCTGCTGATGAGTGGGGGCGGGGGCTACCTCCTCTCCGGGACGACCGTTGCTACGGATACGCCGAAGACTGGCTCAACGAGAGGAGAGGAGCCAGCCGCAAAGAGACTGAAACTCACAGAGACAACAGAGGGATAACACTTAAAACTATTGCGGTCACCCATTTGTTGTGAAATGTATATCATTGATGACATTTAACTGTACTTGTGGGATAGAAGGACTGAAATCTCACACGCTTCCTAAGATCAGTTATATAATTATTTGGCGGTTATTGAGCCCTGGAGCTGCTCTCCAAAGCTCTTAGCTCCAAAATGCAGCATTTCGTTATCATTAAATTTTTTTGAAGAATGTGCCGTGGTGTAATAAAGAAGCCATTTTGTTTTCGCAGACTCATCCCGTAACGCATCTGTGTATATGGATTTCAATAAAATACAGTGCTCTAAAGACACTATTACTGTTGATAAGCCCTGTGTTCATGAGGTATTAAAGTTCTTTGTATAATTGTTTCGAAGAAGGAAAAATACTGAGATGTTAGGTTTGGTCCCGGGATATTAATTTTATTAAATGCAGACTGAAGAAACAAACAACCATTCAAAAGTTAGAAGAAAACGGCAATGCATACTTTAAATATATATATAGAAATCTATGACAAATAAGCAAAGCATCTGTTTTAGCTTTGATATTATCTAATAGAAACTCAACGGTCTCCATGCTGATTCTTTTGATAACTTTTGTACCAGATTTTTTTTTATTTAACCTTTATTTATGTTGATGTTATCACAGCAGAATTTGTGGCAAGTCTCAATTTTTTTTTTTTGTTCTCCCACCTCTTCGTCTCTTTAGTATTTTCTTATACAAGGTTATCACACTGAGCTAGTAGTTTAGCATCCCTGTCGGCCTGTCCACTATCTATTTGCTCCTGTTTTCATGCATCTTCTCAGCAATTTTCTGTAGCTCCGTGTCCATAGCTGCTAGGTTTTGCAGCTCCTTCTCCTGAAAACACACACACACACCGTGTTATTATTGCTTAATTACATCGCTTCATTTAGGCTACTATCCTAGGTAGAAAAAGCACTGATGAAATTGTGAAACCTCTGAAAAACTACATTTATTGTGTGCATTGATCCCTCTTCGGGTACAGTGCAAGCCCTTCAATAAAAAAAAAACTTTTATAAGACCATATTTCACACCACGTAACCGCTGCTCCTGAAATCTGACTCTCTTAATTAGCCATTACTTTCCCTGGATCTTAATACGGTCAATAGTGTAGATATTCCTACTGCAGTGTACAGGACGCTAATGCAGTGTGTTCTGAAAACTGTCAGGATGAAAAAGAATAGCCAACAGTCATCCATTCTCTCCCCTCCCCATTGTATTCCATCGCTCCATCGCAGGCGGTAAAATGGCCCGGGCCGCACCACTATCAGCTCTAATAGGGGTGGTTTGGCACGGTGGGTCGTGAGGGCGCCCTTAGGAGAGGGGATGTACTGTAATTACGGAGGTTTTGGTGCAATCGCTGCTGCAGCAATAAAAACCGCGAGAGAGAGAGAGGAAGAGATGCGCTTTTCTCTGCAGCTAGAAGCACAGTCTCAAAGCCTGTGATTTTATTGCTTTCAGATGACTTCCACAGTGCAGAGGACACCATTTATTTCAGGGACACACATCTCTTATTTAGCCTACTCCTTCTGATCCTTTTGAAGCCCGTCGGTGCCAAACAACAAGGAGTTGCAGAGGAATATATTAATAACATTAAGTTGCTTAGTATGCCACAACCACTATTTAGGAGGAGATGCTCTGAGTCAAAGGGGGCCTTTCTCTGCATGTGTTTGTACCTACACTCATTCACACACAGGTTTTTTCCCTTCTAGAATATCGAGGCTCATTTTGAGATGTGAAGCCTCAACCTGAGCCAGGTCTCCTAGAGATAAGCATATGGTTTCTGTTATCCAGCAGAGAGGGCAGTCTCTTTCCACAGCAGACTACAGAGAAGGCAACATCCAATATTGGGCATTCATAATTGTCATGGCTTGCCATGTGTTTTCTTACTTCAATAAAAAATAAAATTTGTGTCTGTGTATAACAGCATAAAACATCCCAAACTTGATAATTCATTTCAAGAGATCTAATCTGAGAAGTTCAATATGATGCTTATGATAAAGCCTAGTAATTCCCCATTCATAAAGGTCAATGTTCTGTGTCATGTCATGTTACGTAAAGGTATTGTGTGACGATGTTACCTCCTCTGGGGTTAGAGGTATGCTCTTCTTCCTCTCCTCCGCTGGCTCTGATTGGCTGGCCAGTTGGTGCCTCTTCAGCAGCTTTGCCAGTTCCTCCATCTTAGCCAATCAAATCACATCAAATCAAACTTTATCGCAGTAAAACATCTCTGTACGATAAACAAGCAAAATAGAAACAGTGGAAGGAAATACAAGAAACAAGTGTTTAGAAACACTATTAATCAAATCAACACAATCATACAAACTAAAAAAGGATTACAATCTTTGACCGTAGGCCAGTCTAACAAGATATCTATGTTATCATCGGTGGTACATAGAAACCTTATGTGTTGGTGTGAGTGGCTCTATGCTTCTCTTCCACCAGGCGGGGTGGTAGTATCCTCTGTACGCCCAGGGAGAACGTTTCTCATATATCTCCCCCTCCCCCAGGAGACGACTCTCCTCCTCACTCCTCTTCTCCGCCAGGTACCTGTCACACAAACACCAGCAGAACCTGCACTCAGGGTCGTTTCCCAGACACAGATTAAGCCTAGTTCTGGACTAAAAAGCATGTCTTTGGCTGTGTCTAATATGACTAGAGCCACATAGACATAGTGGCATTTGAGACGTAAGCTACGTTTCCATCCAATTGAAGACAGGTTTTCATGTGAGTATTCTAAAATCCGCATAAAAACAATATGCTCATTTTCCCACCAGAGATGTCCATCAACTTCACTTGCTGCAGAAACAAGGCTGTGTGAGATGACATAGTGCACATAAAACATATTTTTGCTGTTAAATTACTACAAAGCTGATTCAAGTAACAAATGCTTGATGATGAGTTGGTTATTTAAATCAGCTGTGTAGTTCTAGGGCAAAAACCAAAACGTGCATCCAGGGGGGCGTCAGGACCCAGTTTGAGAAGCCCTAATCTAGCCAAAAACGTGCATATACAGGATGGGTATAGCCTACATACCTGTACATTATTAGATTATTATGAACAAAAGAGCAAGATTATTTTTATTTGTCAAACGCCAGCCAACCATCGATGATCATGTCACCAGAATAAGACTCTAGATATTTATTGGAAAGGAGCATCAAACTCATCACGTTGCACTTTCACCACCCTGTAAAGTTATTTCTTCTGCATGCTTTCCGGACGAGTAGCGTTGGGAGGATCACACAATGTCATCGCGTGACTCCAATTTTACTTTGAAATGCTGATTATATCAATATTTGCGCATGAATGACTGCGTTCCCATCTACATTTCTCGCATAATACATTTTGTAGATGCATGTGCTGTCTTTTTGTAACATTCTTATGGGTGAAGATTTATACCAGGCCGCCCGCAGACCGGCAACAGGCGGGGACATTTAGTTTTTCTTTAAGAAATACTGTAAAATCACCAGGAATTCATTAAAAAAATAATATACTGCTCAAAAAAATAAAGGGAACACTTAAACAACACATCCTAGATCTGAATGAAAGAAATAATCTTATTAAATACTTTTTTCTTTACATAGTTGAATGTGCTGACAACAAAATCACACAAAAATAATCAATGGAAATCCAATTTATCAACCCATGGAGGTCTGGATTTGGAGTCACACTCAAAATTAAAGTGGAAAACCACACTACAGGCTGATCCAACTTTGATGTAATGTCCTTAAAACAAGTCAAAATGAGGCTCAGTAGTGTGTGTAGCCTCCACGTGCCTGTATGACCTCCCTACAACGCCTGGGCATGCTCCTGATGAGGTGGCGGATGGTCTCCTGAGGGATCTCCTCCCAGACCTGGACTAAAGCATCCGCCAACTCCTGGACAGTCTGTGGTGCAACGTGGCGTTGGTGGATGGAGCGAGACATGATGTCCCAGATGTGCTCAATTGGATTCAGGTCTGGGGAACGGGTGGGCCAGTCCATAGCATCAATGCCTTCCTCTTGCAGGAACTGCTGACACACTCCAGCCACATGAGGTCTAGCATTGTGTTGCATTAGGAGGAACCCAGGGCCAACCGCACCAGCATATGGTCTCACAAGGGGTCTGAGGATCTCATCTCGGTACCTAATGGCAGTCAGGCTACCTCTGGCGAGCACATGGAGGGCTGTGCGGCCCCCAAAAGAAATGCCACCCCACACTATGACTGACCCACCGCCAAACCGGTCATGCTGGAGGATGTTGCAGGCAGCAGAAGGTTCTCCACGGCGTCTCCAGACTCTGTCACGTCTGTCATGTGCTCAGTGTAAACCTGCTTTCATCTGTGAAGAGCATAGGGCGCCAGTGGCGAATTTGCCAATCTTAGTGTTCTCTGGCAAATGCCAAACGTCCTGCACGGTGTTGGGCTGTAAGCACAACCCCCACCTGTGGACGTCGGGCCCTCATACCACCCTCATGGAGTCTGTTTCTGACCGTTTGAGCAGACACATGCACATTTGTGGCCTGCTGGAGGTCATTTTGCAGGGCTCTGGCAGTGCTTCTCCTGCTCCTCCTTGCACAAAGGCGGAGGTAGCGGTCCTGCTGCTGGGTTGTTGCCCTCCTACGGCCTCCTCCACGTCTCCTGATGTACTGGCCTGTCTCCTGGTAGCGCCTCCATGCTCTGGACACTACGCTGACAGACACAGCAAACCTTCTTGCCACAGCTCGCATTGATGTGCCATCCTGGATGAGCTGCACTACCTGAGCCACTTGTGTGGGTTGTAGACTCCGTCTCATGCTACCACTAGAGTGAAAGCACCGCCAGCATTCAAAAGTGACCAAAACATCAGCCAGGAAGCATTGGAACTGAGAAGTGGTCTGTGGTCTCCACCTGCAGAACCACTCCTTTATTGGGGGTGTCTTGCTAATTGCCTATAATTTCCACCTGTTGTCTATTCCATTTGCACAACAGCATGTGAAATTTATTGTCAATCAGTGTTGCTTCCTAAGTGGACAGTTTGATTTCACAGAAGTGTGATTGACTTGGAGTTACATTGTGTTGTTTAAGTGTTCCCTTTATTTTTTTGAGCAGTGTATATTTAGGAAATCTGTTCCAAGTTTCCCCTCGAATAAAGAAAAGACACATGCGATCGTGTCTCAACGTATGATATTATTGTTAAATACAATTTATTTTGGGGGTTAGCTGTTGTCAATTTACAGCAGGGACTATCAATTATATTTTTACCAAATTCTTATTTTCATTGACAGCCTATGTTTACTGCCTTGTTCAGGGGCAGAACTACAGATTTTTCCTGTGCCTGCTCGGGGATTCGAACTTGCAATCTTCCGGTTATTAGACCAACGCCGTAACCACTAGGCTACCTGCCGTCCTATATTCAGCCATGGGAAGATTTTTTTGTTGCGCGGATGGTCGGGGGGCTGGAACATAATTACAGGTAATTTGTAGACTGCAATTGATCACAAGAAACCCTTACAGATATAATGTTTGACTAAAACATAATCATTTCAAACTTTGCTTACATTTGTATACTATCGCGTGTCTCTCGATTATGGGTGGGAATACTTGGGAACAGATTTCCTAAATTAAAATCACATGGAGCTAATTTCCTGGTGTTTTTAGTCTTTTTTGTCCAATAATGAATTGTTATTATAATTTATTTATTTACTTTTGCTCTGAAAACTTGGTGGGCCAAATGGCTCACAGGCCGCCATTTGGGGAACTCTGATTTAATTATTATAATTATGTACCGGTGCCCCGCCCATCCCGCGGCTGAGGCTAGTTGACTCCCCTCATACACTCCTGAAAAACAGTTTCTGAAAGAAAAAAAGATGAATAGACAGATAAATACATCAGACTCTCTTGCCTCTCTCTCTCCTCCTCGGAATCTCCGTGCCTCTTCTCCTCCTGTTCGTCAGAATCACTCCTTCGTTCCTGTTCTTCCTCCTCTGAGGAATCCCCACTGCGTTGGTGATGCTTCTTGTGGCGGTACCTGTTTGTTGGTCTCCAGATTCTCTTCTCTCTATCCTCCTCTTCTTCTGACTCATCTGATCTCCTTTCTTCTGATTCCTCCTCTGATGAGTCAGCACCTCGTTTGTGGTGTTTCTTGTGGTGATATCTGTGTGTCGGTTTCCAAATTCTTTTCTCTCTTTCCTCTTCCTCCTCTCTCTTTTCCTTCTCATCATTCAGATTCCAGGACTCCTGACTGCACTTTTCACTTTTGTCATCTCGTTTCCGTAATTTCTTTGGGGTGTACCGATAGGTAGGCCTATATCTCTTCTCCTTCTCTTCGCCCAGGCTCCAGGACTCTTGGCTGCGTTCCTCTTCTGGCTCTTCTCTCTCCTCCTCTAAACCGTCTTCGTCTCGTTTGTGGTGTGTCTTCGGGGTGTACCGATAGGTAGGCCTATATCTCTTCTCCTTCTCATTACCCAGGCTCCAGGATTCCTGACTACGTTCTTCGTCTGGCTCTTCTCTCTTTTCCTCAGACACCTCTTTATGATGATACCTGTGCGTTGGTTTCCAAATCCTCTTCTCCTTCTCATCGTTGAGGTCCCATGACTCCTGGCTGCGCTCTTCGTCCTCCGGTGTCTCTCTCTTCTCCTCCACAGATTTCAGGCGAGCCTCGATGTCCTTCACGTCAGCCCCTGGAACCTCAGGCTCAGGTTCATGACCTTTGACCTCCTCTTTATGGGTCAGCACCTCCTCATCGCTTTTCTTCTCCAGAAGAGCAGCATGTTGTGCACCTGTAGAGGAGGTGGAAGGAGAAGAGACATTCAAAGGGTATTCAATATCCACACTATTTACTACTCTGTCATTGTCTGATGTTGTCCAATTCAAGCCCCGCTCCGCAAGTTCCCCATCAATCAAAACATAATCCCTTCGAGAGCTTGGAACTATAAGGTTTTATCTGCATTTTTGTTCAAATATAGTTATTGACATAGCCTTGTTCTGTTCAATGTTCTCCACCTCTAAATACACCATTTCATGTTGTTAAGTTCAAAGTAATACCATATAAAAATTGCTGACATTATTCAAACCAATAAGGGTTCGGAACTTTGAAGCCATTTATCTCAGAATCATCTTTTTACAGATTGAAATTTATAGTCCCAAACTCTCGCTTTGACTAGTTCATTTTGGTGACCATTGCAAAATGGTACTCAACAGTGTATGGAGAAAGCTCAGTATCTGTCTCCCATAGTGCCATATTTATATTCAACTAAGTAGAATTTCCATAAATACAGAAGCAAATCTAGGTTGCTCTATTCATATCTCCTCAGCTGGTTGCCAGGTTGCAGCTCTATATTTCTGGTCTCTGTGGTAGCAGAAGCCCCACCGAGTCCCTATGACCTACAGTAAGAACTCTGTATAACATTACTGTCTGCATCAGCAACAAACGGTGGCATCCTCCAGAAGGAACAGTTCTTTCACCATCTCTGCCTCCAGTCAATAGTCTAAAGTGGCTTCCTCTGCTCCTCTCCTTTCCTTAATTTCCCTTACGAAAAAAAGATTGCAGTCAGAGTACAGTATAACTGCAGTTCATTTCTGCAATTACTGCGTACAAAATACCACAGTCTATTGCAGTTACTGCACGTTTACTGCAGTTTTAAAACTGCAACAGAAAAAAATTGGAAGGGATTTCCACTGACATTACAGAGCAAGACAGGCGAAAGGGATTTCTTGGTAGCGTCACGCATCATGGTAGACAAACAAGGTTCATTAACCCCAGTCTTGTAAACAAGCACTGACATCATATTGCTCTCACAACTGGGGAAGCCGCACTGTACTCTAATGAAATGTGCCTTAGATTCAACTCTACAATGAAGAGCAATTTTCTCCTACAATATTGGTCAAGATTTTTTTTCTCCCAATATGATGCTATGTTTTTTTATGTACTGCTTTTGAAATACAACAACTGATGATGTAAATACTACTTGCCTGCTTTGAGAATATCTTTGCATTCCTGATCCAGAGGGTGAGAGTCAGGTTTGGTCAGTGCCTTGGACAGGACCTCAACCAAGCACCGTGTTACCTAAAACAGTAACCAGCAACCTGTCACGATTCTCTCAATAAAGCATAGATTGTCATTTCCATTGTATAAAAATACAACGTTATCCAGAGACTAAAAACATGTTTCGTACCACATCTTCTCTCTGTCGTTCTTTTCCAACGGGAAGTAATAGATGTTCTGTAAATTCGTAAGAAGGTCGGTCAGAATGTGGTTCTGTGTTGAAAACAACTTACTTCTCCAAAACAATCGGGTATGAGGTTCCATTTTGTTTGGCAAAATGAACGTGTGATATACACTGAGTATACAAAACATTAAGAACACCTGCTCTTTTCATGACAGAGATTGACCAGGTGAATCCAGGTGAGAGCTATGATCGCTTGATGTTACTTGTTAAATTCACTTCAATTAGTGTAGATGAAGGGGAGGAGACAGGTTAAAGAAGGATTTTTAAGCCTTGAGACAATTGAGACATGGATTGTGTATATGTGCCATTCAGAGGGTGAATGGGCATGACAAACGATTTAAGTGCAAACAGAGTATGGTAGTAGGTGCCAAGCGCACCGGTTTGTGTCAAGAACTGCAACCCTGCTGGGTTTTTCACATTCAACAGTTTCCCGTGTGACTCAAAAATGGTCCACCACCCAAAGGACATCCGGCCAACTTGACACAAATGTGGGAAGAATTGGAGTCAACATGGGCCAGCATCCCTGTGGAACACTTTCGACACCTTTTAGAGTCATGCTCATACGAATGTAGACTTTTCTGAGTGCAAAAAGAAGGGGGGGCGAAGGTGTTCCTAATGTTTGGTGTACTCAATGTAGATGAGCAATTATAACAACTTCACTCAAGATAAACAGTCAAGTAGAGAAAATCCGCCATACAATGCAAAAAAGGCATGCAACACTCGCTCACGCAGAGGCACTCTCCATGGTGCTGGAACACAGCTACTATACTACATGCACCATTGAAAACAAACCAAATTCACCCACAGCTTACCTGCGAAGAAAGACGCAACCAAAGCAAAAACAAGCACAAGTTTCATCATGGAAGAATTAGATTATCTCCCCGTATAAATAACATAAAAAAAGAGCTGATAACTTGAAGCAAAAACTCTAAAGACAGCACTGCCAAGCCAGCTCCCCCAGCTCCCGTTCTCCCTCTGTGCGTATTGGAACGGTTGTGTGGGTTCTTCTGCGGTATGCTTCTTATCTGAGAAGTAGGGGGAGGCACACCATATATCAGGTCTGGAAGAGGTGTAGGAGGGGTGTAGACGACACCTGCGTCACTATTAGATTAGATCCTAATCAGGATGTGTTCTGTGTCCATCCAAATTAATATCACATGAGACAATAGCCTACAGCAAGATGTCAACAGTCTTTTGGATGCATTTGTTTGAGGATTGCAACAACCGGCACCAGAATTCTAAGCTGTGTCAGTGTGTTTACATCAGACTAGTTGTCAGCAACAGAGAAATGGGTGCAAAACAAGAAGTTTCATTTCGATAGATCTAAGTTCAGTCCATGGATTAAAGAAACGATGTCATCTCTCCAGAACCCTTCATCTGATATATATTTCTCCTTTGAGTCCCCCAGTTACAGTTGTTTTCATCAGTCTCTGAGAACAGTTATGCAATACTTTTATGATCTCTCTTTGGCTCAGGGAATGTTAAATTATTTTAACATAGCCATCGCAGCCCCACCCCTCCCCCCACCGTCCTGTGTGTGTGTGTGTGTGTGTGTGTTTGTGTGTGTGGAGGCTGGAGCTAAGTAAAATATATGTACTGTATATAGCCAACCATCTGTGAATAATGCATAGCTGTGGGCTGTCAGAACATGCCATTTACGTAAACAAAGGGAAATTCCATAAGAGACAATAGTACAGATTCTGATTCTGAGCTGTCTGGCAGGAGAACGAGTGGGGGTTTGTAGTGACACTGTGTTGCTGGATATCTGATGATCATCTCTTGTTTTTCGATAGCTGAAGCCTCCTTTTTAAAACATACTAAATGTTCTGCCAAGTCTGAATCTATAAGGCACTGTCACGACTTCTGCCGAAGTTGATGCCTCTCCTTGTTCGGGCGGTGCTCGGCGGTCGACGTCACCGGTCTTCTAGCCATCATTGATCCATTTTTCATTTTCCATTAGTTTTGTTTTGTCTTCCTACACACCTGGTTCCAATCCCATTCATTACATGTTGTGTATTTAACCCTCTGTTTCCCCTCATGTCCTTGTCAGAGATTGTTTTGTTTGTATGCTCGTGTATTATGGATAGGTGCGCGACAGGTTCTTGTACCCACTTTGGTTTTTGGAGTTTTGTTGAACGCTATTAAACTACTCCATTCATACCAAGTTCGATTCTCCTGCGCCTGACTTCCCTGCCACCTACACACACGACATTACAGAATCTCTGACCAGTATACGGAGTCAGCAGGAGAAGGTACCCCGGCCATGGAGGTGGAGGAGCGCTTTACCATCTGGGCGCCGCCATGGATCGCGTTGTCCAGAATATGGACTGCTAGGAGAGACAGGGAGTTCTTCCAGCGCCTCCACCAGCACAACCGGGGTCTATCCTGAGCACCCCTTTCCCGCCTGAACCCAGTGGGATCCGTTTCTCCATGCCACAGGGGTACGACGGGAGTGCTGCCAACTGCCAGGGTTTCCTCCTCCAACTAAACCTCTATCTGGCCACGGTCCACCCAGCTCCATCGGACCATGAGATGGGTTTTGCCCTCATCTCGTGCCTCACCGGGAAAGCCCTGGAGTGGCCAACGCCGTGTATAGAGGGGGAGATGCGGCGTTGGACCATTTTGAGGAGTTCACCCGACGTTTCGGGGCAGTCTTCGACCACCCACCCGAGGGCAGAGCGGCGGGTGAGCGCCTCTACCATCTGAGGCAGGAGACGAGGAGCACCCAGGAGTTTGCCCTGGAGTTTAGGACCCTGGCAGCCGGCGCGGGATGGAACAACAGGGCCCTGATCGACCATTACCACTGCAGTCTGCGCGAGGACGTCCGTCGGGAGCTGGCCTGCAGAGACACCACCCTCACTTTCGACCAGCTGGTGGACATGTCCATCCGGCTGGACAACCTGCTGGTTACTCGCGGACGTCCAGATCGGGGTCTGGTGGTTCCATCCTCCCGCACCCCCTCTCCGATACCCATGGAGCTGGGAGGGGCGCAGGGAGACCGGAGGGGATTCTCGCTCATGCACCATCTGCGGTCGCAGAGGTCACACTGCTGGTCGGTGCCGGGTTGGTTCCTCTGGGAATCGAGGCAGCAGGCAGGGAGCTCTGGCGTCATCCCAGGTGAGCCGGCACCATTCTCACCCATAGCCCTCTGTTGCACAAATGTTTGTGTCTGTCACTTTTTCAGAATTTTCGCCGCGTTCCCAGCATAAGGCGCACGTCGATTCAGGCGCGGCTGGGAATTTCATTGATAGAGCGTTAGCTCATAGTTTAGAGATAGAGATGGAGAGTGACCGCATTGCAGCCGTGCGTAATTGGCCGACTCCCACCACGGTGAAGGAGGTGCAGTGATTCTTAGGGTTTGCCAACTACTACCGGAGGTTTATCCAGGGTTTTGGTCAGGTAGCTGCTCCCATTACCTCACTGCTGAAGGGGGGCCCGGTGCGCTTGCAGTGGTCAGCTGAGGCGGACAGGGCTTTTAGGCACCTGAAGGCTCTGTTTTACCTCGGCTCCTGTGTTGGCCCATCCGGATCCCTCTTTGGTGTTCATAGTGGTGGTGGACGCGTCCGAGGCTGGGATAGGAGCTGTTCTCTCAGCGCTCAGGTACGCCACCGAAGCTCCGCCCCTGTGCCTTCTTCTCTAAGAAGCTCAGCCCAGTGGAGCGAAACTATGATGTGGGGGACCGGGAGCTGTTGGCTGTCGTCAAGGCTTTGAAGGCGTGGAGACGTTGGCTTGAGGGGGCTAAACACCCCTTTCTCACCTGGACTGACCACCGCAATCTGGAGTACATCCGGGCGGCGAGGAGACTGAATCCTTGCCAGGCAAGGTGGGCCATGTTTTTCACCCGTTTTGTGTTTACCCTCTCTTACAGACCAGGCTCCCAGAACGTTAAGGCAGACGCATTGTCCAGGCTGTATGACACAGAGGAGCGGCCCATGGATCCCACTTCCATACTCCCCGCCTCTTGTTTGGTGGCGCCGGTAGTGTGGGAGCTGGGCGCAGACATTGAGCGGGCGTCACGTGCAGAGCCTGCTCCCCCTCAGTATCCAGCTGGGCATCTGTACGTTCCATCTGCTGTCCGTGACCAGCTGATCTATTGGGTCCACACGTCACCCTCCTCTGGTCATCCTGGGATCGGTCGGATGGTGCGCTGTCTTAGTGAGAAGTACTGGTGGCCCACATTTGCTAAGGACGTGAGGGTTTATGTTTCCTCCTGCTCAGTCTGCGCCCAGTGCAAGGCTTCTAGACACCTGCCCAGAGGTAAGTTACAACACTTACCCGTTCCACAACGGCCGTGGTCGCACCTGTCGGTGGATTTCCTAACCGATCTTCCACCTTCACAGGGTAACACCACGATCCTGGTGATTGTGGATCGTTTTTCGTGTCGTCTCCTCCCTTTGCCGGTCTCCCTACGGCCCTACAAACTGCGGAGGCCCTGTTTACAGACGCTATCCGGCACTATGGGGTGCCTGAGGATATAGTGTCTGATCAGGTTCCCCAGTTCACGTCAAGGGTCTGGAAGGCGTTCATGGAACGTCTGGGGGTCTCGGTCAGCCTTACCTCAGGTTTTCACCCCGAGAGTAACGGGTAGGTGGAGAGAGTAGATCCTTCCCTGCTGCGAGAGTTCCACCGTCTCCATCCGGATCGCCCTGCGCCTCGTCCTCCGGGTCGTCCCCGAGGTCGGTATCGTCGCACTGCTGGAGCTGCGCCCCGGGGGGGGGGGGGGGGGGGTACAAGTTCTACTGAAGTCGATGCCCCTCCTTGTTCGGGCGGTGCTCGGCGGTCGACGGTCTTGTCTTGTCTTCCTACACACCTGGTTCCAATCCCATTCACTACATGTTGTGTATTTAACCCTCTGTTTCCCCTCATGTCCTTGTCAGAGATTGTTTTGTTTGTATGCTCGTGTATTATGGATTGGTGCGCGACGGGTTCTTGTACGCACTTTTATTTATTATGTACTTTTTGCGTTTTGTTGAACGCTATTAAACTACCCCATTCATACCAAGTTCGATTCTCCTGCGCCTGACATCCCTGCCACCTACACACACGACATTACAGGCACATATGGTACTGTGCTTGCCTTGTAACCTGTCTGTTTCGCCTTAGTCGCTACATTGGCCTACATTCTGAAATGAAACTGAGAAAAATAGCATGTCGGTCTTAATATCTTTAGGGATATCTAGAGAGAGAAATGGTGGGGGGTGAAATAGAGAAACATTATGATGTACTGTATATGAGTGTGAATGAAGCCTATTGCTATACCTCTGGAGGTTCCCACAAGGGAATCGTAAAAGCTCAGATGCTATGAATTATAAAGGCATCCTCCCCGAAGGCTGTGGGAATGTGAGTGTGTGTGTGTGTGTGTGTGCATGTGTGCGTGCATCCGTTCCGTGTGTGTGTGTGCATGTGCTCCCAGTGCTCAAGCCCTCATTACTATTTAATAGACCCATAAAGAGTGGAGGCTGTGGAGGGGGATTGGGACAGGATCCCCAAAGCATTCAGACAGGTACTGTGAACAAGCTTCTACACCGTCACTGTATACGGCAACCAACGTTGGCCTCTCATCCCAGTCAGGCAATAACATGCAAGAAGCAACAGGCTGGAGCTTTGATCGTTGTGCCGACGACTCCCCGACTCAAGAGGGATAGAGAGACTTTAATGATGGTCCAGGCAGCGGCAACAATGCAGGCACCTGCGTAGTGATGTTGTCTGGTGTCAAAAGGGGTCAAAAGTTTGTTGATTTGGGAGTTCTCAGCTCAGTGCACTTTTTGTTGTAATGGAAATGAAATATTCTCTCCATCTCAAATTGGGGTTGTTTTTGTTGCTTCTTGGCTTTTCATTGTGATAATAATTAATGTCTGCCTTTCAGCTCCCTCAGAAAACATACAGCTACTGTCCAAGCACATCTCCATTTATCTGGAAGTAACCATAGAGGCACCACATTGTGCCTGCAAGGGGGTGAAACTTTGATTAGTACTCTGATCAAATGATTACTTAGATAACCTATAATGAATCCCTCTTTAAAACCAGGATCTCTTCTCAGATACAGTTTAATTGACAGTTGCTGGAGAGGGATGTGGGGGAGGAGACAGAGTAAGGATGAGACACATTGGAAGTAGGGTCATTATGTACAGGTCTGATTTCAAAGCTCTCGGATAACTTATGCATTCAGGAAACAGACAATTGGACCAGGCTGCTTTGTCTCTGTGTCTTTGTAGTGCTCACCACTATTGTCTCTCCACTCTCACAACAGATGACTACAATCCCCATGCTTTATTGAATCACCATTGTAATTTAGGATGTCTTATCAATATACTCCACATAAGGACCTGTCTGTATGCTACCAATGGGCAGTGGCCATCAGCAGTGACCAACACAGCCTACAGATACCTCAGGGAGAAGCTTCAGAGAAGAACCATTGTAATGCAGTTGAGTAATGCTCAATAAATATGTAGATTAGACTCTCCAATGCCTGATTACAATATTTTATCTTAATTACTAGTGGACGCATCCATCTCATCTCAGTGTCATTCAGTTCTCCTGGTGAGAATTTAGCATTACTCTCATTCCCATTTAATATATTACGGACAGACACAGAGTTGAATGACTCATAGAAATGAGACTGCAGAAACCTGGTTCCATTTTGCATTTGAATCACGTGCTCTCTTATCCTGAATAATATAACTATCGGGAAAGTATATGTATCTGTGACACACAGTCTGTGTGAACCAGAAAAGTGTGAAGTGGGCATGGTGAGTGAATAGGCTTCATCACTCATTGACGGGGGGGGGGGGGGGGGGGATTTAATGCAGAGCAGCTTAGTCAGAAAGCCCGGGTCTTGGCGAAAATCATGAGTGGCAACTGAAGAAACTCATCTTCTTTAGGGAGATGAGGATGCGGGGGAAGAAATACCAGAATATCAAATGAAAAGAACACAAGAGGTATGAGTTCCCTGCAATCCTGAAAGTCCTTTCTGGTGAATAACAAATAGAAAATGTTAAAAAGTTAAAATAATGTAGGAAATACACAGTAGATACAACACATAATATCTTATTTGGTTGCATTCTCCTCATAATATTATATATTTTGTCTCTCATATTGTCACGTCCATCGTAAAGATGGGTCCAAGGTGCAGCGGGAATATGTCTGCTCATCTTCTTTATTTCATGAGAAGAAAACGAAACACTTGATACAAAAACAATGACAAGAACCAGTCCTGTAAGGAACACAACTACACAAGGAACAACTACCCACAAAACCCATGAAAAAACACCCCTACTAAATAGGACCTTCAATTAGAGGCAACGAGAAACAGCTGCCTCCAATTGAAGGTCAAACCAATAAATTAAGCATAGAAATAGATAAACTAGACACAAACATAGAAATAGACTAACATAGAACATTGCCCAACAAACCCCGAAACACATTAAACAAACAGCCCCTGCCACGTCCTGACCAAACTACAACAACAAATAACCTCTTTACTGGTCAGGACGTGACACATATACTATACTCCTGTCTTGCATTTTGTTTAAGTTATGACATGATTGCAATAGTCTAAGACAAAAAATATAATTTGTCTCCCTGTGTGCTGGTGAAATAGGGTTAATCTTTAAAGGGGTAATCTGCAGTTCAAATAATAACAAAGCGACACCCCGCCACTTTTTTCGGTAAACAGCTGAGGGATGGGACTGGAGAAATGTAACCACCAGAGCTATGGATGCAAGGACTGACCATCCATGTTATAAAAATGATAGCTTTAACAATGTTTTGAGGCTATACAGTGTTTGTTTATAATTACATTGTTTACAAACAAAGGAGTAAAAAAAGGTTATATTTCGGGTTCTGATTGGGTAGACAGTTGAACTATGTTTTT
Source organism: Salmo salar (assembly GCF_965601325.2). Lineage (NCBI taxonomy): Eukaryota > Metazoa > Chordata > Actinopteri > Salmoniformes > Salmonidae > Salmo > Salmo salar. Next base: position 58,951,942 of record NC_138305.1, read on the forward strand.
TCTGTTTTTGTTTTTCTGTCTTTTTTAGGGAGGTGGGGGGTGTAATTGTTATATTGTTTGCTGTTATTATCTGTCTGTTTGTAAAACTGAACATTTATAAATAAAAAATATTATTTCTTTAAATATTAAAAAGACAGTTGAACTAAACTCATGAGGCATTTATAAGTTATATTCTTCAAGAACCAAGGGCCATAGGGCAGCCTGTCATCCCCATCTGGCTCCTCGGAGACCCTAACTATTCAATAAAATGACATGTTGTATTTTGTCTCTGTTGTCATTCAGTTAAGACTGTACTCAATTGAATTATATCAGTAATTTAGAAGTCCTACGATGGATGTAGCAAGATTCCCCCTTTAAGGTTTTTGTGAGTGGGTTTTAAAAGGAGATACTAATGAATACTTGAAAAGAGTTGAAAACTATATAAAAATCGAGTGATGGTAATATAATACAGTGACATAACTAGGACGGAAGTGAAGTGAATTGCTTCAGACTTTCCAGGAGCTGATGTATCCTAATTCTATAATGTACTGTACAGACTGGCCAATAAAAAGAAAAGACT